>NW_027255995.1:0-288598 GCF_045679555.1 Salvelinus alpinus
CAGGTCCAGCCTATGTGTGACTGTAACCCTGATATGGTAAGGTGGGTGATGGGGTGCTCCTGGAAGTGGGTTATGAGTGCCGTTTGTAGGTGTGCCCTTTTAATGTTATACAGGTGTTGTTTGAGTCTGGTTTCTATGGTGTGTTTGGTTTCTCCGATGTATTGTTTATTGCAGAGTGTGCATGTAATGATATAAATGGCGTTATGGGTGTTCAATGAATAGGATTCTTGTACTGGTGCTGATGTATGGCTGTGTATGTTTGTAATGAACTTTATCTGTCGAAAATGGAAATTGTGAGATTTGGGGTCTTGTGGTGGCTTACTACTGAATCTTGCTTTGGTGAGGAGGTCCTTTAAATTGTTGTTCTTTCTGAATGCTGAAATTATTCTGTATGGTTTGAGTGGTATGTAAGTGTGCTGAACTGTAGAGAAGTTGTGTTTGATTGATTGATGTAGGGATCTGATTCTATGTGAAAATGTGGTTACTAGGGGGATGATAATTGTCTGTTGATTGAGTATTGATGACAAAGGAGAAGAGACAGAGGAAGTGTTGCGGTTTAGTGATTGGTGCAGATCACTTTCCATAGGGGAGTCAGGATTAGGGTGAAGGAGGGAGGTAGAGATTAAGTTAGGATGAGAACCCTGATTAGGGTAATGGTAAACATTAAGGTTAGGCGTGGGGTTTGGGGAGAGGTTAAGGTTAGGCGTGGGGTTTGGGGAGAGGTTAAGGTTAGGCGTGGGGTTTGGGGAGAGGTTAAGGTTAGGCGTGGGGTTTGGGGAGAGGTTAAGGTTAGGCGTGGGGTTTGGGGAGAGGTTAAGGTTAGGCGTGGGGTTTGGGGAGAGGTTAAGGTTAGGCGTGGGGTTTGGGGAGAGGTTAAGGTTAGGCGTGGGGTTTGGGGAGAGGTTAAGGTTAGCCGTGGGGTTTGGGGAGAGGTTAAGGTTAGCCGTGGGGTTTGGGGAGAGGTTAAGGTTAGGCGTGGGGTTTAGGGAGAGGTTAAGGTTAGGAGTAGGATTGAGGTTAAGGTTAAGAGAGGTGGGTGATTTGATGTGGTCTATGAGTGTTGGATGAATGGGAGGGAGGGCGGCCAATGTGTTGTTTTTAATGGTTCTTAAAAATCGTTTTGAATATCCTCTTCTTCTAAGTGCATTGAATAGTGTATTTATTGCATAATCCAGGTCTTGCTTGCAAGATGATATCCTGTAGAACCGTATGATTTGTGATTTTATTATTCCCTTAAATGTATGTTTAGGATGGTAACTGTGTTTATGAAGTAAAGCATGTGTGTCTGTTGGTTTGAAGTAGACTCTAGTGTGTAGTGTTTTCTGTGATTGATTGTTATTACTGAAAAAAACAGTTGTGTCTAAGAAGTTGACTTCTTGCGGATGAATTGTGTATTTAACCTTAATGGATGAATGATGACTGTTGAGAATGTTTATGAAATCTGTGAATAATTGGATGTCGTGGGGCCAGGCTCCTATTATGTCGTCTAAAAAGCGGTAATAAAAAGTGGGTTGATATGGACACTTGGCCAGTGCCTCTCTCTCCCATTCAGCCATGTATATATTGGCGTAAGCAGGTGCGAATTTTTTGCCCATAGCTGTTCCCTCCACCTGCAGGTAATAGTGATCGTTGAATAAAAAGTCATTGCTAGTAAGGCTGATTTCTAATAATTGTAATATTTCTATGTCCGGTCTAGTGTTGTCTGGGTATCTCTTAAAGATATTTCTAATTGCTTGTATTCCTGTTGCTGTATTTATATTAGTGTATAAGCTATCAATATCTATCGTGAATATGTGTGTGTGGGAGGGAACAACTATGGGTCCAATCCTCTCCATAAAGTGGTAAGTGTCCCTGAGAAAGCTGGGGTGCCTGGTGGAGAGAGGGTTAATGTGATGATCTATATATTGCGAGATGTTATAGGATTCACTGTTGCAGTCTGAAACAATTGGTCTGCCAGGGGGAACTTCAAAGGGAATTGTCCATGTCCCCGGTTCCTTGTGTACTTTTAACAGTAAATAGAATAGTCTAGGTCGTGGGGTGTCTGTACCGTAAAGAAAGTCCCGTTGTTTTGCTGTAATGTAGTGTTGGTCATAGAGTCTTTTTATTATTGTCCTTAACTGTGTCTGTGTCTGTGGTTGTATACTGTTTTCTATTCGTTTATAATGTTTGGTGTTTGATAACTGTCTGTTTGCTTCATACATGTATTGATGTTTATCCAATATGACTATTTTTGAACCTTTATCTGCTGGTTTGATGATTATGTGTGGGTTATTTTTGAGTTGTTGTATTGCCTGTCTTTCTACGTGTGTGAGGTTATCCTCCCTATCAGTGTGCATCTGATGGTTGTGAAGTGTGTTCTTGTCTATTCTGATTAGTCTCCTGATTCTACCATCTATCTGGGAGGTTTTAGGTTCCCAGGTAGATGGTAAAGTAAATGGTTGGTGGTTGTCGTCTGTGTTGTAGTCATAGTAGTCCAACAGTTTAAGTCTTCTGTGATATTTGTGGGTGTCCCTTTGAAGTTCCTCCCAATCAAATTTGTTTGGCCGAGGGATGAATGTTAACCCTCTCTCCAGGAGCTTTACCTGTGCTGCTGTGGGTATGAAGGATTTGGAAAGATTCATGATATTAGTTGTTGACTGGTCCACTGCTCCCCTAATTGGAGGATCTGCACTGGTTATTAGGGAAGGAAAGAGATTAAGAGAAAGATTATTTCTATCCAGACTGTGGCTTGTGGTTAATGTAAATTTAACTGTCTGCACCAGTGTTGAAAGATGAGGTCTGCTGTGGTGGATGTCCAGTGTATGAGATCTGTTGTTGTGTGAAATGTGTCTTGTGGAATCTCTAATAGGGTTGGGAAGTTAGTGGTAATGTAAGCGTTGATGAGCTTAAGATTTCTCTTCTGTTGTGGACTAAGAAGAGGTGAATGGCTGATGACCGGGATGTATATTGTTGCGTTTGGAAATGTTTTCTTTGCCTCCTTGTGCATACCTGACAACTGTTTCAGTGATGTTTGAAATGGGTCGTGATCCTTGTTGTTCAGGCCCACCGAGATAACAACAGTCGCCGTGTCTGTATGTATGGGGGTTTTCTCCAGTATCTTTGTGAAATGATAGAATGTTGCCCCTGGGTAACTGTCTACCTGGATGTTGGGGTTATTGAATGGTGGGATCCGGTTGAGGTTTGAGTCTCCTATGATGAGTGTTGGTGTGTGTCCCTCAATGTTCCAATCTGCCACCTTGTAATTCGGCCTAGCCTTGTGATAGAAGGGTTTTTGGGGGGGATGTGTGGGTTTAGGCTGTGGTTGGGGTTGAAGATGGGGTTGTGGTAGGGATGATGGTGGGTATTTTGAGGCGCCAGTTATACAGGGGCCCTGGACAGGCAGAGGCACAGCGATATTTGTTTTTTGTGGGGGTTCAGGTTTGGGAGCTTTGGGGTGTTGCCCATTGTCTTGCCCTTTAGTCATCGTCATATGCCCCTTGAGTTGCCCTGTCCTTGTCTGTACCCCTTTCCTGGCGCCTCCTGTGGGTGAAAGAGGAGCAGATGTAATGATGTCTCTTAGTAATATTGCTACATTACCCTGTGCTCTTTTGCAGTTAGTGTTTTGTTTAATGGGTGTAGCTGTAGGTGTACAAGTTTCTGGTTGACTGTTGACTGTGTGGTGAACCTGGGCTATGATAGGAGTGGCTGCTTTGGGAGTAGGGGGACCCATTGGACTTTTCCATTTCTCCTTTCCAGTTGTAGGGGTTGCTATTCTTGCCTCTCCTTTTTGATTGGAAAGGGAAGAATCAGTGAGGGTGGATGTTGAGGGTAGGGAGTGAAGATGTGTTTTGGAAGGAGTCTGTATGCGAAGGTTATAGGTTTCACTCAGGGTCGGTTGTTTTCCCAGTGATAGTGTCCGTAGGTATGATGGTTGTCTTTTTGGCAGGGGGCGAGGTTTTGACAAGGGTGGAAATTCCTCTGCTGAGGAGAGAGGGGGCACTGGGTTTGGAATTGAATTTAGTATCGTTGGTGGGGAAATCTGTAGTGGGGTGTGTTCTATTGCTGGAAGTGTATGTGGTTGGTCTCGTATTGTGTTGGTCTGTATAGTTGTCTGTTGGGGAGAGGAAGAGGCCTGAGGGAGTTTCAAGGTGGTTTCGACTCTAATGATGGTGGTGGGTGTCAATTTATGTTTGTATCTCTTATGTGCCCAGCCTATTGCGATTGTCAGTGCCAAAGTGTTGGGTGTGTTTATTTGTTGTGTAATGGTGTAGGTGGTTGATCGGTAATGTGTCTGTAGTATGTTCATGTTGTTTTGCATCCACTGGTGTGTGTTCTGTGATAATTTTGTTGTGGTGTAGTCTGTGGGTGAAGATGGTTTGATAAAGTTGGTGACACGATGCACCTGTCTCATCATACCAGTAGGGAATGCATGGTTTTTAAGTGCCTTCTCCACCACCTCCATGTGGTGGGTTGCCTGTATTAATTTAAAGTACAGTTTTGCAGTCTGCCTTGTCTCTTCATCTGGGGGGTCGTATAGGCCAGGCTGTCTGTATGCGTAAGGTTGGGTTTGGGGTTGTGCTATCCTGTCATGTGACTTGGTCTTCAAATTCATTAATGCCTGCATTGTTACAAAACCCTGATGCTAAAATACCTAAATACTACGTTTCCTAGTTAATATAATACAACCAGGTTGTTCTCAGTCGAGGAGGACCGGACAGTGTAAATAAAAAAAGCAGGGCAATACTACATTTAGAATAGAAGATGTGAAGGCCTGAACAGCACGATACTTTTTGTGCTGCTCAGGACCAGTCCTTACCCCCTTGGTATTTTGTCGGCCGGGTTCTTGAAATATGGAGGTGGAAGTGAGGTGACCGATTTGTTTCTTTGCGTTTCCAAGTTCCAGGGCTGGGGCTGTGATCCGTTGTTCTTTCGCCGTGTTCTTTGTAGGCTGGGTTATTGCGATATGGAGATAGAGATGAGGTTAAAGATTGTTTCTTAACGTTCCAGGGCTGGGGCAGTAATCCGTTGTTCTTTGAGTCCAATCCTGTTAAAAAGATCTGGTTCCACAGGTTAAAATCTCGATTGCTTCCCCAAATGTCTGTGCACTTTAGTCAATGAGCTCCCCCTTACCCCTCCACATCTTAACTCTAAAACGTAACTTTTAATTATATTGTTTAAAATCAAAAAGGTGACTAAAAGCCAAGCAATGTTAAAATCCACTGTGAAGTCCTGTTTGCAAAACCCTAACGTTTCGCAGAGTTTTCTGCTTCATCAGAGGGATCTTTTCCTCGACTGAGAACCCCGTACCTTTTAAAATGAGCGCAATTAGGAGGGAGAGACCCAGCCACTGCGCCCAAATTGGGCGTTTCTATCTTTCTGTTACCCTATTGGTTCAATTTGCCAGCTGGAGATACTCAAAGGCGGGAAAGTTATGGCATTACAAGGGCTTATATACTAAGCTCCTCTTTCTTCGGTGTGCTTTTTAGTTCAGTTTCCAGACTGTGTTATAAATGAACCTAGCAATATCCCAAGTCATACCTTCTATCCATTAAATATCCTTTGTCCTGATAGTCCTTCATTTGTCCCAGTATTTCCCTCTCTGATCCTTTACTTCCCTAACTTTCCCTCCCTATTCTGTCCCTATATTGTTATTCTGTTCAGTTCAGTTACATTTTCTATTATCCTGTACTTTTTTATTTCTTAGTTGTTGTGTGTGGTTCTGTATATGGGTCCAATGCAATCCCTCTAGCACAATGAGACAAATCAAAGAAAATAAAAAGAATAAGTGTTGGGGAAAAGAAGAGTGATTCAATGTAATATATTGCTGTAATTCATAAGCGCTGTTGCTCTCCCGGTGGGTCTGGACGTGGATGACCCGTGGACAGCGGAGCAGCAACACGCCACACGAGGAGCAGAAACCAGCACCTGAAAGCAGTACTATACTTGAAGAGGGACAACCCAGGGATGGCACGGGCTAGGGTTAGGTTTTGAATATAATTGTGTTTCGTTTCAGCTAGTTTGTTTTACGGTGCACAGGCCAATCTCCTGTTTATCCCTCTTCTGATGATCTTTTATATTAGGTGTAGTACTTAAAAAGGCCCGTAGGTGTCCTCCTAAGATCATAAATTAAACTGAAGTAAGTTCTAAAATGGCTCTTTTTCTGGGTGACAGTGCAGGAGCCGATGTGGTGAAAGATTCATTCAACCATGATGTTGTTAAATATGAACATAAAAGCAATATTGTGCATTTAGTTGGTTTTATTGTTTTATCATATTAAAAGAAAGGAAAGACCTAAGAAAAGGAAATGCCAAACTAAAACTGAACAAAACATAAATATATAGAGTATAGATAAAATATAAATAAAACCATGTTCTTCTCCATCCATTTTCCTGTCTGTTAAAACCCATTTTCTAAAACCTCTCGTTCAGGCCATTTGGCGTTATTGTCTGTAGGTGCTGGATCCACTCCCGTTCTACCCTCTTTCGCTGCCCACAGGTCCAGCCTATGTGTGACTGTAACCCTGATATGGTAAGGTGGGTGATGGGGTGCTCCTGGAAGTGGGTTATGAGTGCCGTTTGTAGGTGTGCCCTTTTAATGTTATACAGGTGTTGTTTGAGTCTGGTTTCTATGGTGTGTTTGGTTTCTCCGATGTATTGTTTATTGCAGAGTGTGCATGTAATGATATAAATGGCGTTATGGGTGTTCAATGAATAGGATTCTTGTACTGGTGCTGATGTATGGCTGTGTATGTTTGTAATGAACTTTATCTGTCGAAAATGGAAATTGTGAGATTTGGGGTCTTGTGGTGGCTTACTACTGAATCTTGCTTTGGTGAGGAGGTCCTTTAAATTGTTGTTCTTTCTGAATGCTGAAATTATTCTGTATGGTTTGAGTGGTATGTAAGTGTGCTGAACTGTAGAGAAGTTGTGTTTGATTGATTGATGTAGGGATCTGATTCTATGTGAAAATGTGGTTACTAGGGGGATGATAATTGTCTGTTGATTGAGTATTGATGACAAAGGAGAAGAGACAGAGGAAGTGTTGCGGTTTAGTGATTGGTGCAGATCACTTTCCATAGGGGAGTCAGGATTAGGGTGAAGGAGGGAGGTAGAGATTAAGTTAGGATGAGAACCCTGATTAGGGTAATGGTAAACATTAAGGTTAGGCGTGGGGTTTGGGGAGAGGTTAAGGTTAGGCGTGGGGTTTGGGGAGAGGTTAAGGTTAGGCGTGGGGTTTGGGGAGAGGTTAAGGTTAGGCGTGGGGTTTGGGGAGAGGTTAAGGTTAGGCGTGGGGTTTGGGGAGAGGTTAAGGTTAGGCGTGGGGTTTGGGGAGAGGTTAAGGTTAGGCGTGGGGTTTGGGGAGAGGTTAAGGTTAGGCGTGGGGTTTGGGGAGAGGTTAAGGTTAGCCGTGGGGTTTGGGGAGAGGTTAAGGTTAGCCGTGGGGTTTGGGGAGAGGTTAAGGTTAGGCGTGGGGTTTAGGGAGAGGTTAAGGTTAGGAGTAGGATTGAGGTTAAGGTTAAGAGAGGTGGGTGATTTGATGTGGTCTATGAGTGTTGGATGAATGGGAGGGAGGGCGGCCAATGTGTTGTTTTTAATGGTTCTTAAAAATCGTTTTGAATATCCTCTTCTTCTAAGTGCATTGAATAGTGTATTTATTGCATAATCCAGGTCTTGCTTGCAAGATGATATCCTGTAGAACCGTATGATTTGTGATTTTATTATTCCCTTAAATGTATGTTTAGGATGGTAACTGTGTTTATGAAGTAAAGCATGTGTGTCTGTTGGTTTGAAGTAGACTCTAGTGTGTAGTGTTTTCTGTGATTGATTGTTATTACTGAAAAAAACAGTTGTGTCTAAGAAGTTGACTTCTTGCGGATGAATTGTGTATTTAACCTTAATGGATGAATGATGACTGTTGAGAATGTTTATGAAATCTGTGAATAATTGGATGTCGTGGGGCCAGGCTCCTATTATGTCGTCTAAAAAGCGGTAATAAAAAGTGGGTTGATATGGACACTTGGCCAGTGCCTCTCTCTCCCATTCAGCCATGTATATATTGGCGTAAGCAGGTGCGAATTTTTTGCCCATAGCTGTTCCCTCCACCTGCAGGTAATAGTGATCGTTGAATAAAAAGTCATTGCTAGTAAGGCTGATTTCTAATAATTGTAATATTTCTATGTCCGGTCTAGTGTTGTCTGGGTATCTCTTAAAGATATTTCTAATTGCTTGTATTCCTGTTGCTGTATTTATATTAGTGTATAAGCTATCAATATCTATCGTGAATATGTGTGTGTGGGAGGGAACAACTATGGGTCCAATCCTCTCCATAAAGTGGTAAGTGTCCCTGAGAAAGCTGGGGTGCCTGGTGGAGAGAGGGTTAATGTGATGATCTATATATTGCGAGATGTTATAGGATTCACTGTTGCAGTCTGAAACAATTGGTCTGCCAGGGGGAACTTCAAAGGGAATTGTCCATGTCCCCGGTTCCTTGTGTACTTTTAACAGTAAATAGAATAGTCTAGGTCGTGGGGTGTCTGTACCGTAAAGAAAGTCCCGTTGTTTTGCTGTAATGTAGTGTTGGTCATAGAGTCTTTTTATTATTGTCCTTAACTGTGTCTGTGTCTGTGGTTGTATACTGTTTTCTATTCGTTTATAATGTTTGGTGTTTGATAACTGTCTGTTTGCTTCATACATGTATTGATGTTTATCCAATATGACTATTTTTGAACCTTTATCTGCTGGTTTGATGATTATGTGTGGGTTATTTTTGAGTTGTTGTATTGCCTGTCTTTCTACGTGTGTGAGGTTATCCTCCCTATCAGTGTGCATCTGATGGTTGTGAAGTGTGTTCTTGTCTATTCTGATTAGTCTCCTGATTCTACCATCTATCTGGGAGGTTTTAGGTTCCCAGGTAGATGGTAAAGTAAATGGTTGGTGGTTGTCGTCTGTGTTGTAGTCATAGTAGTCCAACAGTTTAAGTCTTCTGTGATATTTGTGGGTGTCCCTTTGAAGTTCCTCCCAATCAAATTTGTTTGGCCGAGGGATGAATGTTAACCCTCTCTCCAGGAGCTTTACCTGTGCTGCTGTGGGTATGAAGGATTTGGAAAGATTCATGATATTAGTTGTTGACTGGTCCACTGCTCCCCTAATTGGAGGATCTGCACTGGTTATTAGGGAAGGAAAGAGATTAAGAGAAAGATTATTTCTATCCAGACTGTGGCTTGTGGTTAATGTAAATTTAACTGTCTGCACCAGTGTTGAAAGATGAGGTCTGCTGTGGTGGATGTCCAGTGTATGAGATCTGTTGTTGTGTGAAATGTGTCTTGTGGAATCTCTAATAGGGTTGGGAAGTTAGTGGTAATGTAAGCGTTGATGAGCTTAAGATTTCTCTTCTGTTGTGGACTAAGAAGAGGTGAATGGCTGATGACCGGGATGTATATTGTTGCGTTTGGAAATGTTTTCTTTGCCTCCTTGTGCATACCTGACAACTGTTTCAGTGATGTTTGAAATGGGTCGTGATCCTTGTTGTTCAGGCCCACCGAGATAACAACAGTCGCCGTGTCTGTATGTATGGGGGTTTTCTCCAGTATCTTTGTGAAATGATAGAATGTTGCCCCTGGGTAACTGTCTACCTGGATGTTGGGGTTATTGAATGGTGGGATCCGGTTGAGGTTTGAGTCTCCTATGATGAGTGTTGGTGTGTGTCCCTCAATGTTCCAATCTGCCACCTTGTAATTCGGCCTAGCCTTGTGATAGAAGGGTTTTTGGGGGGGGATGTGTGGGTTTAGGCTGTGGTTGGGGTTGAAGATGGGGTTGTGGTAGGGATGATGGTGGGTATTTTGAGGCGCCAGTTATACAGGGGCCCTGGACAGGCAGAGGCACAGCGATATTTGTTTTTTGTGGGGGTTCAGGTTTGGGAGCTTTGGGGTGTTGCCCATTGTCTTGCCCTTTAGTCATCGTCATATGCCCCTTGAGTTGCCCTGTCCTTGTCTGTACCCCTTTCCTGGCGCCTCCTGTGGGTGAAAGAGGAGCAGATGTAATGATATCTCTTAGTAATATTGCTACATTACCCTGTGCTCTTTTGCAGTTAGTGTTTTGTTTAATGGGTGTAGCTGTAGGTGTACAAGTTTCTGGTTGACTGTTGACTGTGTGGTGAACCTGGGCTATGATAGGAGTGGCTGCTTTGGGAGTAGGGGGACCCATTGGACTTTTCCATTTCTCCTTTCCAGTTGTAGGGGTTGCTATTCTTGCCTCTCCTTTTTGATTGGAAAGGGAAGAATCAGTGAGGGTGGATGTTGAGGGTAGGGAGTGAAGATGTGTTTT
The DNA here is from genome assembly GCF_045679555.1 of Salvelinus alpinus. Lineage (NCBI taxonomy): Eukaryota > Metazoa > Chordata > Actinopteri > Salmoniformes > Salmonidae > Salvelinus > Salvelinus alpinus. The sequence continues at coordinate 10,302 of NW_027255995.1, forward strand.
GGAAGGAGTCTGTATGCGAAGGTTATAGGTTTCACTCAGGGTCGGTTGTTTTCCCAGTGATAGTGTCCGTAGGTATGATGGTTGTCTTTTTGGCAGGGGGCGAGGTTTTGACAAGGGTGGAAATTCCTCTGCTGAGGAGAGAGGGGGCACTGGGTTTGGAATTGAATTTAGTATCGTTGGTGGGGAAATCTGTAGTGGGGTGTGTTCTATTGCTGGAAGTGTATGTGGTTGGTCTCGTATTGTGTTGGTCTGTATAGTTGTCTGTTGGGGAGAGGAAGAGGCCTGAGGGAGTTTCAAGGTGGTTTCGACTCTAATGATGGTGGTGGGTGTCAATTTATGTTTGTATCTCTTATGTGCCCAGCCTATTGCGATTGTCAGTGCCAAAGTGTTGGGTGTGTTTATTTGTTGTGTAATGGTGTAGGTGGTTGATCGGTAATGTGTCTGTAGTATGTTCATGTTGTTTTGCATCCACTGGTGTGTGTTCTGTGATAATTTTGTTGTGGTGTAGTCTGTGGGTGAAGATGGTTTGATAAAGTTGGTGACACGATGCACCTGTCTCATCATACCAGTAGGGAATGCATGGTTTTTAAGTGCCTTCTCCACCACCTCCATGTGGTGGGTTGCCTGTATTAATTTAAAGTACAGTTTTGCAGTCTGCCTTGTCTCTTCATCTGGGGGGTCGTATAGGCCAGGCTGTCTGTATGCGTAAGGTTGGGTTTGGGGTTGTGCTATCCTGTCATGTGACTTGGTCTTCAAATTCATTAATGCCTGCATTGTTACAAAACCCTGATGCTAAAATACCTAAATACTACGTTTCCTAGTTAATATAATACAACCAGGTTGTTCTCAGTCGAGGAGGACCGGACAGTGTAAATAAAAAAAGCAGGGCAATACTACATTTAGAATAGAAGATGTGAAGGCCTGAACAGCACGATACTTTTTGTGCTGCTCAGGACCAGTCCTTACCCCCTTGGTATTTTGTCGGCCGGGTTCTTGAAATATGGAGGTGGAAGTGAGGTGACCGATTTGTTTCTTTGCGTTTCCAAGTTCCAGGGCTGGGGCTGTGATCCGTTGTTCTTTCGCCGTGTTCTTTGTAGGCTGGGTTATTGCGATATGGAGATAGAGATGAGGTTAAAGATTGTTTCTTAACGTTCCAGGGCTGGGGCAGTAATCCGTTGTTCTTTGAGTCCAATCCTGTTAAAAAGATCTGGTTCCACAGGTTAAAATCTCGATTGCTTCCCCAAATGTCTGTGCACTTTAGTCAATGAGCTCCCCCTTACCCCTCCACATCTTAACTCTAAAACGTAACTTTTAATTATATTGTTTAAAATCAAAAAGGTGACTAAAAGCCAAGCAATGTTAAAATCCACTGTGAAGTCCTGTTTGCAAAACCCTAACGTTTCGCAGAGTTTTCTGCTTCATCAGAGGGATCTTTTCCTCGACTGAGAACCCCGTACCTTTTAAAATGAGCGCAATTAGGAGGGAGAGACCCAGCCACTGCGCCCAAATTGGGCGTTTCTATCTTTCTGTTACCCTATTGGTTCAATTTGCCAGCTGGAGATACTCAAAGGCGGGAAAGTTATGGCATTACAAGGGCTTATATACTAAGCTCCTCTTTCTTCGGTGTGCTTTTTAGTTCAGTTTCCAGACTGTGTTATAAATGAACCTAGCAATATCCCAAGTCATACCTTCTATCCATTAAATATCCTTTGTCCTGATAGTCCTTCATTTGTCCCAGTATTTCCCTCTCTGATCCTTTACTTCCCTAACTTTCCCTCCCTATTCTGTCCCTATATTGTTATTCTGTTCAGTTCAGTTACATTTTCTATTATCCTGTACTTTTTTATTTCTTAGTTGTTGTGTGTGGTTCTGTATATGGGTCCAATGCAATCCCTCTAGCACAATGAGACAAATCAAAGAAAATAAAAAGAATAAGTGTTGGGGAAAAGAAGAGTGATTCAATGTAATATATTGCTGTAATTCATAAGCGCTGTTGCTCTCCCGGTGGGTCTGGACGTGGATGACCCGTGGACAGCGGAGCAGCAACACGCCACACGAGGAGCAGAAACCAGCACCTGAAAGCAGTACTATACTTGAAGAGGGACAACCCAGGGATGGCACGGGCTAGGGTTAGGTTTTGAATATAATTGTGTTTCGTTTCAGCTAGTTTGTTTTACGGTGCACAGGCCAATCTCCTGTTTATCCCTCTTCTGATGATCTTTTATATTAGGTGTAGTACTTAAAAAGGCCCGTAGGTGTCCTCCTAAGATCATAAATTAAACTGAAGTAAGTTCTAAAATGGCTCTTTTTCTGGGTGACAGTGCAGGAGCCGATGTGGTGAAAGATTCATTCAACCATGATGTTGTTAAATATGAACATAAAAGCAATATTGTGCATTTAGTTGGTTTTATTGTTTTATCATATTAAAAGAAAGGAAAGACCTAAGAAAAGGAAATGCCAAACTAAAACTGAACAAAACATAAATATATAGAGTATAGATAAAATATAAATAAAACCATGTTCTTCTCCATCCATTTTCCTGTCTGTTAAAACCCATTTTCTAAAACCTCTCGTTCAGGCCATTTGGCGTTATTGTCTGTAGGTGCTGGATCCACTCCCGTTCTACCCTCTTTCGCTGCCCACAGGTCCAGCCTATGTGTGACTGTAACCCTGATATGGTAAGGTGGGTGATGGGGTGCTCCTGGAAGTGGGTTATGAGTGCCGTTTGTAGGTGTGCCCTTTTAATGTTATACAGGTGTTGTTTGAGTCTGGTTTCTATGGTGTGTTTGGTTTCTCCGATGTATTGTTTATTGCAGAGTGTGCATGTAATGATATAAATGGCGTTATGGGTGTTCAATGAATAGGATTCTTGTACTGGTGCTGATGTATGGCTGTGTATGTTTGTAATGAACTTTATCTGTCGAAAATGGAAATTGTGAGATTTGGGGTCTTGTGGTGGCTTACTACTGAATCTTGCTTTGGTGAGGAGGTCCTTTAAATTGTTGTTCTTTCTGAATGCTGAAATTATTCTGTATGGTTTGAGTGGTATGTAAGTGTGCTGAACTGTAGAGAAGTTGTGTTTGATTGATTGATGTAGGGATCTGATTCTATGTGAAAATGTGGTTACTAGGGGGATGATAATTGTCTGTTGATTGAGTATTGATGACAAAGGAGAAGAGACAGAGGAAGTGTTGCGGTTTAGTGATTGGTGCAGATCACTTTCCATAGGGGAGTCAGGATTAGGGTGAAGGAGGGAGGTAGAGATTAAGTTAGGATGAGAACCCTGATTAGGGTAATGGTAAACATTAAGGTTAGGCGTGGGGTTTGGGGAGAGGTTAAGGTTAGGCGTGGGGTTTGGGGAGAGGTTAAGGTTAGGCGTGGGGTTTGGGGAGAGGTTAAGGTTAGGCGTGGGGTTTGGGGAGAGGTTAAGGTTAGGCGTGGGGTTTGGGGAGAGGTTAAGGTTAGGCGTGGGGTTTGGGGAGAGGTTAAGGTTAGGCGTGGGGTTTGGGGAGAGGTTAAGGTTAGGCGTGGGGTTTGGGGAGAGGTTAAGGTTAGCCGTGGGGTTTGGGGAGAGGTTAAGGTTAGCCGTGGGGTTTGGGGAGAGGTTAAGGTTAGGCGTGGGGTTTAGGGAGAGGTTAAGGTTAGGAGTAGGATTGAGGTTAAGGTTAAGAGAGGTGGGTGATTTGATGTGGTCTATGAGTGTTGGATGAATGGGAGGGAGGGCGGCCAATGTGTTGTTTTTAATGGTTCTTAAAAATCGTTTTGAATATCCTCTTCTTCTAAGTGCATTGAATAGTGTATTTATTGCATAATCCAGGTCTTGCTTGCAAGATGATATCCTGTAGAACCGTATGATTTGTGATTTTATTATTCCCTTAAATGTATGTTTAGGATGGTAACTGTGTTTATGAAGTAAAGCATGTGTGTCTGTTGGTTTGAAGTAGACTCTAGTGTGTAGTGTTTTCTGTGATTGATTGTTATTACTGAAAAAAACAGTTGTGTCTAAGAAGTTGACTTCTTGCGGATGAATTGTGTATTTAACCTTAATGGATGAATGATGACTGTTGAGAATGTTTATGAAATCTGTGAATAATTGGATGTCGTGGGGCCAGGCTCCTATTATGTCGTCTAAAAAGCGGTAATAAAAAGTGGGTTGATATGGACACTTGGCCAGTGCCTCTCTCTCCCATTCAGCCATGTATATATTGGCGTAAGCAGGTGCGAATTTTTTGCCCATAGCTGTTCCCTCCACCTGCAGGTAATAGTGATCGTTGAATAAAAAGTCATTGCTAGTAAGGCTGATTTCTAATAATTGTAATATTTCTATGTCCGGTCTAGTGTTGTCTGGGTATCTCTTAAAGATATTTCTAATTGCTTGTATTCCTGTTGCTGTATTTATATTAGTGTATAAGCTATCAATATCTATCGTGAATATGTGTGTGTGGGAGGGAACAACTATGGGTCCAATCCTCTCCATAAAGTGGTAAGTGTCCCTGAGAAAGCTGGGGTGCCTGGTGGAGAGAGGGTTAATGTGATGATCTATATATTGCGAGATGTTATAGGATTCACTGTTGCAGTCTGAAACAATTGGTCTGCCAGGGGGAACTTCAAAGGGAATTGTCCATGTCCCCGGTTCCTTGTGTACTTTTAACAGTAAATAGAATAGTCTAGGTCGTGGGGTGTCTGTACCGTAAAGAAAGTCCCGTTGTTTTGCTGTAATGTAGTGTTGGTCATAGAGTCTTTTTATTATTGTCCTTAACTGTGTCTGTGTCTGTGGTTGTATACTGTTTTCTATTCGTTTATAATGTTTGGTGTTTGATAACTGTCTGTTTGCTTCATACATGTATTGATGTTTATCCAATATGACTATTTTTGAACCTTTATCTGCTGGTTTGATGATTATGTGTGGGTTATTTTTGAGTTGTTGTATTGCCTGTCTTTCTACGTGTGTGAGGTTATCCTCCCTATCAGTGTGCATCTGATGGTTGTGAAGTGTGTTCTTGTCTATTCTGATTAGTCTCCTGATTCTACCATCTATCTGGGAGGTTTTAGGTTCCCAGGTAGATGGTAAAGTAAATGGTTGGTGGTTGTCGTCTGTGTTGTAGTCATAGTAGTCCAACAGTTTAAGTCTTCTGTGATATTTGTGGGTGTCCCTTTGAAGTTCCTCCCAATCAAATTTGTTTGGCCGAGGGATGAATGTTAACCCTCTCTCCAGGAGCTTTACCTGTGCTGCTGTGGGTATGAAGGATTTGGAAAGATTCATGATATTAGTTGTTGACTGGTCCACTGCTCCCCTAATTGGAGGATCTGCACTGGTTATTAGGGAAGGAAAGAGATTAAGAGAAAGATTATTTCTATCCAGACTGTGGCTTGTGGTTAATGTAAATTTAACTGTCTGCACCAGTGTTGAAAGATGAGGTCTGCTGTGGTGGATGTCCAGTGTATGAGATCTGTTGTTGTGTGAAATGTGTCTTGTGGAATCTCTAATAGGGTTGGGAAGTTAGTGGTAATGTAAGCGTTGATGAGCTTAAGATTTCTCTTCTGTTGTGGACTAAGAAGAGGTGAATGGCTGATGACCGGGATGTATATTGTTGCGTTTGGAAATGTTTTCTTTGCCTCCTTGTGCATACCTGACAACTGTTTCAGTGATGTTTGAAATGGGTCGTGATCCTTGTTGTTCAGGCCCACCGAGATAACAACAGTCGCCGTGTCTGTATGTATGGGGGTTTTCTCCAGTATCTTTGTGAAATGATAGAATGTTGCCCCTGGGTAACTGTCTACCTGGATGTTGGGGTTATTGAATGGTGGGATCCGGTTGAGGTTTGAGTCTCCTATGATGAGTGTTGGTGTGTGTCCCTCAATGTTCCAATCTGCCACCTTGTAATTCGGCCTAGCCTTGTGATAGAAGGGTTTTTGGGGGGGATGTGTGGGTTTAGGCTGTGGTTGGGGTTGAAGATGGGGTTGTGGTAGGGATGATGGTGGGTATTTTGAGGCGCCAGTTATACAGGGGCCCTGGACAGGCAGAGGCACAGCGATATTTGTTTTTTGTGGGGGTTCAGGTTTGGGAGCTTTGGGGTGTTGCCCATTGTCTTGCCCTTTAGTCATCGTCATATGCCCCTTGAGTTGCCCTGTCCTTGTCTGTACCCCTTTCCTGGCGCCTCCTGTGGGTGAAAGAGGAGCAGATGTAATGATGTCTCTTAGTAATATTGCTACATTACCCTGTGCTCTTTTGCAGTTAGTGTTTTGTTTAATGGGTGTAGCTGTAGGTGTACAAGTTTCTGGTTGACTGTTGACTGTGTGGTGAACCTGGGCTATGATAGGAGTGGCTGCTTTGGGAGTAGGGGGACCCATTGGACTTTTCCATTTCTCCTTTCCAGTTGTAGGGGTTGCTATTCTTGCCTCTCCTTTTTGATTGGAAAGGGAAGAATCAGTGAGGGTGGATGTTGAGGGTAGGGAGTGAAGATGTGTTTTGGAAGGAGTCTGTATGCGAAGGTTATAGGTTTCACTCAGGGTCGGTTGTTTTCCCAGTGATAGTGTCCGTAGGTATGATGGTTGTCTTTTTGGCAGGGGGCGAGGTTTTGACAAGGGTGGAAATTCCTCTGCTGAGGAGAGAGGGGGCACTGGGTTTGGAATTGAATTTAGTATCGTTGGTGGGGAAATCTGTAGTGGGGTGTGTTCTATTGCTGGAAGTGTATGTGGTTGGTCTCGTATTGTGTTGGTCTGTATAGTTGTCTGTTGGGGAGAGGAAGAGGCCTGAGGGAGTTTCAAGGTGGTTTCGACTCTAATGATGGTGGTGGGTGTCAATTTATGTTTGTATCTCTTATGTGCCCAGCCTATTGCGATTGTCAGTGCCAAAGTGTTGGGTGTGTTTATTTGTTGTGTAATGGTGTAGGTGGTTGATCGGTAATGTGTCTGTAGTATGTTCATGTTGTTTTGCATCCACTGGTGTGTGTTCTGTGATAATTTTGTTGTGGTGTAGTCTGTGGGTGAAGATGGTTTGATAAAGTTGGTGACACGATGCACCTGTCTCATCATACCAGTAGGGAATGCATGGTTTTTAAGTGCCTTCTCCACCACCTCCATGTGGTGGGTTGCCTGTATTAATTTAAAGTACAGTTTTGCAGTCTGCCTTGTCTCTTCATCTGGGGGGTCGTATAGGCCAGGCTGTCTGTATGCGTAAGGTTGGGTTTGGGGTTGTGCTATCCTGTCATGTGACTTGGTCTTCAAATTCATTAATGCCTGCATTGTTACAAAACCCTGATGCTAAAATACCTAAATACTACGTTTCCTAGTTAATATAATACAACCAGGTTGTTCTCAGTCGAGGAGGACCGGACAGTGTAAATAAAAAAAGCAGGGCAATACTACATTTAGAATAGAAGATGTGAAGGCCTGAACAGCACGATACTTTTTGTGCTGCTCAGGACCAGTCCTTACCCCCTTGGTATTTTGTCGGCCGGGTTCTTGAAATATGGAGGTGGAAGTGAGGTGACCGATTTGTTTCTTTGCGTTTCCAAGTTCCAGGGCTGGGGCTGTGATCCGTTGTTCTTTCGCCGTGTTCTTTGTAGGCTGGGTTATTGCGATATGGAGATAGAGATGAGGTTAAAGATTGTTTCTTAACGTTCCAGGGCTGGGGCAGTAATCCGTTGTTCTTTGAGTCCAATCCTGTTAAAAAGATCTGGTTCCACAGGTTAAAATCTCGATTGCTTCCCCAAATGTCTGTGCACTTTAGTCAATGAGCTCCCCCTTACCCCTCCACATCTTAACTCTAAAACGTAACTTTTAATTATATTGTTTAAAATCAAAAAGGTGACTAAAAGCCAAGCAATGTTAAAATCCACTGTGAAGTCCTGTTTGCAAAACCCTAACGTTTCGCAGAGTTTTCTGCTTCATCAGAGGGATCTTTTCCTCGACTGAGAACCCCGTACCTTTTAAAATGAGCGCAATTAGGAGGGAGAGACCCAGCCACTGCGCCCAAATTGGGCGTTTCTATCTTTCTGTTACCCTATTGGTTCAATTTGCCAGCTGGAGATACTCAAAGGCGGGAAAGTTATGGCATTACAAGGGCTTATATACTAAGCTCCTCTTTCTTCGGTGTGCTTTTTAGTTCAGTTTCCAGACTGTGTTATAAATGAACCTAGCAATATCCCAAGTCATACCTTCTATCCATTAAATATCCTTTGTCCTGATAGTCCTTCATTTGTCCCAGTATTTCCCTCTCTGATCCTTTACTTCCCTAACTTTCCCTCCCTATTCTGTCCCTATATTGTTATTCTGTTCAGTTCAGTTACATTTTCTATTATCCTGTACTTTTTTATTTCTTAGTTGTTGTGTGTGGTTCTGTATATGGGTCCAATGCAATCCCTCTAGCACAATGAGACAAATCAAAGAAAATAAAAAGAATAAGTGTTGGGGAAAAGAAGAGTGATTCAATGTAATATATTGCTGTAATTCATAAGCGCTGTTGCTCTCCCGGTGGGTCTGGACGTGGATGACCCGTGGACAGCGGAGCAGCAACACGCCACACGAGGAGCAGAAACCAGCACCTGAAAGCAGTACTATACTTGAAGAGGGACAACCCAGGGATGGCACGGGCTAGGGTTAGGTTTTGAATATAATTGTGTTTCGTTTCAGCTAGTTTGTTTTACGGTGCACAGGCCAATCTCCTGTTTATCCCTCTTCTGATGATCTTTTATATTAGGTGTAGTACTTAAAAAGGCCCGTAGGTGTCCTCCTAAGATCATAAATTAAACTGAAGTAAGTTCTAAAATGGCTCTTTTTCTGGGTGACAGTGCAGGAGCCGATGTGGTGAAAGATTCATTCAACCATGATGTTGTTAAATATGAACATAAAAGCAATATTGTGCATTTAGTTGGTTTTATTGTTTTATCATATTAAAAGAAAGGAAAGACCTAAGAAAAGGAAATGCCAAACTAAAACTGAACAAAACATAAATATATAGAGTATAGATAAAATATAAATAAAACCATGTTCTTCTCCATCCATTTTCCTGTCTGTTAAAACCCATTTTCTAAAACCTCTCGTTCAGGCCATTTGGCGTTATTGTCTGTAGGTGCTGGATCCACTCCCGTTCTACCCTCTTTCGCTGCCCACAGGTCCAGCCTATGTGTGACTGTAACCCTGATATGGTAAGGTGGGTGATGGGGTGCTCCTGGAAGTGGGTTATGAGTGCCGTTTGTAGGTGTGCCCTTTTAATGTTATACAGGTGTTGTTTGAGTCTGGTTTCTATGGTGTGTTTGGTTTCTCCGATGTATTGTTTATTGCAGAGTGTGCATGTAATGATATAAATGGCGTTATGGGTGTTCAATGAATAGGATTCTTGTACTGGTGCTGATGTATGGCTGTGTATGTTTGTAATGAACTTTATCTGTCGAAAATGGAAATTGTGAGATTTGGGGTCTTGTGGTGGCTTACTACTGAATCTTGCTTTGGTGAGGAGGTCCTTTAAATTGTTGTTCTTTCTGAATGCTGAAATTATTCTGTATGGTTTGAGTGGTATGTAAGTGTGCTGAACTGTAGAGAAGTTGTGTTTGATTGATTGATGTAGGGATCTGATTCTATGTGAAAATGTGGTTACTAGGGGGATGATAATTGTCTGTTGATTGAGTATTGATGACAAAGGAGAAGAGACAGAGGAAGTGTTGCGGTTTAGTGATTGGTGCAGATCACTTTCCATAGGGGAGTCAGGATTAGGGTGAAGGAGGGAGGTAGAGATTAAGTTAGGATGAGAACCCTGATTAGGGTAATGGTAAACATTAAGGTTAGGCGTGGGGTTTGGGGAGAGGTTAAGGTTAGGCGTGGGGTTTGGGGAGAGGTTAAGGTTAGGCGTGGGGTTTGGGGAGAGGTTAAGGTTAGGCGTGGGGTTTGGGGAGAGGTTAAGGTTAGGCGTGGGGTTTGGGGAGAGGTTAAGGTTAGGCGTGGGGTTTGGGGAGAGGTTAAGGTTAGGCGTGGGGTTTGGGGAGAGGTTAAGGTTAGCCGTGGGGTTTGGGGAGAGGTTAAGGTTAGCCGTGGGGTTTGGGGAGAGGTTAAGGTTAGGCGTGGGGTTTAGGGAGAGGTTAAGGTTAGGAGTAGGATTGAGGTTAAGGTTAAGAGAGGTGGGTGATTTGATGTGGTCTATGAGTGTTGGATGAATGGGAGGGAGGGCGGCCAATGTGTTGTTTTTAATGGTTCTTAAAAATCGTTTTGAATATCCTCTTCTTCTAAGTGCATTGAATAGTGTATTTATTGCATAATCCAGGTCTTGCTTGCAAGATGATATCCTGTAGAACCGTATGATTTGTGATTTTATTATTCCCTTAAATGTATGTTTAGGATGGTAACTGTGTTTATGAAGTAAAGCATGTGTGTCTGTTGGTTTGAAGTAGACTCTAGTGTGTAGTGTTTTCTGTGATTGATTGTTATTACTGAAAAAAACAGTTGTGTCTAAGAAGTTGACTTCTTGCGGATGAATTGTGTATTTAACCTTAATGGATGAATGATGACTGTTGAGAATGTTTATGAAATCTGTGAATAATTGGATGTCGTGGGGCCAGGCTCCTATTATGTCGTCTAAAAAGCGGTAATAAAAAGTGGGTTGATATGGACACTTGGCCAGTGCCTCTCTCTCCCATTCAGCCATGTATATATTGGCGTAAGCAGGTGCGAATTTTTTGCCCATAGCTGTTCCCTCCACCTGCAGGTAATAGTGATCGTTGAATAAAAAGTCATTGCTAGTAAGGCTGATTTCTAATAATTGTAATATTTCTATGTCCGGTCTAGTGTTGTCTGGGTATCTCTTAAAGATATTTCTAATTGCTTGTATTCCTGTTGCTGTATTTATATTAGTGTATAAGCTATCAATATCTATCGTGAATATGTGTGTGTGGGAGGGAACAACTATGGGTCCAATCCTCTCCATAAAGTGGTAAGTGTCCCTGAGAAAGCTGGGGTGCCTGGTGGAGAGAGGGTTAATGTGATGATCTATATATTGCGAGATGTTATAGGATTCACTGTTGCAGTCTGAAACAATTGGTCTGCCAGGGGGAACTTCAAAGGGAATTGTCCATGTCCCCGGTTCCTTGTGTACTTTTAACAGTAAATAGAATAGTCTAGGTCGTGGGGTGTCTGTACCGTAAAGAAAGTCCCGTTGTTTTGCTGTAATGTAGTGTTGGTCATAGAGTCTTTTTATTATTGTCCTTAACTGTGTCTGTGTCTGTGGTTGTATACTGTTTTCTATTCGTTTATAATGTTTGGTGTTTGATAACTGTCTGTTTGCTTCATACATGTATTGATGTTTATCCAATATGACTATTTTTGAACCTTTATCTGCTGGTTTGATGATTATGTGTGGGTTATTTTTGAGTTGTTGTATTGCCTGTCTTTCTACGTGTGTGAGGTTATCCTCCCTATCAGTGTGCATCTGATGGTTGTGAAGTGTGTTCTTGTCTATTCTGATTAGTCTCCTGATTCTACCATCTATCTGGGAGGTTTTAGGTTCCCAGGTAGATGGTAAAGTAAATGGTTGGTGGTTGTCGTCTGTGTTGTAGTCATAGTAGTCCAACAGTTTAAGTCTTCTGTGATATTTGTGGGTGTCCCTTTGAAGTTCCTCCCAATCAAATTTGTTTGGCCGAGGGATGAATGTTAACCCTCTCTCCAGGAGCTTTACCTGTGCTGCTGTGGGTATGAAGGATTTGGAAAGATTCATGATATTAGTTGTTGACTGGTCCACTGCTCCCCTAATTGGAGGATCTGCACTGGTTATTAGGGAAGGAAAGAGATTAAGAGAAAGATTATTTCTATCCAGACTGTGGCTTGTGGTTAATGTAAATTTAACTGTCTGCACCAGTGTTGAAAGATGAGGTCTGCTGTGGTGGATGTCCAGTGTATGAGATCTGTTGTTGTGTGAAATGTGTCTTGTGGAATCTCTAATAGGGTTGGGAAGTTAGTGGTAATGTAAGCGTTGATGAGCTTAAGATTTCTCTTCTGTTGTGGACTAAGAAGAGGTGAATGGCTGATGACCGGGATGTATATTGTTGCGTTTGGAAATGTTTTCTTTGCCTCCTTGTGCATACCTGACAACTGTTTCAGTGATGTTTGAAATGGGTCGTGATCCTTGTTGTTCAGGCCCACCGAGATAACAACAGTCGCCGTGTCTGTATGTATGGGGGTTTTCTCCAGTATCTTTGTGAAATGATAGAATGTTGCCCCTGGGTAACTGTCTACCTGGATGTTGGGGTTATTGAATGGTGGGATCCGGTTGAGGTTTGAGTCTCCTATGATGAGTGTTGGTGTGTGTCCCTCAATGTTCCAATCTGCCACCTTGTAATTCGGCCTAGCCTTGTGATAGAAGGGTTTTTGGGGGGGATGTGTGGGTTTAGGCTGTGGTTGGGGTTGAAGATGGGGTTGTGGTAGGGATGATGGTGGGTATTTTGAGGCGCCAGTTATACAGGGGCCCTGGACAGGCAGAGGCACAGCGATATTTGTTTTTTGTGGGGGTTCAGGTTTGGGAGCTTTGGGGTGTTGCCCATTGTCTTGCCCTTTAGTCATCGTCATATGCCCCTTGAGTTGCCCTGTCCTTGTCTGTACCCCTTTCCTGGCGCCTCCTGTGGGTGAAAGAGGAGCAGATGTAATGATGTCTCTTAGTAATATTGCTACATTACCCTGTGCTCTTTTGCAGTTAGTGTTTTGTTTAATGGGTGTAGCTGTAGGTGTACAAGTTTCTGGTTGACTGTTGACTGTGTGGTGAACCTGGGCTATGATAGGAGTGGCTGCTTTGGGAGTAGGGGGACCCATTGGACTTTTCCATTTCTCCTTTCCAGTTGTAGGGGTTGCTATTCTTGCCTCTCCTTTTTGATTGGAAAGGGAAGAATCAGTGAGGGTGGATGTTGAGGGTAGGGAGTGAAGATGTGTTTTGGAAGGAGTCTGTATGCGAAGGTTATAGGTTTCACTCAGGGTCGGTTGTTTTCCCAGTGATAGTGTCCGTAGGTATGATGGTTGTCTTTTTGGCAGGGGGCGAGGTTTTGACAAGGGTGGAAATTCCTCTGCTGAGGAGAGAGGGGGCACTGGGTTTGGAATTGAATTTAGTATCGTTGGTGGGGAAATCTGTAGTGGGGTGTGTTCTATTGCTGGAAGTGTATGTGGTTGGTCTCGTATTGTGTTGGTCTGTATAGTTGTCTGTTGGGGAGAGGAAGAGGCCTGAGGGAGTTTCAAGGTGGTTTCGACTCTAATGATGGTGGTGGGTGTCAATTTATGTTTGTATCTCTTATGTGCCCAGCCTATTGCGATTGTCAGTGCCAAAGTGTTGGGTGTGTTTATTTGTTGTGTAATGGTGTAGGTGGTTGATCGGTAATGTGTCTGTAGTATGTTCATGTTGTTTTGCATCCACTGGTGTGTGTTCTGTGATAATTTTGTTGTGGTGTAGTCTGTGGGTGAAGATGGTTTGATAAAGTTGGTGACACGATGCACCTGTCTCATCATACCAGTAGGGAATGCATGGTTTTTAAGTGCCTTCTCCACCACCTCCATGTGGTGGGTTGCCTGTATTAATTTAAAGTACAGTTTTGCAGTCTGCCTTGTCTCTTCATCTGGGGGGTCGTATAGGCCAGGCTGTCTGTATGCGTAAGGTTGGGTTTGGGGTTGTGCTATCCTGTCATGTGACTTGGTCTTCAAATTCATTAATGCCTGCATTGTTACAAAACCCTGATGCTAAAATACCTAAATACTACGTTTCCTAGTTAATATAATACAACCAGGTTGTTCTCAGTCGAGGAGGACCGGACAGTGTAAATAAAAAAAGCAGGGCAATACTACATTTAGAATAGAAGATGTGAAGGCCTGAACAGCACGATACTTTTTGTGCTGCTCAGGACCAGTCCTTACCCCCTTGGTATTTTGTCGGCCGGGTTCTTGAAATATGGAGGTGGAAGTGAGGTGACCGATTTGTTTCTTTGCGTTTCCAAGTTCCAGGGCTGGGGCTGTGATCCGTTGTTCTTTCGCCGTGTTCTTTGTAGGCTGGGTTATTGCGATATGGAGATAGAGATGAGGTTAAAGATTGTTTCTTAACGTTCCAGGGCTGGGGCAGTAATCCGTTGTTCTTTGAGTCCAATCCTGTTAAAAAGATCTGGTTCCACAGGTTAAAATCTCGATTGCTTCCCCAAATGTCTGTGCACTTTAGTCAATGAGCTCCCCCTTACCCCTCCACATCTTAACTCTAAAACGTAACTTTTAATTATATTGTTTAAAATCAAAAAGGTGACTAAAAGCCAAGCAATGTTAAAATCCACTGTGAAGTCCTGTTTGCAAAACCCTAACGTTTCGCAGAGTTTTCTGCTTCATCAGAGGGATCTTTTCCTCGACTGAGAACCCCGTACCTTTTAAAATGAGCGCAATTAGGAGGGAGAGACCCAGCCACTGCGCCCAAATTGGGCGTTTCTATCTTTCTGTTACCCTATTGGTTCAATTTGCCAGCTGGAGATACTCAAAGGCGGGAAAGTTATGGCATTACAAGGGCTTATATACTAAGCTCCTCTTTCTTCGGTGTGCTTTTTAGTTCAGTTTCCAGACTGTGTTATAAATGAACCTAGCAATATCCCAAGTCATACCTTCTATCCATTAAATATCCTTTGTCCTGATAGTCCTTCATTTGTCCCAGTATTTCCCTCTCTGATCCTTTACTTCCCTAACTTTCCCTCCCTATTCTGTCCCTATATTGTTATTCTGTTCAGTTCAGTTACATTTTCTATTATCCTGTACTTTTTTATTTCTTAGTTGTTGTGTGTGGTTCTGTATATGGGTCCAATGCAATCCCTCTAGCACAATGAGACAAATCAAAGAAAATAAAAAGAATAAGTGTTGGGGAAAAGAAGAGTGATTCAATGTAATATATTGCTGTAATTCATAAGCGCTGTTGCTCTCCCGGTGGGTCTGGACGTGGATGACCCGTGGACAGCGGAGCAGCAACACGCCACACGAGGAGCAGAAACCAGCACCTGAAAGCAGTACTATACTTGAAGAGGGACAACCCAGGGATGGCACGGGCTAGGGTTAGGTTTTGAATATAATTGTGTTTCGTTTCAGCTAGTTTGTTTTACGGTGCACAGGCCAATCTCCTGTTTATCCCTCTTCTGATGATCTTTTATATTAGGTGTAGTACTTAAAAAGGCCCGTAGGTGTCCTCCTAAGATCATAAATTAAACTGAAGTAAGTTCTAAAATGGCTCTTTTTCTGGGTGACAGTGCAGGAGCCGATGTGGTGAAAGATTCATTCAACCATGATGTTGTTAAATATGAACATAAAAGCAATATTGTGCATTTAGTTGGTTTTATTGTTTTATCATATTAAAAGAAAGGAAAGACCTAAGAAAAGGAAATGCCAAACTAAAACTGAACAAAACATAAATATATAGAGTATAGATAAAATATAAATAAAACCATGTTCTTCTCCATCCATTTTCCTGTCTGTTAAAACCCATTTTCTAAAACCTCTCGTTCAGGCCATTTGGCGTTATTGTCTGTAGGTGCTGGATCCACTCCCGTTCTACCCTCTTTCGCTGCCCACAGGTCCAGCCTATGTGTGACTGTAACCCTGATATGGTAAGGTGGGTGATGGGGTGCTCCTGGAAGTGGGTTATGAGTGCCGTTTGTAGGTGTGCCCTTTTAATGTTATACAGGTGTTGTTTGAGTCTGGTTTCTATGGTGTGTTTGGTTTCTCCGATGTATTGTTTATTGCAGAGTGTGCATGTAATGATATAAATGGCGTTATGGGTGTTCAATGAATAGGATTCTTGTACTGGTGCTGATGTATGGCTGTGTATGTTTGTAATGAACTTTATCTGTCGAAAATGGAAATTGTGAGATTTGGGGTCTTGTGGTGGCTTACTACTGAATCTTGCTTTGGTGAGGAGGTCCTTTAAATTGTTGTTCTTTCTGAATGCTGAAATTATTCTGTATGGTTTGAGTGGTATGTAAGTGTGCTGAACTGTAGAGAAGTTGTGTTTGATTGATTGATGTAGGGATCTGATTCTATGTGAAAATGTGGTTACTAGGGGGATGATAATTGTCTGTTGATTGAGTATTGATGACAAAGGAGAAGAGACAGAGGAAGTGTTGCGGTTTAGTGATTGGTGCAGATCACTTTCCATAGGGGAGTCAGGATTAGGGTGAAGGAGGGAGGTAGAGATTAAGTTAGGATGAGAACCCTGATTAGGGTAATGGTAAACATTAAGGTTAGGCGTGGGGTTTGGGGAGAGGTTAAGGTTAGGCGTGGGGTTTGGGGAGAGGTTAAGGTTAGGCGTGGGGTTTGGGGAGAGGTTAAGGTTAGGCGTGGGGTTTGGGGAGAGGTTAAGGTTAGGCGTGGGGTTTGGGGAGAGGTTAAGGTTAGGCGTGGGGTTTGGGGAGAGGTTAAGGTTAGGCGTGGGGTTTGGGGAGAGGTTAAGGTTAGCCGTGGGGTTTGGGGAGAGGTTAAGGTTAGCCGTGGGGTTTGGGGAGAGGTTAAGGTTAGGCGTGGGGTTTAGGGAGAGGTTAAGGTTAGGAGTAGGATTGAGGTTAAGGTTAAGAGAGGTGGGTGATTTGATGTGGTCTATGAGTGTTGGATGAATGGGAGGGAGGGCGGCCAATGTGTTGTTTTTAATGGTTCTTAAAAATCGTTTTGAATATCCTCTTCTTCTAAGTGCATTGAATAGTGTATTTATTGCATAATCCAGGTCTTGCTTGCAAGATGATATCCTGTAGAACCGTATGATTTGTGATTTTATTATTCCCTTAAATGTATGTTTAGGATGGTAACTGTGTTTATGAAGTAAAGCATGTGTGTCTGTTGGTTTGAAGTAGACTCTAGTGTGTAGTGTTTTCTGTGATTGATTGTTATTACTGAAAAAAACAGTTGTGTCTAAGAAGTTGACTTCTTGCGGATGAATTGTGTATTTAACCTTAATGGATGAATGATGACTGTTGAGAATGTTTATGAAATCTGTGAATAATTGGATGTCGTGGGGCCAGGCTCCTATTATGTCGTCTAAAAAGCGGTAATAAAAAGTGGGTTGATATGGACACTTGGCCAGTGCCTCTCTCTCCCATTCAGCCATGTATATATTGGCGTAAGCAGGTGCGAATTTTTTGCCCATAGCTGTTCCCTCCACCTGCAGGTAATAGTGATCGTTGAATAAAAAGTCATTGCTAGTAAGGCTGATTTCTAATAATTGTAATATTTCTATGTCCGGTCTAGTGTTGTCTGGGTATCTCTTAAAGATATTTCTAATTGCTTGTATTCCTGTTGCTGTATTTATATTAGTGTATAAGCTATCAATATCTATCGTGAATATGTGTGTGTGGGAGGGAACAACTATGGGTCCAATCCTCTCCATAAAGTGGTAAGTGTCCCTGAGAAAGCTGGGGTGCCTGGTGGAGAGAGGGTTAATGTGATGATCTATATATTGCGAGATGTTATAGGATTCACTGTTGCAGTCTGAAACAATTGGTCTGCCAGGGGGAACTTCAAAGGGAATTGTCCATGTCCCCGGTTCCTTGTGTACTTTTAACAGTAAATAGAATAGTCTAGGTCGTGGGGTGTCTGTACCGTAAAGAAAGTCCCGTTGTTTTGCTGTAATGTAGTGTTGGTCATAGAGTCTTTTTATTATTGTCCTTAACTGTGTCTGTGTCTGTGGTTGTATACTGTTTTCTATTCGTTTATAATGTTTGGTGTTTGATAACTGTCTGTTTGCTTCATACATGTATTGATGTTTATCCAATATGACTATTTTTGAACCTTTATCTGCTGGTTTGATGATTATGTGTGGGTTATTTTTGAGTTGTTGTATTGCCTGTCTTTCTACGTGTGTGAGGTTATCCTCCCTATCAGTGTGCATCTGATGGTTGTGAAGTGTGTTCTTGTCTATTCTGATTAGTCTCCTGATTCTACCATCTATCTGGGAGGTTTTAGGTTCCCAGGTAGATGGTAAAGTAAATGGTTGGTGGTTGTCGTCTGTGTTGTAGTCATAGTAGTCCAACAGTTTAAGTCTTCTGTGATATTTGTGGGTGTCCCTTTGAAGTTCCTCCCAATCAAATTTGTTTGGCCGAGGGATGAATGTTAACCCTCTCTCCAGGAGCTTTACCTGTGCTGCTGTGGGTATGAAGGATTTGGAAAGATTCATGATATTAGTTGTTGACTGGTCCACTGCTCCCCTAATTGGAGGATCTGCACTGGTTATTAGGGAAGGAAAGAGATTAAGAGAAAGATTATTTCTATCCAGACTGTGGCTTGTGGTTAATGTAAATTTAACTGTCTGCACCAGTGTTGAAAGATGAGGTCTGCTGTGGTGGATGTCCAGTGTATGAGATCTGTTGTTGTGTGAAATGTGTCTTGTGGAATCTCTAATAGGGTTGGGAAGTTAGTGGTAATGTAAGCGTTGATGAGCTTAAGATTTCTCTTCTGTTGTGGACTAAGAAGAGGTGAATGGCTGATGACCGGGATGTATATTGTTGCGTTTGGAAATGTTTTCTTTGCCTCCTTGTGCATACCTGACAACTGTTTCAGTGATGTTTGAAATGGGTCGTGATCCTTGTTGTTCAGGCCCACCGAGATAACAACAGTCGCCGTGTCTGTATGTATGGGGGTTTTCTCCAGTATCTTTGTGAAATGATAGAATGTTGCCCCTGGGTAACTGTCTACCTGGATGTTGGGGTTATTGAATGGTGGGATCCGGTTGAGGTTTGAGTCTCCTATGATGAGTGTTGGTGTGTGTCCCTCAATGTTCCAATCTGCCACCTTGTAATTCGGCCTAGCCTTGTGATAGAAGGGTTTTTGGGGGGGATGTGTGGGTTTAGGCTGTGGTTGGGGTTGAAGATGGGGTTGTGGTAGGGATGATGGTGGGTATTTTGAGGCGCCAGTTATACAGGGGCCCTGGACAGGCAGAGGCACAGCGATATTTGTTTTTTGTGGGGGTTCAGGTTTGGGAGCTTTGGGGTGTTGCCCATTGTCTTGCCCTTTAGTCATCGTCATATGCCCCTTGAGTTGCCCTGTCCTTGTCTGTACCCCTTTCCTGGCGCCTCCTGTGGGTGAAAGAGGAGCAGATGTAATGATGTCTCTTAGTAATATTGCTACATTACCCTGTGCTCTTTTGCAGTTAGTGTTTTGTTTAATGGGTGTAGCTGTAGGTGTACAAGTTTCTGGTTGACTGTTGACTGTGTGGTGAACCTGGGCTATGATAGGAGTGGCTGCTTTGGGAGTAGGGGGACCCATTGGACTTTTCCATTTCTCCTTTCCAGTTGTAGGGGTTGCTATTCTTGCCTCTCCTTTTTGATTGGAAAGGGAAGAATCAGTGAGGGTGGATGTTGAGGGTAGGGAGTGAAGATGTGTTTTGGAAGGAGTCTGTATGCGAAGGTTATAGGTTTCACTCAGGGTCGGTTGTTTTCCCAGTGATAGTGTCCGTAGGTATGATGGTTGTCTTTTTGGCAGGGGGCGAGGTTTTGACAAGGGTGGAAATTCCTCTGCTGAGGAGAGAGGGGGCACTGGGTTTGGAATTGAATTTAGTATCGTTGGTGGGGAAATCTGTAGTGGGGTGTGTTCTATTGCTGGAAGTGTATGTGGTTGGTCTCGTATTGTGTTGGTCTGTATAGTTGTCTGTTGGGGAGAGGAAGAGGCCTGAGGGAGTTTCAAGGTGGTTTCGACTCTAATGATGGTGGTGGGTGTCAATTTATGTTTGTATCTCTTATGTGCCCAGCCTATTGCGATTGTCAGTGCCAAAGTGTTGGGTGTGTTTATTTGTTGTGTAATGGTGTAGGTGGTTGATCGGTAATGTGTCTGTAGTATGTTCATGTTGTTTTGCATCCACTGGTGTGTGTTCTGTGATAATTTTGTTGTGGTGTAGTCTGTGGGTGAAGATGGTTTGATAAAGTTGGTGACACGATGCACCTGTCTCATCATACCAGTAGGGAATGCATGGTTTTTAAGTGCCTTCTCCACCACCTCCATGTGGTGGGTTGCCTGTATTAATTTAAAGTACAGTTTTGCAGTCTGCCTTGTCTCTTCATCTGGGGGGTCGTATAGGCCAGGCTGTCTGTATGCGTAAGGTTGGGTTTGGGGTTGTGCTATCCTGTCATGTGACTTGGTCTTCAAATTCATTAATGCCTGCATTGTTACAAAACCCTGATGCTAAAATACCTAAATACTACGTTTCCTAGTTAATATAATACAACCAGGTTGTTCTCAGTCGAGGAGGACCGGACAGTGTAAATAAAAAAAGCAGGGCAATACTACATTTAGAATAGAAGATGTGAAGGCCTGAACAGCACGATACTTTTTGTGCTGCTCAGGACCAGTCCTTACCCCCTTGGTATTTTGTCGGCCGGGTTCTTGAAATATGGAGGTGGAAGTGAGGTGACCGATTTGTTTCTTTGCGTTTCCAAGTTCCAGGGCTGGGGCTGTGATCCGTTGTTCTTTCGCCGTGTTCTTTGTAGGCTGGGTTATTGCGATATGGAGATAGAGATGAGGTTAAAGATTGTTTCTTAACGTTCCAGGGCTGGGGCAGTAATCCGTTGTTCTTTGAGTCCAATCCTGTTAAAAAGATCTGGTTCCACAGGTTAAAATCTCGATTGCTTCCCCAAATGTCTGTGCACTTTAGTCAATGAGCTCCCCCTTACCCCTCCACATCTTAACTCTAAAACGTAACTTTTAATTATATTGTTTAAAATCAAAAAGGTGACTAAAAGCCAAGCAATGTTAAAATCCACTGTGAAGTCCTGTTTGCAAAACCCTAACGTTTCGCAGAGTTTTCTGCTTCATCAGAGGGATCTTTTCCTCGACTGAGAACCCCGTACCTTTTAAAATGAGCGCAATTAGGAGGGAGAGACCCAGCCACTGCGCCCAAATTGGGCGTTTCTATCTTTCTGTTACCCTATTGGTTCAATTTGCCAGCTGGAGATACTCAAAGGCGGGAAAGTTATGGCATTACAAGGGCTTATATACTAAGCTCCTCTTTCTTCGGTGTGCTTTTTAGTTCAGTTTCCAGACTGTGTTATAAATGAACCTAGCAATATCCCAAGTCATACCTTCTATCCATTAAATATCCTTTGTCCTGATAGTCCTTCATTTGTCCCAGTATTTCCCTCTCTGATCCTTTACTTCCCTAACTTTCCCTCCCTATTCTGTCCCTATATTGTTATTCTGTTCAGTTCAGTTACATTTTCTATTATCCTGTACTTTTTTATTTCTTAGTTGTTGTGTGTGGTTCTGTATATGGGTCCAATGCAATCCCTCTAGCACAATGAGACAAATCAAAGAAAATAAAAAGAATAAGTGTTGGGGAAAAGAAGAGTGATTCAATGTAATATATTGCTGTAATTCATAAGCGCTGTTGCTCTCCCGGTGGGTCTGGACGTGGATGACCCGTGGACAGCGGAGCAGCAACACGCCACACGAGGAGCAGAAACCAGCACCTGAAAGCAGTACTATACTTGAAGAGGGACAACCCAGGGATGGCACGGGCTAGGGTTAGGTTTTGAATAGAATTGTGTTTCGTTTCAGCTAGTTTGTTTTACGGTGCACAGGCCAATCTCCTGTTTATCCCTCTTCTGATGATCTTTTATATTAGGTGTAGTACTTAAAAAGGCCCGTAGGTGTCCTCCTAAGATCATAAATTAAACTGAAGTAAGTTCTAAAATGGCTCTTTTTCTGGGTGACAGTGCAGGAGCCGATGTGGTGAAAGATTCATTCAACCATGATGTTGTTAAATATGAACATAAAAGCAATATTGTGCATTTAGTTGGTTTTATTGTTTTATCATATTAAAAGAAAGGAAAGACCTAAGAAAAGGAAATGCCAAACTAAAACTGAACAAAACATAAATATATAGAGTATAGATAAAATATAAATAAAACCATGTTCTTCTCCATCCATTTTCCTGTCTGTTAAAACCCATTTTCTAAAACCTCTCGTTCAGGCCATTTGGCGTTATTGTCTGTAGGTGCTGGATCCACTCCCGTTCTACCCTCTTTCGCTGCCCACAGGTCCAGCCTATGTGTGACTGTAACCCTGATATGGTAAGGTGGGTGATGGGGTGCTCCTGGAAGTGGGTTATGAGTGCCGTTTGTAGGTGTGCCCTTTTAATGTTATACAGGTGTTGTTTGAGTCTGGTTTCTATGGTGTGTTTGGTTTCTCCGATGTATTGTTTATTGCAGAGTGTGCATGTAATGATATAAATGGCGTTATGGGTGTTCAATGAATAGGATTCTTGTACTGGTGCTGATGTATGGCTGTGTATGTTTGTAATGAACTTTATCTGTCGAAAATGGAAATTGTGAGATTTGGGGTCTTGTGGTGGCTTACTACTGAATCTTGCTTTGGTGAGGAGGTCCTTTAAATTGTTGTTCTTTCTGAATGCTGAAATTATTCTGTATGGTTTGAGTGGTATGTAAGTGTGCTGAACTGTAGAGAAGTTGTGTTTGATTGATTGATGTAGGGATCTGATTCTATGTGAAAATGTGGTTACTAGGGGGATGATAATTGTCTGTTGATTGAGTATTGATGACAAAGGAGAAGAGACAGAGGAAGTGTTGCGGTTTAGTGATTGGTGCAGATCACTTTCCATAGGGGAGTCAGGATTAGGGTGAAGGAGGGAGGTAGAGATTAAGTTAGGATGAGAACCCTGATTAGGGTAATGGTAAACATTAAGGTTAGGCGTGGGGTTTGGGGAGAGGTTAAGGTTAGGCGTGGGGTTTGGGGAGAGGTTAAGGTTAGGCGTGGGGTTTGGGGAGAGGTTAAGGTTAGGCGTGGGGTTTGGGGAGAGGTTAAGGTTAGGCGTGGGGTTTGGGGAGAGGTTAAGGTTAGGCGTGGGGTTTGGGGAGAGGTTAAGGTTAGGCGTGGGGTTTGGGGAGAGGTTAAGGTTAGCCGTGGGGTTTGGGGAGAGGTTAAGGTTAGCCGTGGGGTTTGGGGAGAGGTTAAGGTTAGGCGTGGGGTTTAGGGAGAGGTTAAGGTTAGGAGTAGGATTGAGGTTAAGGTTAAGAGAGGTGGGTGATTTGATGTGGTCTATGAGTGTTGGATGAATGGGAGGGAGGGCGGCCAATGTGTTGTTTTTAATGGTTCTTAAAAATCGTTTTGAATATCCTCTTCTTCTAAGTGCATTGAATAGTGTATTTATTGCATAATCCAGGTCTTGCTTGCAAGATGATATCCTGTAGAACCGTATGATTTGTGATTTTATTATTCCCTTAAATGTATGTTTAGGATGGTAACTGTGTTTATGAAGTAAAGCATGTGTGTCTGTTGGTTTGAAGTAGACTCTAGTGTGTAGTGTTTTCTGTGATTGATTGTTATTACTGAAAAAAACAGTTGTGTCTAAGAAGTTGACTTCTTGCGGATGAATTGTGTATTTAACCTTAATGGATGAATGATGACTGTTGAGAATGTTTATGAAATCTGTGAATAATTGGATGTCGTGGGGCCAGGCTCCTATTATGTCGTCTAAAAAGCGGTAATAAAAAGTGGGTTGATATGGACACTTGGCCAGTGCCTCTCTCTCCCATTCAGCCATGTATATATTGGCGTAAGCAGGTGCGAATTTTTTGCCCATAGCTGTTCCCTCCACCTGCAGGTAATAGTGATCGTTGAATAAAAAGTCATTGCTAGTAAGGCTGATTTCTAATAATTGTAATATTTCTATGTCCGGTCTAGTGTTGTCTGGGTATCTCTTAAAGATATTTCTAATTGCTTGTATTCCTGTTGCTGTATTTATATTAGTGTATAAGCTATCAATATCTATCGTGAATATGTGTGTGTGGGAGGGAACAACTATGGGTCCAATCCTCTCCATAAAGTGGTAAGTGTCCCTGAGAAAGCTGGGGTGCCTGGTGGAGAGAGGGTTAATGTGATGATCTATATATTGCGAGATGTTATAGGATTCACTGTTGCAGTCTGAAACAATTGGTCTGCCAGGGGGAACTTCAAAGGGAATTGTCCATGTCCCCGGTTCCTTGTGTACTTTTAACAGTAAATAGAATAGTCTAGGTCGTGGGGTGTCTGTACCGTAAAGAAAGTCCCGTTGTTTTGCTGTAATGTAGTGTTGGTCATAGAGTCTTTTTATTATTGTCCTTAACTGTGTCTGTGTCTGTGGTTGTATACTGTTTTCTATTCGTTTATAATGTTTGGTGTTTGATAACTGTCTGTTTGCTTCATACATGTATTGATGTTTATCCAATATGACTATTTTTGAACCTTTATCTGCTGGTTTGATGATTATGTGTGGGTTATTTTTGAGTTGTTGTATTGCCTGTCTTTCTACGTGTGTGAGGTTATCCTCCCTATCAGTGTGCATCTGATGGTTGTGAAGTGTGTTCTTGTCTATTCTGATTAGTCTCCTGATTCTACCATCTATCTGGGAGGTTTTAGGTTCCCAGGTAGATGGTAAAGTAAATGGTTGGTGGTTGTCGTCTGTGTTGTAGTCATAGTAGTCCAACAGTTTAAGTCTTCTGTGATATTTGTGGGTGTCCCTTTGAAGTTCCTCCCAATCAAATTTGTTTGGCCGAGGGATGAATGTTAACCCTCTCTCCAGGAGCTTTACCTGTGCTGCTGTGGGTATGAAGGATTTGGAAAGATTCATGATATTAGTTGTTGACTGGTCCACTGCTCCCCTAATTGGAGGATCTGCACTGGTTATTAGGGAAGGAAAGAGATTAAACAAGCTCTAAATCGTGTTTAACCTTTCATTGCTACTAACCCCGGATCCGGGAGCACCCCCCACCCCCCACACACTGATTAGCATAGATAGCATAGCTTCAGAAGTAGATAGTAGCATCTAAATATCATTAAATCACAAGTCCAAGACACCAGATGAAAGATACAGATCTTGTGAATAAAGCCACCATTTCAGATTTTTAAAATGTTTTACAGGGAAGACAAAATATGTAAATCTATTAGCTAAACACGTTAGCAAAATACACCACTATTCTAACTCCATCAGTTTCTTACTCCTTCAGGTGCTATCACCAATTCGGCTCAACTAAGATATTGATAGCCAATAACCTATAAAAAAAACCATCAGATGACAGTCTCAATTTAGTGTCAACTGTATTAGGTTAATGTACAATCAATTGCATTAAGGTAATGTAGTATCACCAGTATTCGGTTATTATGTGTCATTAGTATTAGGTCACTTGTACTAGGTTAAATAAGTGTGAACAGGATTAGATTAATAGAGTGTCACCTTTGTTAGGTTAATGTAGTTACACTTGAATTATGGTTGGAGGGGTGCCGGGAGTGGGTGTAGCTGTTGGGTTTCCTCCCGCCGTATCTGGTCCCGTAAGAGGTGGGTCGGTATACAGTTGGTTTATCCCTGTGTGAGGGATTGTTTAGCAGGATGTCTGTATTCCTCCTAGGTCGCCTTGGGGATGCTGTGTGGTGGTGGTGTTCTGTAGGGAGGGGAAGAAGAGGAGGTCTGTGTATAGGATCTGAGGTAGGTCCTCTAGGTGTCTTTGAGGTCCTGGAGTAGGGTGGTGTGAGGTGGGCTGTGGAGTGTGGTTGCCCGCTGGAGATGTCATCAGGAGGTGTGTCTTTTCGTCCCCGGTGTGATGGTGTAGGGGTGTAGTCATCCGGTAGCTGGGTCCTGTGGAGGCCGTGGAGAGGGACTGCCTGGTGGGAGAGAAAGCCCATTGGTGTGGGATGTTTCTCCCGCTGTGTAGAGGCCCGAGAAAAAAGTTCATTATGTGACGTTTCCATAATGAGACCAGGCTGCCGGTCGGAACCTATTTCGGCCGACTCTTCAGTGCGTCTCTTTTTAAATGGTTCAGAGGGTCTGTGTTGGGTAGCTGTACCCCGTAGGGGTAGTAGGGTCAGTCTTGTGGTAGAGTAGGGGTTCTGAGTAGCCATCGTGAGAGTGCCAGCGGAGTCGTCGTTGTCTCGTGAGATCTTCCATGTGTAGTGTGTGTAGCTAGTGTATCTGTGTAAAACTGATAAAATACCAGTGGTAAGAGAAAAGTACAAATGAAAATAAGTAGCCAAAAGTGAGGTACCCCTGTAGGGAGTCGCGTAAGCTGGAACCTGCCTTCGACTTAACGAGCTGCACAACGGGTCTAGGGAGTAGCCCAGCCACGACGTCTGTTTCTGCCTTACGTCGGCTTCATCAGGTGGACAGGGAGGAGAAAAAGGTGCAAAAAGAACAGGTGCACTGAGGTGCTCAATGCGGTAAAAAGCCGTAGTTGATGGACCTGTATACAAATTAGGGTGTGTGTGTGTGGGTGTAGTGTGTGGCTGGAGCCCGGTCGATCGGTCTAGAAGTGTATATGACAGGTCCGTCGTGGGAGTACCAGCTGGAGTCTAGATGCAGGTGAGGTGTCTTTATAGGGAGTAGTGTATAGCTAGAGCCCAGTTGATCTGATGAGGATGCCAGGTGGGCGAGGGAGCGCTCCAGCTTAATGTCTT
This sequence comes from Salvelinus alpinus, assembly GCF_045679555.1. Taxonomy (NCBI): domain Eukaryota; kingdom Metazoa; phylum Chordata; class Actinopteri; order Salmoniformes; family Salmonidae; genus Salvelinus; species Salvelinus alpinus. The sequence goes on from NW_027255995.1 coordinate 36,705, forward strand.
TATCCAGGTGGATGGCGTTGGGGTCTTCTGACCCTAGTGATGCTGAGACGTATTAGTTAGTAGTTTAGTCTTTATTTTAATAGGGATATCAGACTGAGAGGTGGATGTCCCAGTTGAGGTCTGTAGGGTCCAGTGATGAGGTGTGTTTGTAGGAAGGATAGTCTGTAGTAGCCATAGAGTCCCAGAGTCGATCCGTTGAGTGTAGATCTGCCAGTGTGGTTGTAGGGAGTCCCAGTGTGATGTCTGTAGGTCCATGGTGAGGTGTCTTTATGGAAGTGAGTAGCCAGTAGGTAGTCCTGAGAGCCCAGTGTGGAACCTGCCTTGCGTGCAGATGCCAGTGGGAGAGGGAGCCCCAGTTGATATCTTGATCCAGGTGAGGTGTCTTTATAGGGAGTAGCGTATAGCTAGAGCGCCAGTCGATCCGTTGAGGAAGAGGTTGTCTTTGTAGCGTTCTAGCTTGGGTCTTTGGCCAGTGGATGTGCGTTGGGGTCTCGCTGACCCTAATGATGCTGAGACTCTTTTTTGTTATTTAGTTAGTCTGTTATTTTAGAGCAGGGAAAACAGACTGAGACCTGGATCGTCTTTTACGGCTGTGCCCTGTGTAAACATGTTGACATGTACAGTTTTAGACATACAGATAAGAACATTTCAGAACATACACAATTCAACAGTAGCAATCACAGACAACATCATATTGATCCTCCATAAGCATTTTAAAATGGGCAAGGGACACCAGAGTGTCTGACTTAAGTTGGATCTGCAGTTTGTTCCATAAATAAGGTGCAAAGGTAGCTGATAGGCAGTGCCTAGCCAACTCTGTGGTATGACCGCAGGTAGTCTCTAATGTAATCACGTCATTAAGTGTAGTGAAATGCGATGTGCAGTAGACACTTTGCTTTTGGGGTACTGTTTGGGTTGTGGGTGTCCGAGAGGTACCAGCTTCAGACAACACTACAACTTGCTGCAAACCTTGCCAACGAATGCCCAATAGATGCCAGGGTGCAGAGCCATGAAGAAAGCGTGCAGTATGTGTCACCCAACACACTTCTCCTGGGCCGAGCCTCTCCAAGCGGTGAGATCAGAACATTTGACTTTGCGAACTACCCTTACAAGAGACTCAGAGAGATGCAGAACCAGGTCAACAAGTTCTGGAGGTCTTGGAGCCAGCTTGCCGGCCCAAACTTATTTCTGAGAAGTAAATGGCACACTTCATATCGCAACGTTGCTGTCGGAGATATTGTCTGGTTGTGTGACCAAAATGCAATGAGGGGCCAATTCAAGCTAGGACGGGTGGTGAGCGTTAATCCAGATGCTAAGGGCATTGTTCGAGACGTGAACGTCAAAGTGGTCCAAAGCTCCTGCCTTCCTGTCACAAAACCCGCACTAAACCGGCCATCGGCCAAAGTCCTGAAAGAAGCTACGCAAACCACAGTCCTGCACAGAGATGTTCGACGCCTGATTGTCTTGCTACCAGTTGAGGATCAAACTCGGAGCTGACCGGCAGTATGTAGGTGCTGATTTACGATCTTTCCATCGGTTTCCGTGGGAAGATTGAGTGGGAGGTGTGCTGACAAACTGCCTGGGAGCTCCTCAGTGGTGAAACTCCTCCTCCTTCAATCAGTGGTGAACCAGGTGGAACAAATCTTCCAGGCAATCAGGGCGTGCCAGCACCTGGCTCTGCTGTTGTCTTTAGACCGCAGTGAAAGGAGCATTTATAACACCACAAGACCAAGGAAACTTCATCTTTGTGATCAAGGTGACTGTGCAAGTCCAAGCCCTCCACAAAACTGTGAAAGACAGCCGGTAAGCGCCATATTGGCCATGCTTGACTATACTGACTTAAGCAGTGCACTGCTAATGATACTCTGGAAAACACAGACTCTTAACTCTTAACTTTGATAGGACTTTTGCAGTGGTATTTATAACTTCAAATGTTGTTTGTGGGGTCAATTTTAGGTAAGACTAGAAGTCTTAGGGGTCAAGATGAGCCATACGTGGAGTTCCTGTGATGTGTAGAAGTATAATAGATCCCCCTGTGAAAACGGTGTGTTTGACCTTTGTGTCGCCATTGACTTGTGTGTTAGCGTTTGGAGCGGTCTGCTCTAGTTGAGAGTTTGGGCCTGGGAAGAACCCAAGATAAGGTTCTGTGGTGACAGGAACGGTTGAGGGTAGAGTAGACATCCGTAGGAACATAATGAATCAATAGTTGGGGTTCTAGGTGACCCATAGGTCTTGTTATGAGCCTTCAAATGTGGTGGAGATATTTTCCCGCTTTTGAAGTCACGTCATTAAGTGTAGTGAAGTGCGATGTGTAGAGAGAGATGGTGGCCGTGTATTCTAGGTCTTTTTGTGGTGTTAGAGGGCTAGAACCTTGTTCCTTTATTAAGGTTTAGTTGAAGGTGGGGTATCTGGGGGGTAGTTTCACTTTGGCCTGCTCCGGGATGGTGCTTTTCTTGTCGTCTTGAATTGGTGCTTTCTAGCGGAGTGTAGCATCCATCGCGTTTTCGTCCATTTGGGATCCTGTGAATGCGGTAGATTTTGCCGTGTTGTCGTAATTTCGTCCACTTGGGGAATGGGAGATATGGGTCTGGAAAAACTTTTTTTGCTGTTTCCAGTGATGTGTGTCCTCCGAAGTAGGGGTAACTCCTCCAGTAGGGGAATACTTACCTGGGGGATGGTGTACTGTTGAATATCAATACTTACCTGTGTGGGGGAAAACCTCTCGTTCAGGCCATTTGGCGTTATTGTCTGTAGGTGCTGGATCCACTCCCGTTCTACCCTCTTTCGCTGCCCACAGGTCCAGCCTATGTGTGACTGTAACCCTGATATGGTAAGGTGGGTGATGGGGTGCTCCTGGAAGTGGGTTATGAGTGCCGTTTGTAGGTGTGCCCTTTTAATGTTATACAGGTGTTGTTTGAGTCTGGTTTCTATGGTGTGTTTGGTTTCTCCGATGTATTGTTTATTGCAGAGTGTGCATGTAATGATATAAATGGCGTTATGGGTGTTCAATGAATAGGATTCTTGTACTGGTGCTGATGTATGGCTGTGTATGTTTGTAATGAACTTTATCTGTCGAAAATGGAAATTGTGAGATTTGGGGTCTTGTGGTGGCTTACTACTGAATCTTGCTTTGGTGAGGAGGTCCTTTAAATTGTTGTTCTTTCTGAATGCTGAAATTATTCTGTATGGTTTGAGTGGTATGTAAGTGTGCTGAACTGTAGAGAAGTTGTGTTTGATTGATTGATGTAGGGATCTGATTCTATGTGAAAATGTGGTTACTAGGGGGATGATAATTGTCTGTTGATTGAGTATTGATGACAAAGGAGAAGAGACAGAGGAAGTGTTGCGGTTTAGTGATTGGTGCAGATCACTTTCCATAGGGGAGTCAGGATTAGGGTGAAGGAGGGAGGTAGAGATTAAGTTAGGATGAGAACCCTGATTAGGGTAATGGTAAACATTAAGGTTAGGCGTGGGGTTTGGGGAGAGGTTAAGGTTAGGCGTGGGGTTTGGGGAGAGGTTAAGGTTAGGCGTGGGGTTTGGGGAGAGGTTAAGGTTAGGCGTGGGGTTTGGGGAGAGGTTAAGGTTAGGCGTGGGGTTTGGGGAGAGGTTAAGGTTAGGCGTGGGGTTTGGGGAGAGGTTAAGGTTAGGCGTGGGGTTTGGGGAGAGGTTAAGGTTAGCCGTGGGGTTTGGGGAGAGGTTAAGGTTAGCCGTGGGGTTTGGGGAGAGGTTAAGGTTAGCCGTGGGGTTTGGGGAGAGGTTAAGGTTAGGCGTGGGGTTTAGGGAGAGGTTAAGGTTAGGAGTAGGATTGAGGTTAAGGTTAAGAGAGGTGGGTGATTTGATGTGGTCTATGAGTGTTGGATGAATGGGAGGGAGGGCGGCCAATGTGTTGTTTTTAATGGTTCTTAAAAATCGTTTTGAATATCCTCTTCTTCTAAGTGCATTGAATAGTGTATTTATTGCATAATCCAGGTCTTGCTTGCAAGATGATATCCTGTAGAACCGTATGATTTGTGATTTTATTATTCCCTTAAATGTATGTTTAGGATGGTAACTGTGTTTATGAAGTAAAGCATGTGTGTCTGTTGGTTTGAAGTAGACTCTAGTGTGTAGTGTTTTCTGTGATTGATTGTTATTACTGAAAAAAACAGTTGTGTCTAAGAAGTTGACTTCTTGCGGATGAATTGTGTATTTAACCTTAATGGATGAATGATGACTGTTGAGAATGTTTATGAAATCTGTGAATAATTGGATGTCGTGGGGCCAGGCTCCTATTATGTCGTCTAAAAAGCGGTAATAAAAAGTGGGTTGATATGGACACTTGGCCAGTGCCTCTCTCTCCCATTCAGCCATGTATATATTGGCGTAAGCAGGTGCGAATTTTTTGCCCATAGCTGTTCCCTCCACCTGCAGGTAATAGTGATCGTTGAATAAAAAGTCATTGCTAGTAAGGCTGATTTCTAATAATTGTAATATTTCTATGTCCGGTCTAGTGTTGTCTGGGTATCTCTTAAAGATATTTCTAATTGCTTGTATTCCTGTTGCTGTATTTATATTAGTGTATAAGCTATCAATATCTATCGTGAATATGTGTGTGTGGGAGGGAACAACTATGGGTCCAATCCTCTCCATAAAGTGGTAAGTGTCCCTGAGAAAGCTGGGGTGCGTCGTTAGGGTTCGTCAGGGTGCGTCATTAGGGTTCGTCAGGGTGCGTCGTTAGGGTGCGTCAGGGTGCGTCGTTAGGGTTCGTCAGGGTGCGTCGTTAGGGTGCGTCAGGGTGCGTCGTTAGGGTGCGTCAGGGTGCGTCGTTAGGGTTCGTCAGGGTGCGTTGTGTCGTCAGGGTGCGTCGTTAGGGTGCGTCAGGGTGCGTCGTTAGGGTGTGTCAGGGTGCGTCGTTAGGGTGCGATAGGGTGCGTTGTTAGGGTGCGTCGTTAGGGTGCGTTGTGTCGTTAGGGTGCGTTGTTAGGGTTCGTCAGGGTGCGTCGTTAGGGTGTGTCAGGGCGCGTCGTTAGGGTTCGTCAGGGTGCGTCGTTAGGGTGCGTCAGGGTGCGTCCTGTCGTTAGGGTGCGTCGTTAGGGTTCGTCAGGGTGCGTCGTTAGGGTGCGTCAGGGTGCGTCGTTAGGGTGCATCAGGGTGCGTCGTTAGGGTTCGTCAGGGTGCGTCGTTAGGGTGCGTCAGGGTGCGTCGTTAGGGTGCGTCAGGGTGCGTCGTTCGGGTTCGTCAGGGTGCGTTGTGTCGTCAGGGTGCGTTGTTAAGGTGTGTCAGGGTGCGTCGTTAGGGTGCGATAGGGTGCGTCGTTAGGGTTCGTCAGGGTGCGTTGTGTCGTCAGGGTGCGTTGTTAGGGTGCGTCAGGGTGCGTCGTTAGGGTGCGTCAGGGTGCGTCGTTAGGGTTCGTCAGGGTGCGTCGTTAGGGTGCGTCAGGGTGCGTTGTTAGGGTGCGTCAGGGTGCGTCGTTAGGGTTCGTCAGGGTGTCGCGTTGTTAGGGTGCGTCAGGGTGCGTCGTTAGGGTGCGTCAGGGTGCGACGTTAGGGTGCGTCAGGGTGCGTCGTTAGGGTGCGTCAGGGTGCGTCGTTCGGGTTCGTCAGGGTGCGTTGTGTCGTCAGGGTGCGTTGTTAAGGTGTGTCAGGGTGCGTCGTTAGGGTGCGATAGGGTGCGTCGTTAGGGTTCGTCAGGGTGCGTTGTGTCGTCAGGGTGCGTTGTTAGGGTGCGTCAGGGTGCGTCGTTAGGGTGTGTCAGGGTGCGTCGTTAGGGTGCGTCAGGGTGCGTCGTTAGGGTGCGTCAGGGTGCGTTGTTAGGGTGCGTCAGGGTGCGTCGTTAGGGTGCGTCAGGGTGCGTTGTGTCGTCAGGGTGCGTTGTTAGGGTGTGTCAGGGTGCGTCGTTAGGGTGCGTCAGGGTGCGTCGTTAGGGTGGGTGCGTCAGGGTGCGTCGTTAGGGTGCGTCAGGGTGCGTCGTTAGGGTTCGTCAGGGTGCGTTGTGTCGTCAGGATGCGTTGTTAGGGTGCGTCAGGGTGCGTCGTTAGGGTGTGTCAGGGTGCGTCGTTAGGGTGCGTTAGGGTGCGATAGGGTGCGTCGTTAGGGTGCGTCAGGGTGCGTCAGGGTGCGTCGTTAGGGTGCGTCAGGGTGCGTCGTTAAGGTTCGTCAGGGTGCGTCGTTAGGGTTCGTCAGGGTGCGTCGTTAGGGTGCGTCAGGGTGCATCGTTAGGGTGCGTCCGGGTGCGTCGTTAGGGTTCGTCAGGGTGCGTTGTGTCGTCAGGGTGCGTTGTTAGGGTGTGTCAGGGTGCGTCGTTAGGGTTCGTCAGGGTGCGTCGTTAGGGTGCGTCAGGGTGCGTCGTTAGGGTTCGTCAGGGTGCGTCGTTAGGGTGCGTCAGGGTGCGTCGTTAGGGTGCGTCAGGGTGCGTCGTTAGGGTTCGTCAGGGTGCGTTGTTAGGGTGTGTCAGGTTGCGTCGTTAGGGTGCGTCAGGGTGCGTCGTTAGGGTGCGTCAGGGTGCGTCGTTAGGGTGCGTCAGGGTGCGTCGTTAGGGTTCGTCAGGGTGCGTTGTGTCGTCAGGGTGCGTTGTTATGGTGCGTCAGGGTGCGTCGTTAGGGTGTGTCAGGGTGCGTCGTTAGGGTGCGTTAGGGTGCGATAGGGTGCGTCGTTAGGGTGCGTCGTTAGGGTGCGATAGGTTGCGTCGTTAGGGTGCGTCGTTAGGGTTCGTCAGGGTGCGTTGTGTCGTCAGGGTGCGTTGTTAGGGTGCGTCGTTAGGGTGCGTCGTTAGGGTGCGTTGTGTCGTTAGGGTGCGTTGTTAGGGTTCGTCAGGGTGCGTCGTTAGGGTGTGTCAGGGTGCGTAGTTATGGTGCGTCACGGTGCATCGTTAGGGTGCGGCAGGGTGCGTTGTGTCGTCAGGGTGCGTTGTTAGGGTGCGTCAGGGTGCGTCGTTACGGTGCGTCAGGGTGCGTCGTTAAGGTTCGTCAGGGTGCGTCGTTAGGGTTCGTCAGGGTGCGTCGTTAGGGTGCGTCAGGGTGCATCGTTAGGGTTCGTCAGGGTGCGTTGTGTCGTCAGGGTGCGTTGTTAGGGTGCGTCAGGGTGCATCGTTAGGGTGTGTCAGGGTGCGTCGTTAGGGTGCGATAGGGTGCGTCGTTAGGGTGCGTCAGGGTGCGTCGTTAAGGTTCGTCAGGTTGCGTCGTTAGGGTTCGTCAGGGTGCGTCGTTAGGGTGCGTCAGGGTGCGTTGTGTCGTCAGGGTGCGTTGTTATGGTGCGTCAGGGTGCGTCGTTAGGGTGTGTCAGGGTGCGTCGTTAGGGTGCGTTAGGGTGCGATAGGGTGCGTCGTTAGGGTGCGTCGTTAGGGTGCGATAGGTTGCGTCGTTAGGGTGCGTCGTTAGGGTTCGTCAGGGTGCGTTGTGTCGTCAGGGTGCGTTGTTAGGGTGCGTCAGGGTGCGTCGTTAGGGTTCGTCAGGGTGCGTCAGGGTGCGTCGTTAGGGTGCGTCAGGGTGCGTCGTTAGGGTGTGTCAGGGTGCGTCGTTAGGGTGCGATAGGGTGCGTTGTTAGGGTGCGTCGTTAGGGTGCGTTGTGTCGTTAGGGTGCGTTGTTAGGGTTCGTCAGGGTGCGTCGTTAGGGTGTGTCAGGGCGCGTCGTTAGGGTTCGTCAGGGTGCGTCGTTCAGGGTGCGCGTCAGGGTGCGTCGTTAGGGTTCGTCAGGGTGCATCGTTAGGGTGCGTCAGGGTGCGTCGTTAGGGTGCGTCAGGGTGCGTCGTTAGGGTTCGTCAGGGTGCGTCGTTAGGGTGCGTCAGGGTGCGTCGTTAGGGTGCGTCAGGGTGCGTCGTTCGGGTTCGTCAGGGTGCGTTGTGTCGTCAGGGTGCGTTGTTAGGGTGTGTCAGGGTGCGTCGTTAGGGTGCGATAGGGTGCGTCGTTAGGGTTCGTCAGGGTGCGTTGTGTCGTCAGGGTGCGTTGTTAGGGTGCGTCAGGGTGCGTCGTTAGGGTGCGTCAGGGTGCGTCGTTAGGGTGCGTCAGGGTGCGTCGTTAGGGTGCGTCAGGGTGCGTTGTTAGGGTGCGTCAGGGTGCGTCGTTAGGGTTCGTCAGGGTGCGTTGTGTCGTCAGGGTGCGTTGTTAGGGTGCGTCAGGGTGCGTCGTTAGGGTGCGTCAGGGTGCGTCGTTAGGGTGCGTTAGGGTGCGTCAGGGTGCGTCGTTAGGGTGCGTCAGGGTGCGTCGTTAGGGTTCGTCAGGGTGCGTTGTGTCGTCAGGGTGCGTTGTTAGGGTGCGTCATGGTGCGTCGTTAGGGTGTGTCAGGGTGCGTCGTTAGGGTGCGTTAGGGTGCGATAGGGTGCGTCGTTAGGGTGCGTCAGGGTGCGTCGTTAGGGTGCGTCAGGGTGCGTCGTTAGGGTGCGTCAGGGTGCGTCGTTAGGGTGCGTCAGGGTGCGTCGTTAGGATTCGTCAGGGTGCGTCGTTAGGGTGCGTCAGGGTGCGTCGTTAGGGTGCGTCAGGGTGCGTCGTTCGGGTTCATCAGGGTGCGTTGTGTCGTCAGGGTGCGTTGTTAAGGTGTGTCAGGGTGCGTCGTTAGGGTGCGATAGGGTGCGTCGTTAGGGTTCGTCAGGGTGCGTTGTGTCGTCAGGGTGCGTTGTTAGGGTGCGTCAGGGTGCGTCGTTAGGGTGCGTCAGGGTGCGTCGTTAGGGTTCGTCAGGGTGCGTCGTTAGGGTGCGTCAGGGTGCGTTGTTAGGGTGCGTCAGGGTGCGTCGTTAGGGTGTCAGGGTGCGTTAGGGTGCGTCGTAGGGTGCGTCAGGGTGCGTCGTTAGGGTTCGTCAGGGTGCGTTGTGTCGTCAGGGTGCGTTGTTAGGGTGCGTCAGGGTGCGTCGTTAGGGTGTGTCAGGGTGCGTCGTTAGGGTGCGTTAGGGTGCGATAGGGTGCGTCGTTAGGGTGCGTTAGGGTGCGTCAGGGTGCGTCGTTAGGGTGCGTCAGGGTGCGTCGTTAGGGTGCGTCAGGGTGCGTCGTTAAGGTTCGTCAGGGTGCGTCGTTAGGGTTCGTCAGGGTGCGTCGTTAGGGTGCGTCAGGGTGCGTCGTTAGGGTGCGTCCGGGTGCGTCGTTAGGGTTCGTCAGGGTGCGTTGTGTCGTCAGGGTGCGTTGTTAGGGTGTGTCAGGGTGCGTCGTTAGGGTTCGTCAGGGTGCGTCATTAGGGTGCGTCAGGGTGCGTCGTTAGGGTTCGTCAGGGAGCGTCGTTAGGGTGCGTCAGGGTGCGTCGTTAGGGTGCGTCAGGGTGCGTCGTTAGGGTTCGTCAGGGTGCGTTGTTAGGGTGTGTCAGGTTGCGTCGTTAGGGTGCGTCAGGGTGCGTCGTTAGGGTGCGTCAGGGTGCGTCGTTAGGGTGCGTTAGGGTGCGATAGGGTGCGTCGTTAGGGTGCGTCGTTAGGGTGCGATAGGTTGCGTCGTTAGGGTGCGTCGTTAGGGTTCGTCAGGGTGCGTTGTGTCGTCAGGGTGCGTTGTTAGGGTGCGTTGTGTCGTTAGGGTGCGTTGTTAGGGTTCGTCAGGGTGCGTCGTTAGGGTGTGTCAGGGTGCGTAGTTATGGTGCGTCACGGTGCATCGTTAGGGTGCGGCAGGGTGCGTTGTGTCGTCAGGGTGCGTTGTTAGGGTGCGTCAGGGTGCGTCGTTACGGTGCGTCAGGGTGCGTCGTTAAGGTTCGTCAGGGTGCGTCGTTAGGGTTCGTCAGGGTGCGTCGTTAGGGTGCGTCAGGGTGCGTCGTTAGGGTTCGTCAGGGTGCGTTGTGTCGTCAGGGTGCGTTGTTAGGGTGTGTTAGGGTGCGTCGTTAGGGTGCGTCAGGGTGCGTCGTTAGGGTGCATCAGGGTTCGTCGTTAGGGTTCGTCAGGGTGCGTTGTGTCGTCAGGGTGCGTTGTTAGGGTGCGTCAGGGTGCGTCGTTAGGGTTCGTCAGGGTGCGTCAGGGTGCGTCGTTAGGGTGCGTCAGGGTGCGTCGTTAGGGTGTGTCAGGGTGCGTCGTTAGGGTGCGATAGGGTGCGTTGTTAGGGTGCGTCGTTAGGGTGCGTTGTGTCGTTAGGGTGCGTTGTTAGGGTTCGTCAGGGTGCGTCGTTAGGGTGTGTCAGGGCGCGTCGTTAGGGTTCGTCAGGGTGCGTCGTTAGGGTGCGTCAGGGTGCGTCCTGTCGTTAGGGTGCGTCGTTAGGGTTCGTCAGGGTGCGTCGTTAGGGTGCGTCAGGGTGCGTCGTTAGGGTGCATCAGGGTGCGTCGTTAGGATTCGTCAGGGTGCGTCGTTAGGGTGCGTCAGGGTGCGTCGTTAGGGTGCGTCAGGGTGCGTCGTTCGGGTTCGTCAGGGTGCGTTGTGTCGTCAGGGTGCGTTGTTAAGGTGTGTCAGGGTGCGTCGTTAGGGTGCGATAGGGTGCGTCGTTAGGGTGCGTCAGGGTGCGTTGTGTCGTCAGGGTGCGTCGTTAGGGTGCGTCAGGGTGCGTCGTTAGGGTGCGTCAGGGTGCGTCGTTAGGGTTCGTCAGGGTGCGTCGTTAGGGTGCGTCAGGGTGCGTTGTTAGGGTGCGTCAGGGTGCGTCGTTAGGGTTCGTCAGGGTGCGTTGTGTCGTCAGGGTGCGTTGTTAGGGTGTGTCAGGGTGCGTCGTTAGGGTGCGTCAGGGTGCGTCGTTAGGGTGCGTTAGGGTGCGTCAGGGTGCGTCGTTAGGGTTCGTCAGGGTGCGTCGTTAGGGTGCGTCAGGGTGCATCGTTAGGGTGCGTCCGGGTGCGTCGTTAGGGTTCGTCAGGGTGCGTTGTGTCGTCAGGGTGCGTTGTTAGGGTGTGTCAGGGTGCGTCGTTAGGGTTCGTCAGGGTGCGTCGTTAGGGTGCGTCAGGGTGCGTCGTTAGGGTTCGTCAGGGTGCGTCGTTAGGGTGCGTCAGGGTGCGTCGTTAGGGTGCGTCAGGGTGCGTCGTTAGGGTTCGTCAGGGTGCGTTGTTAGGGTGTGTCAGGTTGCGTCGTTAGGGTGCGTCAGGGTGCGTCGTTAGGGTGCGTCAGGGTGCGTCGTTAGGGTGCGTCAGGGTGCGTCGTTAGGGTTCGTCAGGGTGCGTTGTGTCGTCAGGGTGCGTTGTTATGGTGCGTCAGGGTGCGTCGTTAGGGTGTGTCAGGGTGCGTCGTTAGGGTGCGTTAGGGTGCGATAGGGTGCGTCGTTAGGGTGCGTCGTTAGGGTGCGATAGGTTGCGTCGTTAGGGTGCGTCGTTAGGGTTCGTCAGGGTGCGTTGTGTCGTCAGGGTGCGTTGTTAGGGTGCGTCGTTAGGGTGCGTCGTTAGGGTGCGTTGTGTCGTTAGGGTGCGTTGTTAGGGTTCGTCAGGGTGCGTCGTTAGGGTGTGTCAGGGTGCGTAGTTATGGTGCGTCACGGTGCATCGTTAGGGTGCGGCAGGGTGCGTTGTGTCGTCAGGGTGCGTTGTTAGGGTGCGTCAGGGTGCGTCGTTACGGTGCGTCAGGGTGCGTCGTTAAGGTTCGTCAGGGTGCGTCGTTAGGGTTCGTCAGGGTGCGTCGTTAGGGTGCGTCAGGGTGCGTCGTTAGGGTTCGTCAGGGTGCGTTGTGTCGTCAGGGTGCGTTGTTAGGGTGCGTCAGGGTGCATCGTTAGGGTGTGTCAGGGTGCGTCGTTAGGGTGCGATAGGGTGCGTCGTTAGGGTGCGTCAGGGTGCGTCGTTAAGGTTCGTCAGGTTGCGTCGTTAGGGTTCGTCAGGGTGCGTCGTTAGGGTGCGTCAGGGTGCGTTGTGTCGTCAGGGTGCGTTGTTATGGTGCGTCAGGGTGCGTCGTTAGGGTGTGTCAGGGTGCGTCGTTAGGGTGCGTTAGGGTGCGATAGGGTGCGTCGTTAGGGTGCGTCGTTAGGGTGCGATAGGTTGCGTCGTTAGGGTGCGTCGTTAGGGTTCGTCAGGGTGCGTTGTGTCGTCAGGGTGCGTTGTTAGGGTGCGTCAGGGTGCGTCGTTAGGGTTCGTCAGGGTGCGTCAGGGTGCGTCGTTAGGGTGCGTCAGGGTGCGTCGTTAGGGTGTGTCAGGGTGCGTCGTTAGGGTGCGATAGGGTGCGTTGTTAGGGTGCGTCGTTAGGGTGCGTTGTGTCGTTAGGGTGCGTTGTTAGGGTTCGTCAGGGTGCGTCGTTAGGGTGTGTCAGGGCGCGTCGTTAGGGTTCGTCAGGGTGCGTCGTTATGGTGCGTCAGGGTGCGCCATGTCGTTGGGGTGCGTGGTTATGGTGCGTCACGGTGCGTCGTTAGGGTGCGGCAGGTTGCGTTGTGTCGTCAGGGTGCGTTGTTAGGGTGCGTCAGGGTGCGTCGTTACGGTGCGTCAGGGTGCGTCGTTAAGGTTCGTCAGGGTGCGTCGTTAGGGTTCGTCAGGGTGCGTCGTTAGGGTGCGTCAGGGTGCATCGTTAGGGTTCGTCAGGGTGCGTTGTGTCGTCAGGGTGCGTTGTTAGGGTGCGTCAGGGTGCATCGTTAGGGTGTGTCAGGGTGCGTCGTTAGGGTGCGATAGGGTGCGTCGTTAGGGTGCGTCAGGGTGCGTCGTTAAGGTTCGTCAGGTTGCGTCGTTAGGGTTCGTCAGGGTGCGTCGTTAGGGTGCGTCAGGGTGCGTTGTGTCGTCAGGGTGCGTTGTTATGGTGCGTCAGGGTGCGTCGTTAGGGTGTGTCAGGGTGCGTCGTTAGGGTGCGTTAGGGTGCGATAGGGTGCGTCGTTAGGGTGCGTCGTTAGGGTGCGATAGGTTGCGTCGTTAGGGTGCGTCGTTAGGGTTCGTCAGGGTGCGTTGTGTCGTCAGGGTGCGTTGTTAGGGTGCGTCAGGGTGCGTCGTTAGGGTTCGTCAGGGTGCGTCAGGGTGCGTCGTTAGGGTGCGTCAGGGTGCGTCGTTAGGGTGTGTCAGGGTGCGTCGTTAGGGTGCGATAGGGTGCGTTGTTAGGGTGCGTCGTTAGGGTGCGTTGTGTCGTTAGGGTGCGTTGTTAGGGTTCGTCAGGGTGCGTCGTTAGGGTGTGTCAGGGCGCGTCGTTAGGGTTCGTCAGGGTGCGTCGTTAGGGTGCGTCAGGGTGCGTCCTGTCGTTAGGGTGCGTCGTTAGGGTTCGTCAGGGTGCGTCGTTAGGGTGCGTCAGGGTGCGTCGTTAGGGTGCATCAGGGTGCGTCGTTAGGATTCGTCAGGGTGCGTCGTTAGGGTGCGTCAGGGTGCGTCGTTAGGGTGCGTCAGGGTGCGTCGTTCGGGTTCGTCAGGGTGCGTTGTGTCGTCAGGGTGCGTTGTTAAGGTGTGTCAGGGTGCGTCGTTAGGGTGCGATAGGGTGCGTCGTTAGGGTTCGTCAGGGTGCGTTGTGTCGTCAGGGTGCGTTGTTAGGGTGCGTCAGGGTGCGTCGTTAGGGTGCGTCAGGGTGCGTCGTTAGGGTTCGTCAGGGTGCGTCGTTAGGGTGCGTCAGGGTGCGTTGTTAGGGTGCGTCAGGGTGCGTCGTTAGGGTTCGTCAGGGTGCGTTGTGTCGTCAGGGTGCGTTGTTAGGGTGTGTCAGGGTGCGTCGTTAGGGTGCGTCAGGGTGCGTCGTTAGGGTGCGTTAGGGTGCGTCAGGGTGCGTCGTTAGGGTGCGTCAGGGTGCGTCGTTAGGGTTCGTCAGGGTGCGTTGTGTCGTCAGGGTGCGTTGTTAGGGTGCGTCAGGGTGCGTCGTTAGGGTGTGTCAGGGTGCGTCGTTAGGGTGCGTTAGGGTGCGATAGGGTGCGTCGTTAGGGTGCGTCAGGGTGCGTCGTTAGGGTGCGTCAGGGTGCGTCGTTAGGGTGCGTCAGGGTGCGTCGTTAGGGTGCATCAGGGTGCGTCGTTAGGATTCGTCAGGGTGCGTCGTTAGGGTGCGTCAGGGTGCGTCGTTAGGGTGCGTCAGGGTGCGTCGTTCGGGTTCATCAGGGTGCGTTGTGTCGTCAGGGTGCGTTGTTAAGGTGTGTCAGGGTGCGTCGTTAGGGTGCGATAGGGTGCGTCGTTAGGGTTCGTCAGGGTGCGTTGTGTCGTCAGGGTGCGTTGTTAGGGTGCGTCAGGGTGCGTCGTTAGGGTGCGTCAGGGTGCGTCGTTAGGGTTCGTCAGGGTGCGTCGTTAGGGTGCGTCAGGGTGCGTTGTTAGGGTGCGTCAGGGTGCGTCGTTAGGGTTCGTCAGGGTGCGTTGTGTCGTCAGGGTGCGTTGTTAGGGTGTGTCAGGGTGCGTCGTTAGGGTGCGTCAGGGTGCGTCGTTAGGGTGCGTTAGGGTGCGTTAGGGTGCGTCAGGGTGCGTCGTTAGGGTTCGTCAGGGTGCGTTGTGTCGTCAGGGTGCGTTGTTAGGGTGCGTCAGGGTGCGTCGTTAGGGTGTGTCAGGGTGCGTCGTTAGGGTGCGTTAGGGTGCGATAGGGTGCGTCGTTAGGGTGCGTTAGGGTGCGTCAGGGTGCGTCGTTAGGGTGCGTCAGGGTGCGTCGTTAGGGTGCGTCAGGGTGCGTCGTTAAGGTTCGTCAGGGTGCGTCGTTAGGGTTCGTCAGGGTGCGTCGTTAGGGTGCGTCAGGGTGCGTCGTTAGGGTGCGTCCGGGTGCGTCGTTAGGGTTCGTCAGGGTGCGTTGTGTCGTCAGGGTGCGTTGTTAGGGTGTGTCAGGGTGCGTCGTTAGGGTTCGTCAGGGTGCGTCATTAGGGTGCGTCAGGGTGCGTCGTTAGGGTTCGTCAGGGAGCGTCGTTAGGGTGCGTCAGGGTGCGTCGTTAGGGTGCGTCAGGGTGCGTCGTTAGGGTTCGTCAGGGTGCGTTGTTAGGGTGTGTCAGGTTGCGTCGTTAGGGTGCGTCAGGGTGCGTCGTTAGGGTGCGTCAGGGTGCGTCGTTAGGGTGCGTTAGGGTGCGATAGGGTGCGTCGTTAGGGTGCGTCGTTAGGGTGCGATAGGTTGCGTCGTTAGGGTGCGTCGTTAGGGTTCGTCAGGGTGCGTTGTGTCGTCAGGGTGCGTTGTTAGGGTGCGTTGTGTCGTTAGGGTGCGTTGTTAGGGTTCGTCAGGGTGCGTCGTTAGGGTGTGTCAGGGTGCGTAGTTATGGTGCGTCACGGTGCATCGTTAGGGTGCGGCAGGGTGCGTTGTGTCGTCAGGGTGCGTTGTTAGGGTGCGTCAGGGTGCGTCGTTACGGTGCGTCAGGGTGCGTCGTTAAGGTTCGTCAGGGTGCGTCGTTAGGGTTCGTCAGGGTGCGTCGTTAGGGTGCGTCAGGGTGCGTCGTTAGGGTTCGTCAGGGTGCGTTGTGTCGTCAGGGTGCGTTGTTAGGGTGTGTTAGGGTGCGTCGTTAGGGTGCGTCAGGGTGCGTCGTTAGGGTGCATCAGGGTTCGTCGTTAGGGTTCGTCAGGGTGCGTTGTGTCGTCAGGGTGCGTTGTTAGGGTGCGTCAGGGTGCGTCGTTAGGGTTCGTCAGGGTGCGTCGTTAGGGTTCGTCAGGGTGCGTTGTGTCGTCAGGGTGCGTTGTTAGGGTGTGTCAGGGTGCGTCGTTAGGGTGCGTCAGGGTGCGTCGTTAGGGTGCGTTAGGGTGCGTCAGGGTGCGTCGTTAGGGTTCGTCAGGGTGCGTCGTTAGGGTGCGTCAGGGTGCATCGTTAGGGTGCGTCAGGGTGCGTCGTTAGGGTTCGTCAGGGTGCGTTGTGTCGTCAGGGTGCGTTGTTAGGGTGTGTCAGGGTGCGTCGTTAGGGTTCGTCAGGGTGCGTTGTTAGGGTGCGTCAGGGTGCGTCGTTAGGGTTCGTCAGGGTGCGTCGTTAGGGTGCGTCAGGGTGCGTCGTTAGGGTGCGTCAGGGTGCGTCGTTAGGGTTCGTCAGGGTGCGTTGTTAGGGTGTGTCAGGTTGCGTCGTTAGGGTGCGTCAGGGTGCGTCGTTAGGGTGCGTCAGGGTGCGTCGTTAGGGTGCGTCAGGGTGCGTCGTTAGGGTTCGTCAGGGTGCGTTGTGTCGTCAGGGTGCGTTGTTATGGTGCGTCAGGGTGCGTCGTTAGGGTGTGTCAGGGTGCGTCGTTAGGGTGCGTTAGGGTGCGATAGGGTGCGTCGTTAGGGTGCGTCGTTAGGGTGCGATAGGTTGCGTCGTTAGGGTGCGTCGTTAGGGTTCGTCAGGGTGCGTTGTGTCGTCAGGGTGCGTTGTTAGGGTGCGTCGTTAGGGTGCGTCGTTAGGGTGCGTTGTGTCGTTAGGGTGCGTTGTTAGGGTTCGTCAGGGTGCGTCGTTAGGGTGTGTCAGGGTGCGTAGTTATGGTGCGTCACGGTGCATCGTTAGGGTGCGGCAGGGTGCGTTGTGTCGTCAGGGTGCGTTGTTAGGGTGCGTCAGGGTGCGTCGTTACGGTGCGTCAGGGTGCGTCGTTAAGGTTCGTCAGGGTGCGTCGTTAGGGTTCGTCAGGGTGCGTCGTTAGGGTGCGTCAGGGTGCGTCGTTAGGGTTCGTCAGGGTGCGTTGTGTCGTCAGGGTGCGTTGTTAGGGTGCGTCAGGGTGCATCGTTAGGGTGTGTCAGGGTGCGTCGTTAGGGTGCGATAGGGTGCGTCGTTAGGGTGCGTCAGGGTGCGTCGTTAAGGTTCGTCAGGTTGCGTCGTTAGGGTTCGTCAGGGTGCGTCGTTAGGGTGCGTCAGGGTGCGTTGTGTCGTCAGGGTGCGTTGTTATGGTGCGTCAGGGTGCGTCGTTAGGGTGTGTCAGGGTGCGTCGTTAGGGTGCGTTAGGGTGCGATAGGGTGCGTCGTTAGGGTGCGTCGTTAGGGTGCGATAGGTTGCGTCGTTAGGGTGCGTCGTTAGGGTTCGTCAGGGTGCGTTGTGTCGTCAGGGTGCGTTGTTAGGGTGCGTCAGGGTGCGTCGTTAGGGTTCGTCAGGGTGCGTCAGGGTGCGTCGTTAGGGTGCGTCAGGGTGCGTCGTTAGGGTGTGTCAGGGTGCGTCGTTAGGGTGCGATAGGGTGCGTTGTTAGGGTGCGTCGTTAGGGTGCGTTGTGTCGTTAGGGTGCGTTGTTAGGGTTCGTCAGGGTGCGTCGTTAGGGTGTGTCAGGGCGCGTCGTTAGGGTTCGTCAGGGTGCGTCGTTATGGTGCGTCAGGGTGCGTCCTGTCGTTAGGGTGCGTAGTTATGGTGCGTCACGGTGCATCGTTAGGGTGCGGCAGGGTGCGTTGTGTCGTCAGGGTGCGTTGTTAGGGTGCTTCAGGGTGCGTCGTTACGGTGCGTCAGGGTGCGTCGTTAAGGTTCGTCAGGGTGCGTCGTTAGGGTTCGTCAGGGTGCGTCGTTAGGGTGCGTCAGGGTGCATCGTTAGGGTTCGTCAGGGTGCGTTGTGTCGTCAGGGTGCGTTGTTAGGGTGCGTCAGGGTGCATCGTTAGGGTGTGTCAGGGTGCGTCGTTAGGGTGCGATAGGGTGCGTCGTTAGGGTGCGTCAGGGTGCGTCGTTAAGGTTCGTCAGGTTGCGTCGTTAGGGTTCGTCAGGGTGCGTCGTTAGGGTGCGTCAGGGTGCGTTGTGTCGTCAGGGTGCGTTGTTATGGTGCGTCAGGGTGCGTCGTTAGGGTGTGTCAGGGTGCGTCGTTAGGGTGCGTTAGGGTGCGATAGGGTGCGTCGTTAGGGTGCGTCGTTAGGGTGCGATAGGTTGCGTCGTTAGGGTGCGTCGTTAGGGTTCGTCAGGGTGCGTTGTGTCGTCAGGGTGCGTTGTTAGGGTGCGTCAGGGTGCGTCGTTAGGGTTCGTCAGGGTGCGTCAGGGTGCGTCGTTAGGGTGCGTCAGGGTGCGTCGTTAGGGTGTGTCAGGGTGCGTCGTTAGGGTGCGATAGGGTGCGTTGTTAGGGTGCGTCGTTAGGGTGCGTTGTGTCGTTAGGGTGCGTTGTTAGGGTTCGTCAGGGTGCGTCGTTAGGGTGTGTCAGGGCGCGTCGTTAGGGTTCGTCAGGGTGCGTCGTTAGGGTGCGTCAGGGTGCGTCCTGTCGTTAGGGTGCGTCGTTAGGGTTCGTCAGGGTGCGTCGTTAGGGTGCGTCAGGGTGCGTCGTTAGGGTGCATCAGGGTGCGTCGTTAGGATTCGTCAGGGTGCGTCGTTAGGGTGCGTCAGGGTGCGTCGTTAGGGTGCGTCAGGGTGCGTCGTTCGGGTTCGTCAGGGTGCGTTGTGTCGTCAGGGTGCGTTGTTAAGGTGTGTCAGGGTGCGTCGTTAGGGTGCGATAGGGTGCGTCGTTAGGGTTCGTCAGGGTGCGTTGTGTCGTCAGGGTGCGTTGTTAGGGTGCGTCAGGGTGCGTCGTTAGGGTGCGTCAGGGTGCGTCGTTAGGGTTCGTCAGGGTGCGTCGTTAGGGTGCGTCAGGGTGCGTTGTTAGGGTGCGTCAGGGTGCGTCGTTAGGGTTCGTCAGGGTGCGTTGTGTCGTCAGGGTGCGTTGTTAGGGTGTGTCAGGGTGCGTCGTTAGGGTGCGTCAGGGTGCGTCGTTAGGGTGCGTTAGGGTGCGTCAGGGTGCGTCGTTAGGGTGCGTCAGGGTGCGTCGTTAGGGTTCGTCAGGGTGCGTTGTGTCGTCAGGGTGCGTTGTTAGGGTGCGTCAGGGTGCGTCGTTAGGGTGTGTCAGGGTGCGTCGTTAGGGTGCGTTAGGGTGCGATAGGGTGCGTCGTTAGGGTGCGTCAGGGTGCGTCGTTAGGGTGCGTCAGGGTGCGTCGTTAGGGTGCGTCAGGGTGCGTCGTTAGGGTGCGTCAGGGTGCGTCGTTAGGATTCGTCAGGGTGCGTCGTTAGGGTGCGTCAGGGTGCGTCGTTAGGGTGCGTCAGGGTGCGTCCTGTCGTTAGGGTGCGTCGTTAGGGTTCGTCAGGGTGCGTCGTTAGGGTGCGTCAGGGTGCGTCGTTAGGGTGCATCAGGGTGCGTCGTTAGGATTCGTCAGGGTGCGTCGTTAGGGTGCGTCAGGGTGCGTCGTTAGGGTGCGTCAGGGTGCGTCGTTAGGGTTCGTCAGGGTGCGTTGTGTCGTCAGGGTGCGTTGTTAAGGTGTGTCAGGGTGCGTCGTTAGGGTGCGATAGGGTGCGTCGTTAGGGTTCGTCAGGGTGCGTTGTGTCGTCAGGGTGCGTTGTTAGGGTGCGTCAGGGTGCGTCGTTAGGGTGCGTCAGGGTGCGTCGTTAGGGTTCGTCAGGGTGCGTCGTTAGGGTGCGTCAGGGTGCGTTGTTAGGGTGCGTCAGGGTGCGTCGTTAGGGTTCGTCAGGGTGCGTTGTGTCGTCAGGGTGCGTTGTTAGGGTGTGTCAGGGTGCGTCGTTAGGGTGCGTCAGGGTGCGTCGTTAGGGTGCGTTAGGGTGCGTCAGGGTGCGTCGTTAGGGTGCGTCAGGGTGCGTCGTTAGGGTTCGTCAGGGTGCGTTGTGTCGTCAGGGTGCGTTGTTAGGGTGCGTCAGGGTGCGTCGTTAGGGTGTGTCAGGGTGCGTCGTTAGGGTGCGTTAGGGTGCGATAGGGTGCGTCGTTAGGGTGCGTCAGGGTGCGTCGTTAGGGTGCGTCAGGGTGCGTCGTTAGGGTGCGTCAGGGTGCGTCGTTAGGGTGCATCAGGGTGCGTCGTTAGGATTCGTCAGGGTGCGTCGTTAGGGTGCGTCAGGGTGCGTCGTTAGGGTGCGTCAGGGTGCGTCGTTCGGGTTCATCAGGGTGCGTTGTGTCGTCAGGGTGCGTTGTTAAGGTGTGTCAGGGTGCGTCGTTAGGGTGCGATAGGGTGCGTCGTTAGGGTTCGTCAGGGTGCGTTGTGTCGTCAGGGTGCGTTGTTAGGGTGCGTCAGGGTGCGTCGTTAGGGTGCGTCAGGGTGCGTCGTTAGGGTTCGTCAGGGTGCGTCGTTAGGGTGCGTCAGGGTGCGTTGTTAGGGTGCGTCAGGGTGCGTCGTTAGGGTTCGTCAGGGTGCGTTGTGTCGTCAGGGTGCGTTGTTAGGGTGTGTCAGGGTGCGTCGTTAGGGTGCGTCAGGGTGCGTCGTTAGGGTGCGTTAGGGTGCGTTAGGGTGCGTCAGGGTGCGTCGTTAGGGTTCGTCAGGGTGCGTTGTGTCGTCAGGGTGCGTTGTTAGGGTGCGTCAGGGTGCGTCGTTAGGGTGTGTCAGGGTGCGTCGTTAGGGTGCGTTAGGGTGCGATAGGGTGCGTCGTTAGGGTGCGTTAGGGTGCGTCAGGGTGCGTCGTTAGGGTGCGTCAGGGTGCGTCGTTAGGGTGCGTCAGGGTGCGTCGTTAAGGTTCGTCAGGGTGCGTCGTTAGGGTTCGTCAGGGTGCGTCGTTAGGGTGCGTCAGGGTGCGTCGTTAGGGTGCGTCCGGGTGCGTCGTTAGGGTTCGTCAGGGTGCGTTGTGTCGTCAGGGTGCGTTGTTAGGGTGTGTCAGGGTGCGTCGTTAGGGTTCGTCAGGGTGCGTCATTAGGGTGCGTCAGGGTGCGTCGTTAGGGTTCGTCAGGGAGCGTCGTTAGGGTGCGTCAGGGTGCGTCGTTAGGGTGCGTCAGGGTGCGTCGTTAGGGTTCGTCAGGGTGCGTTGTTAGGGTGTGTCAGGTTGCGTCGTTAGGGTGCGTCAGGGTGCGTCGTTAGGGTGCGTCAGGGTGCGTCGTTAGGGTGCGTTAGGGTGCGATAGGGTGCGTCGTTAGGGTGCGTCGTTAGGGTGCGATAGGTTGCGTCGTTAGGGTGCGTCGTTAGGGTTCGTCAGGGTGCGTTGTGTCGTCAGGGTGCGTTGTTAGGGTGCGTTGTGTCGTTAGGGTGCGTTGTTAGGGTTCGTCAGGGTGCGTCGTTAGGGTGTGTCAGGGTGCGTAGTTATGGTGCGTCACGGTGCATCGTTAGGGTGCGGCAGGGTGCGTTGTGTCGTCAGGGTGCGTTGTTAGGGTGCGTCAGGGTGCGTCGTTACGGTGCGTCAGGGTGCGTCGTTAAGGTTCGTCAGGGTGCGTCGTTAGGGTTCGTCAGGGTGCGTCGTTAGGGTGCGTCAGGGTGCGTCGTTAGGGTTCGTCAGGGTGCGTTGTGTCGTCAGGGTGCGTTGTTAGGGTGTGTTAGGGTGCGTCGTTAGGGTGCGTCAGGGTGCGTCGTTAGGGTGCATCAGGGTTCGTCGTTAGGGTTCGTCAGGGTGCGTTGTGTCGTCAGGGTGCGTTGTTAGGGTGCGTCAGGGTGCGTCGTTAGGGTTCGTCAGGGTGCGTCAGGGTGCGTCGTTAGGGTGCGTCAGGGTGCGTCGTTAGGGTGTGTCAGGGTGCGTCGTTAGGGTGCGATAGGGTGCGTTGTTAGGGTGCGTCGTTAGGGTGCGTTGTGTCGTTAGGGTGCGTTGTTAGGGTTCGTCAGGGTGCGTCGTTAGGGTGTGTCAGGGCGCGTCGTTAGGGTTCGTCAGGGTGCGTCGTTAGGGTGCGTCAGGGTGCGTCCTGTCGTTGGGGTGCGTCGTTAGGGTTCGTCAGGGTGCGTCGTTAGGGTGCGTCAGGGTGCGTCGTTAGGGTGCGTCAGGGTGCGTCGTTAGGATTCGTCAGGGTGCGTCGTTAGGGTGCGTCAGGGTGCGTCGTTAGGGTGCGTCAGGGTGCGTCGTTCGGGTTCGTCAGGGTGCGTTGTGTCGTCAGGGTGCGTTGTTAAGGTGTGTCAGGGTGCGTCGTTAGGGTGCGATAGGGTGCGTCGTTAGGGTGCGTCAGGGTGCGTTGTGTCGTCAGGGTGCGTCGTTAGGGTGCGTCAGGGTGCGTCGTTAGGGTGCGTCAGGGTGCGTCGTTAGGGTTCGTCAGGGTGCGTCGTTAGGGTGCGTCAGGGTGCGTTGTTAGGGTGCGTCAGGGTGCGTCGTTAGGGTTCGTCAGGGTGCGTTGTGTCGTCAGGGTGCGTTGTTAGGGTGTGTCAGGGTGCGTCGTTAGGGTGCGTCAGGGTGCGTCGTTAGGGTGCGTTAGGGTGCGTCAGGGTGCGTCGTTAGGGTTCGTCAGGGTGCGTCGTTAGGGTGCGTCAGGGTGCATCGTTAGGGTGCGTCCGGGTGCGTCGTTAGGGTTCGTCAGGGTGCGTTGTGTCGTCAGGGTGCGTTGTTAGGGTGTGTCAGGGTGCGTCGTTAGGGTTCGTCAGGGTGCGTCGTTAGGGTGCGTCAGGGTGCGTCGTTAGGGTTCGTCAGGGTGCGTCGTTAGGGTGCGTCAGGGTGCGTCGTTAGGGTGCGTCAGGGTGCGTCGTTAGGGTTCGTCAGGGTGCGTTGTTAGGGTGTGTCAGGTTGCGTCGTTAGGGTGCGTCAGGGTGCGTCGTTAGGGTGCGTCAGGGTGCGTCGTTAGGGTGCGTCAGGGTGCGTCGTTAGGGTTCGTCAGGGTGCGTTGTGTCGTCAGGGTGCGTTGTTATGGTGCGTCAGGGTGCGTCGTTAGGGTGTGTCAGGGTGCGTCGTTAGGGTGCGTTAGGGTGCGATAGGGTGCGTCGTTAGGGTGCGTCGTTAGGGTGCGATAGGTTGCGTCGTTAGGGTGCGTCGTTAGGGTTCGTCAGGGTGCGTTGTGTCGTCAGGGTGCGTTGTTAGGGTGCGTCGTTAGGGTGCGTCGTTAGGGTGCGTTGTGTCGTTAGGGTGCGTTGTTAGGGTTCGTCAGGGTGCGTCGTTAGGGTGTGTCAGGGTGCGTAGTTATGGTGCGTCACGGTGCATCGTTAGGGTGCGGCAGGGTGCGTTGTGTCGTCAGGGTGCGTTGTTAGGGTGCGTCAGGGTGCGTCGTTACGGTGCGTCAGGGTGCGTCGTTAAGGTTCGTCAGGGTGCGTCGTTAGGGTTCGTCAGGGTGCGTCGTTAGGGTGCGTCAGGGTGCGTCGTTAGGGTTCGTCAGGGTGCGTTGTGTCGTCAGGGTGCGTTGTTAGGGTGCGTCAGGGTGCATCGTTAGGGTGTGTCAGGGTGCGTCGTTAGGGTGCGATAGGGTGCGTCGTTAGGGTGCGTCAGGGTGCGTCGTTAAGGTTCGTCAGGTTGCGTCGTTAGGGTTCGTCAGGGTGCGTCGTTAGGGTGCGTCAGGGTGCGTTGTGTCGTCAGGGTGCGTTGTTATGGTGCGTCAGGGTGCGTCGTTAGGGTGTGTCAGGGTGCGTCGTTAGGGTGCGTTAGGGTGCGATAGGGTGCGTCGTTAGGGTGCGTCGTTAGGGTGCGATAGGTTGCGTCGTTAGGGTGCGTCGTTAGGGTTCGTCAGGGTGCGTTGTGTCGTCAGGGTGCGTTGTTAGGGTGCGTCAGGGTGCGTCGTTAGGGTTCGTCAGGGTGCGTCAGGGTGCGTCGTTAGGGTGCGTCAGGGTGCGTCGTTAGGGTGTGTCAGGGTGCGTCGTTAGGGTGCGATAGGGTGCGTTGTTAGGGTGCGTCGTTAGGGTGCGTTGTGTCGTTAGGGTGCGTTGTTAGGGTTCGTCAGGGTGCGTCGTTAGGGTGTGTCAGGGCGCGTCGTTAGGGTTCGTCAGGGTGCGTCGTTAGGGTGCGTCAGGGTGCGTCCTGTCGTTAGGGTGCGTCGTTAGGGTTCGTCAGGGTGCGTCGTTAGGGTGCGTCAGGGTGCGTCGTTAGGGTGCATCAGGGTGCGTCGTTAGGATTCGTCAGGGTGCGTCGTTAGGGTGCGTCAGGGTGCGTCGTTAGGGTGCGTCAGGGTGCGTCGTTCGGGTTCGTCAGGGTGCGTTGTGTCGTCAGGGTGCGTTGTTAAGGTGTGTCAGGGTGCGTCGTTAGGGTGCGATAGGGTGCGTCGTTAGGGTTCGTCAGGGTGCGTTGTGTCGTCAGGGTGCGTTGTTAGGGTGCGTCAGGGTGCGTCGTTAGGGTGCGTCAGGGTGCGTCGTTAGGGTTCGTCAGGGTGCGTCGTTAGGGTGCGTCAGGGTGCGTTGTTAGGGTGCGTCAGGGTGCGTCGTTAGGGTTCGTCAGGGTGCGTTGTGTCGTCAGGGTGCATTGTTAGGGTGTGTCAGGGTGCGTCGTTAGGGTGCGTCAGGGTGCGTCGTTAGGGTGCGTTAGGGTGCGTCAGGGTGCGTCGTTAGGGTGCGTCAGGGTGCGTCGTTAGGGTTCGTCAGGGTGCGTTGTGTCGTCAGGGTGCGTCGTTAGGGTGTGTCAGGGTGCGTCGTTAGGGTGCGTTAGGGTGCGATAGGGTGCGTCGTTAGGGTGCGTCAGGGTGCGTCGTTAGGGTGCGTCAGGGTGCGTCGTTAGGGTGCGTCAGGGTGTGTCGTTAGGGTGCATCAGGGTGCGTCGTTAGGATTCGTCAGGGTGCGTCGTTAGGGTGCGTCAGGGTGCGTCGTTAGGGTGCGTCAGGGTGCGTCGTTCGGGTTCATCAGGGTGCGTTGTGTCGTCAGGGTGCGTTGTTAAGGTGTGTCAGGGTGCGTCGTTAGGGTGCGATAGGGTGCGTCGTTAGGGTTCGTCAGGGTGCGTTGTGTCGTCAGGGTGCGTTGTTAGGGTGCGTCAGGGTGCGTCGTTAGGGTGCGTCAGGGTGCGTCGTTAGGGTTCGTCAGGGTGCGTCGTTAGGGTGCGTCAGGGTGCGTTGTTAGGGTGCGTCAGGGTGCGTCGTTAGGGTTCGTCAGGGTGCGTTGTGTCGTCAGGGTGCGTTGTTAGGGTGTGTCAGGGTGCGTCGTTAGGGTGCGTCAGGGTGCGTCGTTAGGGTGCGTTAGGGTGCGTTAGGGTGCGTCAGGGTGCGTCGTTAGGGTTCGTCAGGGTGCGTTGTGTCGTCAGGGTGCGTTGTTAGGGTGCGTCAGGGTGCGTCGTTAGGGTGTGTCAGGGTGCGTCGTTAGGGTGCGTTAGGGTGCGATAGGGTGCGTCGTTAGGGTGCGTTAGGGTGCGTCAGGGTGCGTCGTTAGGGTGCGTCAGGGTGCGTCGTTAGGGTGCGTCAGGGTGCGTCGTTAAGGTTCGTCAGGGTGCGTCGTTAGGGTTCGTCAGGGTGCGTCGTTAGGGTGCGTCAGGGTGCGTCGTTAGGGTGCGTCCGGGTGCGTCGTTAGGGTTCGTCAGGGTGCGTTGTGTCGTCAGGGTGCGTTGTTAGGGTGTGTCAGGGTGCGTCGTTAGGGTTCGTCAGGGTGCGTCATTAGGGTGCGTCAGGGTGCGTCGTTAGGGTTCGTCAGGGTGCGTCGTTAGGGTGCGTCAGGGTGCGTCGTTAGGGTGCGTCAGGGTGCGTCGTTAGGGTTCGTCAGGGTGCGTTGTTAGGGTGTGTCAGGTTGCGTCGTTAGGGTGCGTCAGGGTGCGTCGTTAGGGTGCGTCAGGGTGCGTCGTTAGGGTGCGTTAGGGTGCGATAGGGTGCGTCGTTAGGGTGCGTCGTTAGGGTGCGATAGGTTGCGTCGTTAGGGTGCGTCGTTAGGGTTCGTCAGGGTGCGTTGTGTCGTCAGGGTGCGTTGTTAGGGTGCGTTGTGTCGTTAGGGTGCGTTGTTAGGGTTCGTCAGGGTGCGTCGTTAGGGTGTGTCAGGGTGCGTAGTTATGGTGCGTCACGGTGCATCGTTAGGGTGCGGCAGGGTGCGTTGTGTCGTCAGGGTGCGTTGTTAGGGTGCGTCAGGGTGCGTCGTTACGGTGCGTCAGGGTGCGTCGTTAAGGTTCGTCAGGGTGCGTCGTTAGGGTTCGTCAGGGTGCGTCGTTAGGGTGCGTCAGGGTGCGTCGTTAGGGTTCGTCAGGGTGCGTTGTGTCGTCAGGGTGCGTTGTTAGGGTGTGTTAGGGTGCGTCGTTAGGGTGCGTCAGGGTGCGTCGTTAGGGTGCATCAGGGTTCGTCGTTAGGGTTCGTCAGGGTGCGTTGTGTCGTCAGGGTGCGTTGTTAGGGTGCGTCAGGGTGCGTCGTTAGGGTTCGTCAGGGTGCGTCAGGGTGCGTCGTTAGGGTGCGTCAGGGTGCGTCGTTAGGGTGTGTCAGGGTGCGTCGTTAGGGTGCGATAGGGTGCGTTGTTAGGGTGCGTCGTTAGGGTGCGTTGTGTCGTTAGGGTGCGTTGTTAGGGTTCGTCAGGGTGCGTCGTTAGGGTGTGTCAGGGCGCGTCGTTAGGGTTCGTCAGGGTGCGTCGTTAGGGTGCGTCAGGGTGCGTCTTGTCGTTAGGGTTCGTCAGGGTGCGTCGTTAGGGTGCGTCAGGGTGCGTCGTTAGGGTGCGTCAGGGTGCGTCGTTAGGGTTCGTCAGGGTGCGTCGTTAGGGTGCGTCAGGGTGCGTCGTTAGGGTGCGTCAGGGTGCGTCGTTCGGGTTCGTCAGGGTGCGTTGTGTCGTCAGGGTGCGTTCGGGTGCGTCAGGGTGCGTCGTTAGGGTGCGATAGGGTGCGTCGTTAGGGTGCGTCAGGGTGCGTTGTGTCGTCAGGGTGCGTCGTTAGGGTGCGTCAGGGTGCGTCGTTAGGGTGCGTCAGGGTGCGTCGTTAGGGTTCGTCAGGGTGCGTCGTTAGGGTGCGTCAGGGTGCGTCGTTAGGGTGCGTCAGGGTGCGTCGTTAGGGTGCGTCAGGGTGCGGCGTTAGGGTGCGTCAGGGTGCGTCGTTAGGGTGCGTCAGGGTGCGTCGTTAGGGTTCGTCAGGGTGCGTTGTGTCGTCAGGGTGCATCGTTAGGGTGTGTCAGGGTGCGTCGTTAGGGTGCGATAGGGTGCGTCGTTAGGGTGCGTCAGGGTGCGTCGTTAGGGTTCGTCAGGTTGCGTCGTTAGGGTTCGTCAGGGTGCGTTGTGTCGTCAGGGTGCGTCGTTAGGGTGCGTCAGGGTGCGTCGTTAGGGTGCGTCAGGGTGCGTCGTTAGGGTTCGTCAGGGTGCGTCGTTAGGGTGCGTCAGGGTGCGTTGTTAGGGTGCGTCAGGGTGCGTCGTTAGGGTTCGTCAGGGTGCGTTGTGTCGTCAGGGTGCGTTGTTAGGGTGTGTCAGGGTGCGTCGTTAGGGTGCGTCAGGGTGCGTCGTTAGGGTGCGTTAGGGTGCGTCAGGGTGCGTCGTTAGGGTGCGTCAGGGTGCGTCGTTAGGGTTCGTCAGGGTGCGTTGTGTCGTCAGGGTGCGTTGTTAGGGTGCGTCAGGGTGCGTCGTTAGGGTGTGTCAGGGTGCGTCGTTAGGGTGCGTTAGGGTGCGATAGGGTGCGTCGTTAGGGTGCGTTAGGGTGCGTCAGGGTGCGTCGTTAGGGTGCGTCAGGGTGCGTCGTTAGGGTGCGTCAGGGTGCGTCGTTAAGGTTCGTCAGGGTGCGTCGTTAGGGTTCGTCAGGGTGCGTCGTTAGGGTGCGTCAGGGTGCGTCGTTAGGGTGCGTCCGGGTGCGTCGTTAGGGTTCGTCAAGGTGCGTTGTGTCGTCAGGGTGCGTTGTTAGGGTGTGTCAGGGTGCGTCGTTAGGGTTCGTCAGGGTGCGTCGTTAGGGTGCGTCAGGGTGCGTCGTTAGGGTTCGTCAGGGTGCGTCGTTAGGGTGCGTCAGGGTGCGTCGTTAGGGTGCGTCAGGGTGCGTCGTTAGGGTTCGTCAGGGTGCGTTGTTAGGGTGTGTCAGGTTGCGTCGTTAGGGTTAGGGTGCGTCGTTAGGGTGCGTCGTTAGGGTTCGTCAGGGTGCGTTGTGTCGTCAGGGTGCGTTGTTATGGTGCGTCAGGGTGCGTCGTTAGGGTGTGTCAGGGTGCGTCGTTAGGGTGCGTTAGGGTGCGATAGGGTGCGTCGTTAGGGTGCGTCGTTAGGGTGCGATAGGTTGCGTCGTTAGGGTAGGTCAGGGTGCGTTGTGTCGTCAGGGTGCGTTGTTAGGGTGCGTCGTTAGGGTGCGTCGTTAGGGTGCGTTGTGTCGTTAGGGTGCGTTGTTAGGGTTCGTCAGGGTGCGTCGTTAGGGTGTGTCAGGGTGCGTAGTTATGGTGCGTCACGGTGCATCGTTAGGGTGCGGCAGGGTGCGTTGTGTCGTCAGGGTGCGTTGTTAGGGTGCGTCAGGGTGCGTCGTTACGGTGCGTCAGGGTGCGTCGTTAGGGTTCGTCAGGGTGCGTCGTTAGGGTTTGTCAGGGTGCGTCGTTAGGGTGCGTCAGGGTGCGTCGTTAGGGTGCGTTGTTAGGGTGCGTTGTTAGGGTGTGTTAGGGTGCGTCGTTAGGGTGCGTCAGGGTGCGTCGTTAGGGTGCGTCAGGGTGCGTCGTTAGGGTGCGTCAGGGTGCGTGTTTAGGGTGCGTCAGGGTGCGTCGTTAGGGTTCGTCAGGGTGCGTTGTGTCGTCAGGGTGCGTTGTTAGGGTGCGGCAGGGTGCGTCGTTAGGGTGCGTCAGGGTGCGTCGTTAGGGTGCGTCAGGGTGCGTCGTTAGGGTGCGTCAGGGTGCGTCGTTAAGGTTCGTCAGGTTGCGTCGTTAGGGTTCGTCAGGGTGCGTCGTTAGGGTGCGTCAGGGTGCGTTGTGTCGTCAGGGTGCGTTGTTAGGGTGCGT
Organism: Salvelinus alpinus; assembly: GCF_045679555.1. Taxonomy (NCBI): domain Eukaryota; kingdom Metazoa; phylum Chordata; class Actinopteri; order Salmoniformes; family Salmonidae; genus Salvelinus; species Salvelinus alpinus. Next base: position 64,696 of record NW_027255995.1, read on the forward strand.
CAGGGTGCGTCGTTAGGGTGCGTCGTCAGGGTGCGTTAGGGTGCGTTAGGGTGCGTCGTTAGGGTGCGTCGTTAGGGTGCGATAGGTTGCGTCGTTAGGGTGCGTCGTTAGGGTTCGTCAGGGTGCGTTGTGTCGTCAGGGTGCGTTGTTAGGGTGCGTCGTTAGGGTGCGTCGTTAGGGTGCGTTGTGTCGTCAGGGTGCATTGTTAGGGTTCGTCAGGGTGCGTCGTTAGGGTGTGTCAGGGTGCGTAGTTATGGTGCGTCACGGTGCATCGTTAGGGTGCGGCAGGGTGCGTTGTGTCGTCAGGGTGCGTTGTTAGGGTGCGTCAGGGTGCGTCGTTACGGTGCGTCAGGGTGCGTCGTTAAGGTTCGTCAGGGTGCGTCGTTAGGGTTCGTCAGGGTGCGTCGTTAGGGTGCGTCAGGGTGCGTCGTTAGGGTGCATCAGGGTGCGTTGTGTCGTCAGGGTGCGTTGTTAAGGTGTGTCAGGGTGCGTCGTTAGGGTGCGATAGGGTGCGTCGTTAGGGTTCGTCAGGGTGCGTTGTGTCGTCAGGGTGCGTTGTTAGGGTGCGTCAGGGTGCGTCGTTAGGGTGCGTCAGGGTGCGTCGTTAGGGTGCGTTAGGGTGCGTTAGGGTGCGTCGTTAGGGTGCGTCGTTAGGGTGCGTCAGGGTGCGTCGTTAGGGTGCGTCAGGGTGCGTCGTTAGGGTTCGTCAAGGTGCGTTGTGTCGTCAGGGTGCGTTGTTAGGGTGTGTCAGGGTGCGTCGTTAGGGTGCGTCAGGGTGCGTCGTTAGGGTGCGTCAGGGTGCGTCGTTAGGGTGCGTCAGGGTGCGTCGTTAGGGTTCGTCAGGGTGCGTCGTTAGGGTGCGTCAGGGTGCGTCGTTAGGGTTCGTCAGGGTGCGTTGTGTCGTCAGGGTGCGTTGTTATGGTGCGTCAGGGTGCGTCGTTAGGGTGTGTCAGGGTGCGTCGTTAGGGTGCGTTAGGGTGCGATAGGGTGCGTCGTTAGGGTGCGTCGTTAGGGTGCGATAGGTTCGTTAGGGTGCGTCGTTAGGGTTCGTCAGGGTGCGTTGTGTCGTCAGGGTGCGTTGTTAGGGTTCGTCAGGGTGCGTTGTTAGGGTGCGTCAGGGTGCGTCGTTATGGTGCGTCAGGGTGCGTCGTTAGGGTGCGGCAGGGTGCGTTGTGTCGTCAGGGTGCGTTGTTAGGGTGCGTCAGGGTGCGTCGTTACGGTGCGTCAGGGTGCGTCGTTAAGGTTCGTCAGGGTGCGTCGTTAGGGTTCGTCAGGGTGCGTCGTTAGGGTGCGTCAGGGTGCGTCGTTAGGGTGCATCAGGGTGCGTTGTGTCGTCAGGGTGCGTTGTTAAGGTGTGTCAGGGTGCGTCGTTAGGGTGCGATAGGGTGCGTCGTTAGGGTTCGTCAGGGTGCGTTGTGTCGTCAGGGTGCGTTGTTAGGGTGCGTCAGGGTGCGTCGTTAGGGTGCGTCAGGGTGCGTCGTTAGGGTGCGTTAGGGTGCGATAGGGTGCGTCGTTAGGGTGCGTTAGGGTGCGTCAGGGTGCGTCGTTAGGGTGCGTCAGGGTGCGTCGTTAGGGTGCGTCAGGGTGCGTCGTTAAGGTTCGTCAGGGTGCGTCGTTAGGGTGCGTCAGGGTGCGTCGTTAGGGTGCGTCAGGGTGCGTCGTTAGGGTGCGTCCGGGTGCGTCGTTAGGGTTCGTCAAGGTGCGTTGTGTCGTCAGGGTGCGTTGTTAGGGTGTGTCAGGGTGCGTCGTTAGGGTTCGTCAGGGTGCGTCGTTAGGGTGCGTCAGGGTGCGTCGTTAGGGTTCGTCAGGGTGCGTCGTTAGGGTGCGTCAGGGTGCGTCGTTAGGGTGCGTCAGGGTGCGTCGTTAGGGTTCGTCAGGGTGCGTTGTGTCGTCAGGGTGCGTTGTTATGGTGCGTCAGGGTGCGTCGTTAGGGTGTGTCAGGGTGCGTCGTTAGGGTGCGTTAGGGTGCGATAGGGTGCGTCGTTAGGGTGCGTCGTTAGGGTGCGATAGGTTGCGTCGTTAGGGTGCGTCGTTAGGGTTCGTCAGGGTGCGTTGTGTCGTCAGGGTGCGTTGTTAGGGTGCGTCGTTAGGGTGCGTCGTTAGGGTGCGTTGTGTCGTTAGGGTGCGTTGTTAGGGTTCGTCAGGGTGCGTCGTTAGGGTGTGTCAGGGTGCGTAGTTATGGTGCGTCACGGTGCATCGTTAGGGTGCGGCAGGGTGCGTTGTGTCGTCAGGGTGCGTTGTTAGGGTGCGTCAGGGTGCGTCGTTACGGTGCGTCAGGGTGCGTCGTTAAGGTTCGTCAGGGTGCGTCGTTAGGGTTCGTCAGGGTGCGTCGTTAGGGTGCGTAAGGGTGCGTCGTTAGGGTTCGTCAGGGTGCGTCGTTAGGGTGCGTCAGGGTGCGTCGTTAGGGTGCGTCAGGGTGCGTCGTTAGGGTTCGTCAGGGTGCGTTGTGTCGTCAGGGTGCGTTGTTAGGGTGCGTCAGGGTGCATCGTTAGGGTGTGTCAGGGTGCGTCGTTAGGGTGCGATAGGGTGCGTCGTTAGGGTGCGTCAGGGTGCGTCGTTAAGGTTCGTCAGGTTGCGTCGTTAGGGTTCGTCAGGGTGCGTTGTGTCGTCAGGGTGCGTCGTTAGGGTGCGTCAGGGTTCGTTGTTAGGGTGCGTCAGGGTGCGTCGTTAGGGTGCGTCAGGGTGCGTCGTTAGGGTGCGTCAGGGTGCGTTGTTAGGGTGCGTCAGGGTGCGTCGTTAGGGTTCGTCAGGGTGCGTTGTGTCGTCAGGGTGCGTTGTTAGGGTGTGTCAGGGTGCGTCGTTAGGGTGCGTCAGGGTGCGTCGTTAGGGTGCGTTAGGGTGCGTCAGGGTGCGTCGTTAGGGTGCGTCAGGGTGCGTCGTTAGGGTTCGTCAGGGTGCGTTGTGTCGTCAGGGTGCGTTGTTAGGGTGCGTCAGGGTGCGTCGTTAGGGTGTGTCAGGGTGCGTCGTTAGGGTGCGTTAGGGTGCGATAGGGTGCGTCGTTAGGGTGCGTTAGGGTGCGTCAGGGTGCGTCGTTAGGGTGCGTCAGGGTGCGTCGTTAGGGTGCGTCAGGGTGCGTCGTTAAGGTTCGTCAGGGTGCGTCGTTAGGGTTCGTCAGGGTGCGTCGTTAGGGTGCGTCAGGGTGCGTCGTTAGGGTGCGTCCGGGTGCGTCGTTAGGGTTCGTCAAGGTGCGTTGTGTCGTCAGGGTGCGTTGTTAGGGTGTGTCAGGGTGCGTCGTTAGGGTTCGTCAGGGTGCGTCGTTAGGGTGCGTCAGGGTGCGTCGTTAGGGTTCGTCAGGGTGCGTCGTTAGGGTGCGTCAGGGTGCGTCGTTAGGGTGCGTCAGGGTGCGTCGTTAGGGTTCGTCAGGGTGCGTTGTTAGGGTGTGTCAGGTTGCGTCGTTAGGGTGCGTCAGGGTGCGTCGTTAGGGTGCGTCAGGGTGCGTCGTTAGGGTTCGTCAGGGTGCGTTGTGTCGTCAGGGTGCGTTGTTATGGTGCGTCAGGGTGCGTCGTTAGGGTGTGTCAGGGTGCGTCGTTAGGGTGCGTTAGGGTGCGATAGGGTGCGTCGTTAGGGTGCGTCGTTAGGGTGCGATAGGTTGCGTCGTTAGGGTGCGTCGTTAGGGTTCGTCAGGGTGCGTTGTGTCGTCAGGGTGCGTTGTTAGGGTGCGTCGTTAGGGTGCGTCGTTAGGGTGCGTTGTGTCGTTAGGGTGCGTTGTTAGGGTTCGTCAGGGTGCGTCGTTAGGGTGTGTCAGGGTGCGTAGTTATGGTGCGTCACGGTGCATCGTTAGGGTGCGGCAGGGTGCGTTGTGTCGTCAGGGTGCGTTGTTAGGGTGCGTCAGGGTGCGTCGTTACGGTGCGTCAGGGTGCGTCGTTAAGGTTCGTCAGGGTGCGTCGTTAGGGTTCGTCAGGGTGCGTCGTTAGGGTGCGTCAGGGTGCGTCGTTAGGGTTCGTCAGGGTGCGTTGTGTCGTCAGGGTGCGTTGTTAGGGTGTGTTAGGGTGCGTCGTTAGGGTGCGTCAGGGTGCGTCGTTAGGGTGCATCAGGGTGCGTCGTTAGGGTGCGTCAGGGTGCGTCGTTAGGGTGCGTCAGGGTGCGTCGTTAGGGTTCGTCAGGGTGCGTTGTGTCGTCAGGGTGCGTTGTTAGGGTGCGTCAGGGTGCGTCGTTAGGGTGTGTCAGGGTGCGTCGTTAGGGTGCGTTAGGGTGCGATAGGGTGCGTCGTTAGGGTGCGTCGTTAGGTTGCGATAGGTAGCGTCGTTAGGGTGCGTCGTTAGGGTTCGTCAGGGTGCGTTGTGTCGTCAGGGTGCGTTGTTAGGGTGCGTCGTTAGGGTGCGTCGTTAGGGTGCGTTGTGTCGTTAGGGTGCGTTGTTAGGGTTCGTCAGGGTGCGTCGTTAGGGTGTGTCAGGGTGCGTAGTTATGGTGCGTCACGGTGCATCGTTAGGGTGCGGCAGGGTGCGTTGTGTCGTCAGGGTGCGTTGTTAGGGTGCGTCAGGGTGCGTCGTTACGGTGCGTCAGGGTGCGTCGTTAAGGTTCGTCAGGGTGCGTCGTTAGGGTTCGTCAGGGTGCGTCGTTAGGGTGCGTAAGGGTGCGTCGTTAGGGTTCGTCAGGGTGCGTCGTTAGGGTGCGTCAGGGTGCGTCGTTAGGGTGCGTCAGGGTGCGTCGTTAGGGTTCGTCAGGGTGCGTTGTGTCGTCAGGGTGCGTTGTTAGGGTGCGTCAGGGTGCATCGTTAGGGTGTGTCAGGGTGCGTCGTTAGGGTGCGATAGGGTGCGTCGTTAGGGTGCGTCAGGGTGCGTCGTTAAGGTTCGTCAGGTTGCGTCGTTAGGGTTCGTCAGGGTGCGTTGTGTCGTCAGGGTGAGTCGTTAGGGTGCGTCAGGGTGCGTCGTTAGGGTGCGTCAGGGTGCGTCGTTAGGGTGCGTCAGGGTGCGTCGTTAGGGTGCGTCAGGGTGCGTTGTTAGGGTGCGTCAGGGTGCGTCGTTAGGGTTCGTCAGGGTGCGTTGTGTCGTCAGGGTGCGTTGTTAGGGTGTGTCAGGGTGCGTCGTTAGGGTGCGTCAGGGTGCGTCGTTAGGGTGCGTTAGGGTGCGTCAGGGTGCGTCGTTAGGGTGCGTCAGGGTGCGTCGTTAGGGTTCGTCAGGGTGCGTTGTGTCGTCAGGGTGCGTTGTTAGGGTGCGTCAGGGTGCGTCGTTAGGGTGTGTCAGGGTGCGTCGTTAGGGTGCGTTAGGGTGCGTCAGGGTGCGTCGTTAGGGTGCGTCAGGGTGCGTCGTTAGCGTGCGTCAGGGTGCGTCGTTAAGGTTCGTCAGGGTGCGTCGTTAGGGTTCGTCAGGGTGCGTCGTTAGGGTGCGTCAGGGTGCGTCGTTAGGGTGCGTCCGGGTGCGTCGTTAGGGTTCGTCAAGGTGCGTTGTGTCGTCAGGGTGCGTTGTTAGGGTGTGTCAGGGTGCGTCGTTAGGGTTCGTCAGGGTGCGTCGTTAGGGTGCGTCAGGGTGCGTCGTTAGGGTTCGTCAGGGTGCGTCGTTAGGGTGCGTCAGGGTGCGTCGTTAGGGTGCGTCAGGGTGCGTCGTTAGGGTTCGTAAGGGTGCGTTGTTAGGGTGTGTCAGGTTGCGTCGTTAGGGTTCGTCAGGGTGCGTCGTTAGGGTGCGTCAGGGTGCGTCGTTAGGGTGCGTCAGGGTGCGTTGTGTCGTCAGGGTGCGTTGTTATGGTGCGTCAGGGTGCGTCGTTAGGGTGTGTCAGGGTGCGTCGTTAGGGTGCGTTAGGGTGCGATAGGGTGCGTCGTTAGGGTGCGTCGTTAGGGTGCGATAGGTTGCGTCGTTAGGGTGCGTCGTTAGGGTTCGTCAGGGTGCGTTGTGTCGTTAGGGTGCGTTGTTAGGGTTCGTCAGGGTGCGTCGTTAGGGTGTGTCAGGGTGCGTAGGGTGCGTCACGGTGCATCGTTAGGGTGCGGCAGGGTGCGTTGTGTCGTCAGGGTGCGTTGTTAGGGTGCGTCAGGGTGCGTCGTTACGGTGCGTCAGGGTGCGTCGTTAAGGTTCGTCAGGGTGCGTCGTTAGGGTTCGTCAGGGTGCGTCGTTAGGGTGCGTCAGGGTGCGTCGTTAGGGTGCATCAGGGTGCGTTGTGTCGTCAGGGTGCGTTGTTAAGGTGTGTCAGGGTGCGTCGTTAGGGTGCGATAGGGTGCGTCGTTAGGGTTCGTCAGGGTGCGTTGTGTCGTCAGGGTGCGTTGTTAGGGTGCGTCAGGGTGCGTCGTTAGGGTGCGTCAGGGTGCGTCGTTAGGGTGCGTTAGGGTGCGATAGGGTGCGTCGTTAGGGTGCGTTAGGGTGCGTCAGGGTGCGTCGTTAGGGTGCGTCAGGGTGCGTCGTTAGGGTGCGTCAGGGTGCGTCGTTAAGGTTCGTCAGGGTGCGTCGTTAGGGTGCGTCAGGGTGCGTCGTTAGGGTGCGTCAGGGTGCGTCGTTAGGGTGCGTCCGGGTGCGTCGTTAGGGTTCGTCAAGGTGCGTTGTGTCGTCAGGGTGCGTTGTTAGGGTGTGTCAGGGTGCGTCGTTAGGGTTCGTCAGGGTGCGTCGTTAGGGTGCGTCAGGGTGCGTCGTTAGGGTTCGTCAGGGTGCGTCGTTAGGGTGCGTCAGGGTGCGTCGTTAGGGTGCGTCAGGGTGCGTCGTTAGGGTTCGTCAGGGTGCGTTGTGTCGTCAGGGTGCGTTGTTATGGTGCGTCAGGGTGCGTCGTTAGGGTGTGTCAGGGTGCGTCGTTAGGGTGCGTTAGGGTGCGATAGGGTGCGTCGTTAGGGTGCGTCGTTAGGGTGCGATAGGTTGCGTCGTTAGGGTGCGTCGTTAGGGTTCGTCAGGGTGCGTTGTGTCGTCAGGGTGCGTTGTTAGGGTGCGTCGTTAGGGTGCGTCGTTAGGGTGCGTTGTGTCGTTAGGGTGCGTTGTTAGGGTTCGTCAGGGTGCGTCGTTAGGGTGTGTCAGGGTGCGTAGTTATGGTGCGTCACGGTGCATCGTTAGGGTGCGGCAGGGTGCGTTGTGTCGTCAGGGTGCGTTGTTAGGGTGCGTCAGGGTGCGTCGTTACGGTGCGTCAGGGTGCGTCGTTAAGGTTCGTCAGGGTGCGTCGTTAGGGTTCGTCAGGGTGCGTCGTTAGGGTGCGTAAGGGTGCGTCGTTAGGGTTCGTCAGGGTGCGTCGTTAGGGTGCGTCAGGGTGCGTCGTTAGGGTGCGTCAGGGTGCGTCGTTAGGGTTCGTCAGGGTGCGTTGTGTCGTCAGGGTGCGTTGTTAGGGTGCGTCAGGGTGCATCGTTAGGGTGTGTCAGGGTGCGTCGTTAGGGTGCGATAGGGTGCGTCGTTAGGGTGCGTCAGGGTGCGTCGTTAAGGTTCGTCAGGTTGCGTCGTTAGGGTTCGTCAGGGTGCGTTGTGTCGTCAGGGTGCGTCGTTAGGGTGCGTCAGGGTTCGTTGTTAGGGTGCGTCAGGGTGCGTCGTTAGGGTGCGTCAGGGTGCGTCGTTAGGGTGCGTCAGGGTGCGTTGTTAGGGTGCGTCAGGGTGCGTCGTTAGGGTTCGTCAGGGTGCGTTGTGTCGTCAGGGTGCGTTGTTAGGGTGTGTCAGGGTGCGTCGTTAGGGTGCGTCAGGGTGCGTCGTTAGGGTGCGTTAGGGTGCGTCAGGGTGCGTCGTTAGGGTGCGTCAGGGTGCGTCGTTAGGGTGCGTCAGGGTGCGTCGTTAGGGTGCGTCAGGGTGCGTTGTGTCGTCAGGGTGCGTTGTTAGGGTGCGTCAGGGTGCGTCGTTAGGGTGTGTCAGGGTGCGTCGTTAGGGTGCGTTAGGGTGCGATAGGGTGCGTCGTTAGGGTGCGTTAGGGTGCGTCAGGGTGCGTCGTTAGGGTGCGTCAGGGTGCGTCGTTAGGGTGCGTCAGGGTGCGTCGTTAAGGTTCGTCAGGGTGCGTCGTTAGGGTTCGTCAGGGTGCGTCGTTAGGGTGCGTCAGGGTGCGTCGTTAGGGTGCGTCCGGGTGCGTCGTTAGGGTTCGTCAAGGTGCGTTGTGTCGTCAGGGTGCGTTGTTAGGGTGTGTCAGGGTGCGTCGTTAGGGTTCGTCAGGGTGCGTCGTTAGGGTGCGTCAGGGTGCGTCGTTAGGGTTCGTCAGGGTGCGTCGTTAGGGTGCGTCAGGGTGCGTCGTTAGGGTGCGTCAGGGTGCGTCGTTAGGGTTCGTCAGGGTGCGTTGTTAGGGTGTGTCAGGTTGCGTCGTTAGGGTGCGTCAGGGTGCGTCGTTAGGGTGCGTCAGGGTGCGTCGTTAGGGTTCGTCAGGGTGCGTTGTGTCGTCAGGGTGCGTTGTTATGGTGCGTCAGGGTGCGTCGTTAGGGTGTGTCAGGGTGCGTCGTTAGGGTGCGTTAGGGTGCGATAGGGTGCGTCGTTAGGGTGCGTCGTTAGGGTGCGATAGGTTGCGTCGTTAGGGTGCGTCGTTAGGGTTCGTCAGGGTGCGTTGTGTCGTCAGGGTGCGTTGTTAGGGTGCGTCGTTAGGGTGCGTCGTTAGGGTGCGTTGTGTCGTTAGGGTGCGTTGTTAGGGTTCGTCAGGGTGCGTCGTTAGGGTGTGTCAGGGTGCGTAGTTATGGTGCGTCACGGTGCATCGTTAGGGTGCGGCAGGGTGCGTTGTGTCGTCAGGGTGCGTTGTTAGGGTGCGTCAGGGTGCGTCGTTACGGTGCGTCAGGGTGCGTCGTTAAGGTTCGTCAGGGTGCGTCGTTAGGGTTCGTCAGGGTGCGTCGTTAGGGTGCGTCAGGGTGCGTCGTTAGGGTTCGTCAGGGTGCGTTGTGTCGTCAGGGTGCGTTGTTAGGGTGTGTTAGGGTGCGTCGTTAGGGTGCGTCAGGGTGCGTCGTTAGGGTGCATCAGGGTGCGTCGTTAGGGTGCGTCAGGGTGCGTCGTTAGGGTGCGTCAGGGTGCGTCGTTAGGGTTCGTCAGGGTGCGTTGTGTCGTCAGGGTGCGTTGTTATGGTGCGTCAGGGTGCGTCGTTAGGGTGTGTCAGGGTGCGTCGTTAGGGTGCGTTAGGGTGCGATAGGGTGCGTCGTTAGGGTGCGTCGTTAGGGTGCGATAGGTAGCGTCGTTAGGGTGCGTCGTTAGGGTTCGTCAGGGTGCGTTGTGTCGTCAGGGTGCGTTGTTAGGGTGCGTCGTTAGGGTGCGTCGTTAGGGTGCGTTGTGTCGTTAGGGTGCGTTGTTAGGGTTCGTCAGGGTGCGTCGTTAGGGTGTGTCAGGGTGCGTAGTTATGGTGCGTCACGGTGCATCGTTAGGGTGCGGCAGGGTGCGTTGTGTCGTCAGGGTGCGTTGTTAGGGTGCGTCAGGGTGCGTCGTTACGGTGCGTCAGGGTGCGTCGTTAAGGTTCGTCAGGGTGCGTCGTTAGGGTTCGTCAGGGTGCGTCGTTAGGGTGCGTAAGGGTGCGTCGTTAGGGTTCGTCAGGGTGCGTCGTTAGGGTGCGTCAGGGTGCGTCGTTAGGGTGCGTCAGGGTGCGTCGTTAGGGTTCGTCAGGGTGCGTTGTGTCGTCAGGGTGCGTTGTTAGGGTGCGTCAGGGTGCATCGTTAGGGTGTGTCAGGGTGCGTCGTTAGGGTGCGATAGGGTGCGTCGTTAGGGTGCGTCAGGGTGCGTCGTTAAGGTTCGTCAGGTTGCGTCGTTAGGGTTCGTCAGGGTGCGTTGTGTCGTCAGGGTGAGTCGTTAGGGTGCGTCAGGGTGCGTCGTTAGGGTGCGTCAGGGTGCGTCGTTAGGGTGCGTCAGGGTGCGTCGTTAGGGTGCGTCAGGGTGCGTTGTTAGGGTGCGTCAGGGTGCGTCGTTAGGGTTCGTCAGGGTGCGTTGTGTCGTCAGGGTGCGTTGTTAGGGTGTGTCAGGGTGCGTCGTTAGGGTGCGTCAGGGTGCGTCGTTAGGGTGCGTTAGGGTGCGTCAGGGTGCGTCGTTAGGGTGCGTCAGGGTGCGTCGTTAGGGTTCGTCAGGGTGCGTTGTGTCGTCAGGGTGCGTTGTTAGGGTGCGTCAGGGTGCGTCGTTAGGGTGTGTCAGGGTGCGTCGTTAGGGTGCGTTAGGGTGCGTCAGGGTGCGTCGTTAGGGTGCGTCAGGGTGCGTCGTTAGCGTGCGTCAGGGTGCGTCGTTAAGGTTCGTCAGGGTGCGTCGTTAGGGTTCGTCAGGGTGCGTCGTTAGGGTGCGTCAGGGTGCGTCGTTAGGGTGCGTCCGGGTGCGTCGTTAGGGTTCGTCAAGGTGCGTTGTGTCGTCAGGGTGCGTTGTTAGGGTGTGTCAGGGTGCGTCGTTAGGGTTCGTCAGGGTGCGTCGTTAGGGTGCGTCAGGGTGCGTCGTTAGGGTTCGTCAGGGTGCGTCGTTAGGGTGCGTCAGGGTGCGTCGTTAGGGTGCGTCAGGGTGCGTCGTTAGGGTTCGTAAGGGTGCGTTGTTAGGGTGTGTCAGGTTGCGTCGTTAGGGTGCGTCAGGGTGCGTCGTTAGGGTGCGTCAGGGTGCGTCGTTAGGGTTCGTCAGGGTGCGTTGTGTCGTCAGGGTGCGTTGTTATGGTGCGTCAGGGTGCGTCGTTAGGGTGTGTCAGGGTGCGTCGTTAGGGTGCGTTAGGGTGCGATAGGGTGCGTCGTTAGGGTGCGTCGTTAGGGTGCGATAGGTTGCGTCGTTAGGGTGCGTCGTTAGGGTTCGTCAGGGTGCGTTGTGTCGTCAGGGTGCGTTGTTAGGGTGCGTCGTTAGGGTGCGTCGTTAGGGTGCGTTGTGTCGTTAGGGTGCGTTGTTAGGGTTCGTCAGGGTGCGTCGTTAGGGTGTGTCAGGGTGCGTAGTTATGGTGCGTCACGGTGCATCGTTAGGGTGCGGCAGGGTGCGTTGTGTCGTCAGGGTGCGTTGTTAGGGTGCGTCAGGGTGCGTCGTTAGGGTGCGTCAGGGTGCGTCGTTAAGGTTCGTCAGGGTGTGTCGTTAGGGTTCGTCAGGGTGCGTCGTTAGGGTGCGTCAGGGTGCGTCAGGGTGCGTCGTTAGGGTTCGTCAGGGTGCGTTGTGTCGTCAGGGTGCGTTGTTAGGGTGTGTTAGGGTGCGTCGTTAGGGTGCGTCAGGGTGCGTCGTTAGGGTGCGTCAGGGTGCGTCGTTAGGGTGCGTCAGGGTGCGTGTTTAGGGTGCGTCAGGGTGCGTCGTTAGGGTTCGTCAGGGTGCGTTGTGTCGTCAGGGTGCGTTGTTAGGGTGCGTCAGGGTGCATCGTTAGGGTGTGTCAGGGTGCGTCGTTAGGGTGCGATAGGGTGCGTCGTTAGGGTGCGTCAGGGTGCGTCGTTAAGGTTCGTCAGGTTGCGTCGTTAGGGTTCGTCAGGGTGCGTCGTTAGGGTGCGTCAGGGTGCGTTGTGTCAGGGTGCAGGGTGCGTTGTTATGGTGCGTCAGGGTGCGTCGTTAGGGTGTGTCAGGGTGCGTCGTTAGGGTGCGTTAGGGTGCGATAGGGTGCGTCGTTAGGGTGCGTCGTTAGGGTGCGATAGGTTGCGTCGTTAGGGTGCGTCGTTAGGGTTCGTCAGGGTGCGTTGTGTCGTCAGGGTGCGTTGTTAGGGTGCGTCGTTAGGGTGCGTCGTTAGGGTGCGTTGTGTCGTCAGGGTGCGTTGTTAGGGTTCGTCAGGGTGCGTCGTTAGGGTGTGTCAGGGTGCGTAGTTATGGTGCGTCACGGTGCATCGTTAGGGTGCGGCAGGGTGCGTTGTGTCGTCAGGGTGCGTTGTTAGGGTGCGTCAGGGTGCGTCGTTACGGTGCGTCAGGGTGCGTCGTTAAGGTTCGTCAGGGTGCGTCGTTAGGGTTCGTCAGGGTGCGTCGTTAGGGTGCGTCAGGGTGCGTCGTTAGGGTGCATCAGGGTGCGTTGTGTCGTCAGGGTGCGTTGTTAAGGTGTGTCAGGGTGCGTCGTTAGGGTGCGATAGGGTGCGTCGTTAGGGTTCGTCAGGGTGCGTTGTGTCGTCAGGGTGCGTTGTTAGGGTGCGTCAGGGTGCGTCGTTAGGGTGCGTCAGGGTGCGTCGTTAGGGTTCGTCAGGGTGCGTCGTTAGGGTTCGTCAGGGTGCGTCGTTAGGGTGCGTAAGGGTGCGTCGTTAGGGTTCGTCAGGGTGCGTCGTTAGGGTGCGTCAGGGTTCGTCGTTAGGGTTCGTCAGGGTGCGTTGTGTCGTCAGGGTGCGTTGTTAGGGTGTGTCAGGGTGCGTCGTTAGGGTTCGCCAGGGTGCGTCGTGTCAGGGTGCGTCGTTAGTGGTTAGGGTGCGTCGTTAGGGTGCGTTGTGTCGTTAGGGTGCGTTGTTAGGGTTCGTCAGGGTGCGTCGTTAGGGTGTGTCAGGGTGCGTAGTTATGGTGCGTCACGGTGCATCGTTAGGGTGCGGCAGGGTGCGTTGTGTCGTCAGGGTGCGTTGTTAGGGTGCGTCAGGGTGCGTCGTTACGGTGCGTCAGGGTGCGTCGTTAAGGTTCGTCAGGGTGCGTCGTTAGGGTTCGTCAGGGTGCGTCGTTAGGGTGCGTCAGGGTGCGTCGTTAGGGTTCGTCAGGGTGCGTTGTGTCGTCAGGGTGCGTTGTTAGGGTGCGTCAGGGTGCATCGTTAGGGTGTGTCAGGGTGCGTCGTTAGGGTGCGATAGGGTGCGTCGTTAGGGTGCGTCAGGGTGCGTCGTTAAGGTTCGTCAGGGTGCGTCGTTAGGGTTCGTCAAGGTGCGTTGTGTCGTCAGGGTGCGTCGTTAGGGTGCGTCAGGGTGCGTCGTTAGGGTGCGTCGTTAGGGTTCGTCAGGGTGCGTCGTTAGGGTGCGTCAGGGTGCGTTGTTAGGGTGCGTCAGGGTGCGTCGTTAGGGTTCGTCAGGGTGCGTTGTGTCGTCAGGGTGCGTTGTTAGGGTGTGTCAGGGTGCGTCGTTAGGGTGCGTCAGGGTGCGTCGTTAGGGTGCGTTAGGGTGCGTCAGGGTGCGTCGTTAGGGTGCGTCAGGGTGCGTCGTTAGGGTTCGTCAGGGTGCGTTGTGTCGTCAGGGTGCGTTGTTAGGGTGTGTCAGGGTGCGTCGTTAGGGTGTGTCAGGGTGCGTCGTTAGGGTGCGTTAGGGTGCGATAGGGTGCGTCGTTAGGGTGCGTTAGGGTGCGTCAGGGTGCGTCGTTAGGGTGCGTCAGGGTGCGTCGTTAGGGTGCGTCAGGGTGCGTCGTTAAGGTTCGTCAGGGTGCGTCGTTAGGGTTCGTCAGGGTGCGTCGTTAGGGTGCGTCAGGGTGCGTCGTTAGGGTTCGTCAAGGTGCGTTGTGTCGTCAGGGTGCGTTGTTAGGGTGTGTCAGGGTGCGTCGTTAGGGTTCGTCAGGGTGCGTCGTTAGGGTGCGTCAGGGTGCGTCGTTAGGGTTCGTCAGGGTGCGTCGTTAGGGTTCGTCAGGGTGCGTTGTGTCGTCAGGGTGCGTCGTTAGGGTGCGTCAGGGTGCGTCGTTAGGGTGCGTCAGGGTGCGTCGTTAGGGTTCGTCAGGGTGCGTCGTTAGGGTGCGTCAGGGTGCGTTGTTAGGGTGCGTCAGGGTGCGTCGTTAGGGTTCGTCAGGGTGCGTTGTGTCGTCAGGGTGCGTTGTTAGGGTGTGTCAGGGTGCGTCGTTAGGGTGCGTCAGGGTGCGTCGTTAGGGTGCGTTAGGGTGCGTCAGGGTGCGTCGTTAGGGTCAGGGTGCGTCAGGGTGCGTTGTGTCGTCAGGGTGCGTTGTTAGGGTGCGTCAGGGTGCGTCGTTAGGGTGTGTCAGGGTGCGTCGTTAGGGTGCATTAGGGTGCGATAGGGTGCGTCGTTAGGGTGCGTTAGGGTGCATCAGGGTGCGTCGTTAGGGTGCGTCAGGGTGCGTCGTTAGGGTGCGTCAGGGTGCGTCGTTAAGGTTCGTCAGGGTGCGTCGTTAGGGTTCGTCAGGGTGCGTCGTTAGGGTGCGTCCGGGTGCGTCGTTAGGGTTCGTCAAGGTGCGTTGTGTCGTCAGGGTGCGTTGTTAGGGTGTGTCAGGGTGCGTCGTTAGGGTTCGTCAGGGTGCGTCGTTAGGGTGCGTCAGGGTGCGTCGTTAGGGTTCGTCAGGGTGCGTTGTTAGGGTGTGTCAGGTTGCGTCGTTAGGGTGCGTCAGGGTGCGTCGTTAGGGTGCGTCAGGGTGCGTCGTTAGGGTTCGTCAGGGTGCGTTGTGTCGTCAGGGTGCGTTGTTATGGTGCGTCAGGGTGCGTCGTTAGGGTGTGTCAGGGTGCGTCGTTAGGGTGCGTTAGGGTGCGATAGGGTGCGTCGTTAGGGTGCGTCGTTAGGGTGCGATAGGTTGCGTCGTTAGGGTGCGTCGTTAGGGTTCGTCAGGGTGCGTTGTGTCGTCAGGGTGCGTTGTTAGGGTGCGTCGTTAGGGTGCGTCGTTAGGGTGCGTTGTGTCGTTAGGGTGCGTTGTTAGGGTTCGTCAGGGTGCGTCGTTAGGGTGTGTCAGGGTGCGTAGTTATGGTGCGTCACGGTGCATCGTTAGGGTGCGGCAGGGTGCGTTGTGTCGTCAGGGTGCGTTGTTAGGGTGCGTCAGGGTGCGTCGTTACGGTGCGTCAGGGTGCGTCGTTAAGGTTCGTCAGGGTGCGTCGTTAGGGTTCGTCAGGGTGCGTCGTTAGGGTGCGTCAGGGTGCGTCGTTAGGGTTCGTCAGGGTGCGTTGTGTCGTCAGGGTGCGTTGTTAGGGTGTGTTAGGGTGCGTCGTTAGGGTGCGTCAGGGTGCGTCGTTAGGGTGCATCAGGGTGCGTCGTTAGGGTTCGTCAGGGTGCGTGTTTAGGGTGCGTCAGGGTGCGTCGTTAGGGTTCGTCAGGGTGCGTTGTGTCGTCAGGGTGCGTTGTTAGGGTGCGTCAGGGTGCATCGTTAGGGTGTGTCAGGGTGCGTCGTTAGGGTGCGATAGGGTGCGTCGTTAGGGTGCGTCAGGGTGCGTCGTTAAGGTTCGTCAGGTTGCGTCGTTAGGGTTCGTCAGGGTGCGTCGTTAGGGTGCGTCAGGGTGCGTTGTGTCGTCAGGGTGCGTTGTTATGGTGCGTCAGGGTGCGTCGTTAGGGTGTGTCAGGGTGCGTCGTTAGGGTGCGTTAGGGTGCGATAGGGTGCGTCGTTAGGGTGCGTCGTTAGGGTGCGATAGGTTGCGTCGTTAGGGTGCGTCGTTAGGGTTCGTCAGGGTGCGTTGTGTCGTCAGGGTGCGTTGTTAGGGTGCGTCGTTAGGGTGCGTCGTTAGGGTGCGTTGTGTCGTCAGGGTGCGTTGTTAGGGTTCGTCAGGGTGCGTCGTTAGGGTGTGTCAGGGTGCGTAGTTATGGTGCGTCACGGTGCATCGTTAGGGTGCGTTGTGTCGTCAGGGTGCGTTGTTAGGGTGCGTCAGGGTGCGTCGTTACGGTGCGTCAGGGTGCGTCGTTAAGGTTCGTCAGGGTGCGTCGTTAGGGTTCGTCAGGGTGCGTCGTTAGGGTGCGTCAGGGTGCGTCGTTAGGGTGCATCAGGGTGCGTTGTGTCGTCAGGGTGCGTTGTTAAGGTGTGTCAGGGTGCGTCGTTAGGGTGCGATAGGGTGCGTCGTTAGGGTTCGTCAGGGTGCGTTGTGTCGTCAGGGTGCGTTGTTAGGGTGCGTCAGGGTGCGTCGTTAGGGTGCGTCAGGGTGCGTCGTTAGGGTTCGTCAGGGTGCGTCGTTAGGGTGCGTCAGGGTGCGTCGTTAGGGTGCGTAAGGGTGCGTCGTTAGGGTTCGTCAGGGTGCGTCGTTAGGGTGCGTCAGGGTTCGTCGTTAGGGTTCGTCAGGGTGCGTTGTGTCGTCAGGGTGCGTTGTTAGGGTGTGTCAGGGTGCGTCGTTAGGGTTCGTCAGGGTGCGTCGTTAGGGTGCGCCATGGTGCGTCGTTAGGGTGCGTCAGGGTTCGTCGTTAGGGTTCGTCAGGGTGCGTTGTGTCGTCAGGGTGCGTTGTTAGGGTGTGTCAGGGTGCGTCGTTAGGGTGCGATAGGGTGCGTCGTTAGGGTGCGTCGTTAGGGTGCGTTAGGGTGCGTTGTTAGGGTTCGTCAGGGTGCGTCGTTAGGGTGTGTCAGGGTGCGTCGTTATGGTGCGTCAGGGTGCGTCGTTAGGGTGCGGCAGGGTGCGTTGTGTCATCAGGGTGCGTTGTTAGGGTGCGTCAGGGTGCGTTGTTAGGGTGCGTCAGGGTGCGTCGTTAAGGTTCGTCAGGGTGCGTCGTTAGGGTTCGTCAGGGTGCGTCATTAGGGTGCGTCAGGGTGCGTCGTTAGGGTGCGTCAGGGTGCGTCGTTAGGGTTCGTCAGGGTGCGTTGTGTCGTCAGGGTGCGTTGTTAAGGTGTGTCAGGGTGCGTCGTTAGGGTGCGATAGGGTGCGTCGTTAGGGTTCGTCAGGGTGCGTTGTGTCGTCAGGGTGCGTTGTTAGGGTGAGTCAGGTTGCGTCGGTAGGGTGCGTCAGGGTGCGTCGTTAAGGTTCGTCAGGGTGCGTCGTTAGGGTTCGTCAGGGTGCGTCGTTAGGGTGCGTCAGGGTGCGTCAGGGTGCGTCGTTAGGGTGCGTTGTTAGGGTGCGTCAGGGTGCGTCGTTAGGGTGCGTCAGGGTGCGTCCTGTCGTTAGGGTGCGTCGTTAGGGTTCGTCAGAGTGCGTCGTTAGGGTGCGTCAGGGTGCATCATTAGGGTGCGTCAGGGTGCGTCGTTAGGGTTCGTCAGGGTGCGTCCTGTCGTTAGGGTGCGTTGTTAGGGTGCGTCAGGGTGCGTCGTTAGGGTGCGTCCGGGTGCGTCCTGTCGTTAGGATGCGTCGTTAGGGTTCGTCAGGGTGCGTTGTTAGGGTGCGTCAGGGTGCGTCGTTAGGGTTCGTCAGGGTGCGTTGTGTCGTCAGGGTGCGTTGTTAGGGTGTGTCAGGGTGCGTCGTTAGGGTGCGATAGGGTGCGTCGTTAGGGTGCGTCGTTAGGGTGCGTTAGGGTGCGTTGTTAGGGTTCGTCAGGGTGCGTCGTTAGGGTGTGTCAGGGTGCGTCGTTATGGTGCGTCAGGGTGCGTCGTTAGGGTTCGTCAGGGTGCGTTGTGTCATCAGGGTGCGTTGTTAGGGTGCGTCAGGGTGCGTTGTTAGGGTGCGTCAGGGTGCGTCGTTAGGGTTCGTCAGGGTGCGTCGTTAGGGTTCGTCAGGGTGCGTCATTAGGGTGCGTCAGGGTGCGTCGTTAGGGTGCGTCAGGGTGCGTCGTTAGGGTTCGTCAGGGTGCGTTGTGTCGTCAGGGTGCGTTGTTAAGGTGTGTCAGGGTGCGTCGTTAGGGTGCGATAGGGTGCGTCGTTAGGGTTCGTCAGGGTGCGTTGTGTCGTCAGGGTGCGTTGTTAGGGTGCGTCAGGGTGCGTTGGTAGGGTGCGTCAGGGTGCGTCGTTAAGGTTCGTCAGGGTGCGTCGTTAGGGTTCGTCAGGGTGCGTCGTTAGGGTGCGTCAGGGTGCGTCAGGGTGCGTCTTTAGGGTGCGTTGTTAGGGTGCGTCAGGGTGCGTCGTTAGGGTGCGTCAGGGTGCGTCCTGTCGTTAGGGTGCGTCGTTAGGGTTCGTCAGAGTGCGTCGTTAGGGTGCGTCAGGGTGCATCATTAGGGTGCGTCAGGGTGCGTCGTTAGGGTTCGTCAGGGTGCGTCCTGTCGTTAGGGTGCGTTGTTAGGGTGCGTCAGGGTGCGTCGTTAGGGTGCGTCCGGGTGCGTCCTGTCGTTAGGATGCGTCGTTAGGGTTCGTCAGGGTGCGTCGTTAGGGTGCGTCAGGGTGCGTTGTTAGGGTGCGTCAGGGTGCGTCGTTAGGGTTCGTCAGGGTGCGTTGTGTCGTCAGGGTGCGTTGTTAGGGTGTGTCAGGGTGCGTCGTTAGGGTGCGATAGGGTGCGTCGTTAGGGTGCGTCGTTAGGGTGCGTTAGGGTGCGTTGTTAGGGTTCGTCAGGGTGCGTCGTTAGGGTGTGTCAGGGTGCGTCGTTATGGTGCGTCAGGGTGCGTCGTTAGGGTGCGGCAGGGTGCGTTGTGTCATCAGGGTGCGTTGTTAGGGTGCGTCAGGGTGCGTTGTTAGGGTGCGTCAGGGTGCGTCGTTAAGGTTCGTCAGGGTGCGTCGTTAGGGTTCGTCAGGGTGCGTCGTTAGGGTGCGTCAGGGTGCGTCGTTAGGGTGCGTCAGGGTGCGTCGTTAGGGTTCGTCAGGGTGCGTTGTGTCGTCAGGGTGCGTTGTTAAGGTGTGTCAGGGTGCGTCGTTAGGGTGCGATACGGTGCGTCGTTAGGGTTCGTCAAGGTGCGTTGTGTCGTCAGGGTGCGTTGTTAGGGTGAGTCAGGTTGCGTCGGTAGGGTGCGTCAGGGTGCGTCGTTAAGGTTCGTCAGGGTGCGTTGTTAGGGTTCGTCAGGGTGCGTCGTTAGGGTTCGTCAGGGTGCGTTAGGGTGCGTCGTTAGGGTGCGTTGTTAGGGTGCGTCAGGGTGCGTCGTTAGGGTGCGTCAGGGTGCGTCCTGTCGTTAGGGTGCGTCGTTAGGGTTCGTCAGAGTGCGTCGTTAGGGTGCGTCAGGGTGCATCATTAGGGTGCGTCAGGGTGCGTCGTTAGGGTTCGTCAGGGTGCGTCGTTGTCGTCAGGGTGCGTCGTTAGGGTTCGTCAGGGTGCGTCGTTAGGGTGCGTCCGGGTGCGTCGTTAGGGTGCGTCAGGGTGCGTCGTTAGGGTGCGTCAGGGTGCGTTGTTAGGGTGCGTCAGGGTGCGTCGTTAGGGTTCGTCAGGGTGCGTTGTGTCGTCAGGGTGCGTTGTTAGGGTGTGTCAGGGTGCGTCGTTAGGGTGCGATAGGGTGCGTCGTTAGGGTGCGTCGTTAGGGTGCGTTGTTAGGGTTCGTCAGGGTGCGTCGTTAGGGTGTGTCAGGGTGCGTCGTTATGGTGCGTCAGGGTGCGTCGTTAGGGTGCGGCAGGGTGCGTTGTGTCATCAGGGTGCGTTGTTAGGGTGCGTCAGGGTGCGTTGTTAGGGTGCGTCAGGGTGCGTCGTTAAGGTTCGTCAGGGTGCGTCGTTAGGGTTCGTCAGGGTGCGTCGTTAGGGTGCGTCAGGGTGCGTCGTTAGGGTGCGTCAGGGTGGGTCGTTAGGGTTCGTCAGGGTGCGTTGTGTCGTCAGGGTGCGTTGTTAGGGTGTGTCAGGGTGCGTCGTTAGGGTGCGATAGGGTGCGTCGTTAGGGTTCGTCAGGGTGCGTTGTGTCGTCAGGGTGCGTTGTTAGGGTGCGTCAGGGTGCGTCGGTAGGGTGCGTCAGGGTGCGTCGTTAGGGTTCGTCAGGGTGCGTCGTTAGGGTTCGTCAGGGTGCGTCGTTAGGGTGCGTCAGGGTGCGTCAGGGTGCGTCGTTAGGGTGCGTTGTTAGGGTGTGTCAGGGTGCGTCGTTAGGGTGCGTCAGGGTGCGTCCTGTCGTTAGGGTGCGTCGTTAGGGTTCGTCAGAGTGCGTCGTTAGGGTGCGTCAGGGTGCATCATTAGGGTGCGTCAGGGTGCGTCGTTAGGGTTCGTCAGGGTGCGTCCTGTCGTTAGGGTGCGTTGTTAGGGTGCATCAGGGTGCGTCGTTAGGGTGCGTCCGGGTGCGTCCTGTCGTTAGGGTGCGTCGTTAGGGTTCGTCAGGGTGCGTCGTTAGGGTGCGTCAGGGTGCGTTGTTAGGGTGCGTCAGGGTGCGTCGTTAGGGTTCGTCAGGGTGCGTTGTGTCGTCAGGGTGCGTTGTTAGGGTGTGTCAGGGTGCGTCGTTAGGGTGCGTCAGGGTGCGTCGTTAGGGTGCGTTAGGGTGCGTCAGGGTGCGTCGTTAGGGTGCGTCAGGGTGCGTCGTTAGGGTTCGTCAGGGTGCGTTGTGTCGTCAGGGTGCGTTGTTAGGGTGCGTCAGGGTGCGTCGTTAGGGTGTGTCAGGGTGCGTCGTTAGGGTGCGTCAGGGTGCGTCGTTAAGGTTCGTCAGGGTGCGTCGTTAGGGTGCGTCAGGGTGCGTCGTTAAGGTTCGTCAGGGTGCGTCGTTAGGGTTCGTCAGGGTGCGTCGTTAGGGTGCGTCAGGGTGCGTCAGGGTGCGTCGTTAGGGTGCGTTGTTAGGGTGCGTCAGGGTGCGTCGTTAGGGTGCGTCCTGTCGTTAGGGTGCGTCGTTAGGGTTCGTCAGGGTGCGTCGTTAGGGTGCGTCAGGGTGCATCATTAGGGTGCGTCAGGGTGCGTCGTTAGGGTTCGTCGTCGTCCTGTCGTCAGGGTGCGTCGTTAGGGTGCGTCAGGGTGCGTCGTTAGGGTGCGTCCGGGTCCGGGTGCGTCGTTAGGGTTCGTCAGGGTGCGTCGTTAGGGTGCGTCAGGGTGCGTCGTTAGGGTGCGTCAGGGTGCGTCGTTGTCGTCAGGGTGCGTTGTTAGGGTGCGTCAGGGTGCGTCGTTAGGGTGCGTCAGGGTGCGTCGTTAGGGTGCGTTAGGGTGCGTCGTTAGGGTGCGTCAGGGTGCGTCGTTAGGGTTCGTCAGGGTGCGTTGTGTCGTTAGGGTGCGTTGTTAGGGTGCGTCAGGGTGCGTCGTTAGGGTGCGTCAGGGTGCGTCGTTAGGGTGCGTCAGGGTGCGTCGTTAGGGTTCGTCAGGGTGCGTCGTTAGGGTGCGTCAGGGTGCGTCGTTAGGGTGCGTAGGGTGCGTCGTTAGGGTGCGTCCGGGTGCGTCGTTAGGGTTCGTCAGGGTGCGTTGTGTCGTCAGGGTGCGTTGTTAGGGTGTGTCAGGGTGCGTCGTTAGGGTTCGTCAGGGTGCGTCGTTAGGGTGCGTCAGGGTGCGTCGTTAGGGTTCGTCAGGGTGCGTCGTTAGGGTGCGTCGTTAGGGTGCGTCAGGGTGCGTCGTTAGGGTTCGTCAGGGTGCGTCCTGTCGTTAGGGTGCGTTGTTAGGGTGCGTCAGGGTGCGTCGTTAGGGTGCGTCCGGGTGCGTCCTGTCGTTAGGGTGCGTCGTTAGGGTTCGTCAGGGTGCGTCGTTAGGGTGCGTCAGGGTGCGTTGTTAGGGTGCGTCAGGGTGCGTCGTTAGGGTTCGTCAGGGTGCGTTGTGTCGTCAGGGTGCGTTGTTAGGGTGTGTCAGGGTGCGTCGTTAGGGTGCGTCGTTAGGGTGCGTTAGGGTGCGTCAGGGTGCGTCGTTAGGGTGCGTCAGGGTGCGTCGTTAGGGTTCGTCAGGGTGCGTTGTGTCGTCAGGGTGCGTTGTTAGGGTGTGTCAGGGTGCGTCGTTAGGGTGCGTCAGGGTGCGTCGTTAGGGTGCGTTAGGGTGCGTCAGGGTGCGTCGTTAGGGTGCGTCAGGGTGCGTCGTTAGGGTTCGTCAGGGTGCGTTGTGTCGTCAGGGTGCGTTGTTAGGGTGCGTCAGGGTGCGTCGTTAGGGTGTGTCAGGGTGCGTCGTTAGGGTGCGTTAGGGTGCGTCGTTAGGGTTCGTCAGGGTGCGTTGTTAGGGTGCGTCAGGGTGCGTCGTTAGGGTTCGTCAGGGTGCGTCGTTAGGGTGCGTTAGTGTGCGTCAGGGTGCGTCGTTAGGGTGCGTCAGGGTGCGTCGTTAGGGTTCGTCAGGGTGCGTTGTGTCGTCAGGGTGCGTTGTTAGGGTGCGTCAGGGTGCGTCGTTAGGGTGTGTCAGGGTGCGTCGTTAGGGTGCGTCAGGGTGCGTCGTTAAGGTTCGTCAGGGTGCGTCGTTAGGGTGCGTCAGGGTGCGTCGTTAGGGTGCGTCAGGGTGCGTCGTTAGGGTGCGTCCGGGTGCGTCGTTAGGGTTCGTCAGGGTGCGTTGTGTCGTCAGGGTGCGTTGTTAGGGTGTGTCAGGGTGCGTCGTTAGGGTTCGTCAGGGTGCGTCGTTAGGGTGCGTCAGGGTGCGTCGTTAGGGTTCGTCAGGGTGCGTCGTTAGGGTGCGTCGTTAGGGTGCGTCAGGGTGCGTCGTTAGGGTTCGTCAGGGTGCGTCCTGTCGTTAGGGTGCGTTGTTAGGGTGCGTCAGGGTGCGTCGTTAGGGTGCGTCCGGGTGCGTCCTGTCGTTAGGGTGCGTCGTTAGGGTTCGTCAGGGTGCGTCGTTAGGGTGCGTCAGGGTGCGTTGTTAGGGTGCGTCAGGGTGCGTCGTTAGGGTTCGTCAGGGTGCGTTGTGTCGTCAGGGTGCGTTGTTAGGGTGTGTCAGGGTGCGTCGTTAGGGTGCGTCGTTAGGGTGCGTTAGGGTGCGTCAGGGTGCGTCGTTAGGGTGCGTCAGGGTGCGTCGTTAGGGTTCGTCAGGGTGCGTTGTGTCGTCAGGGTGCGTTGTTAGGGTGTGTCAGGGTGCGTCGTTAGGGTGCGTCAGGGTGCGTCGTTAGGGTGCGTTAGGGTGCGTCAGGGTGCGTCGTTAGGGTGCGTCAGGGTGCGTCGTTAGGGTTCGTCAGGGTGCGTTGTGTCGTCAGGGTGCGTTGTTAATGTGCGTCAGGGTGCGTCGTTAGGGTGTGTCAGGGTGCGTCGTTAGGGTGCGTTAGGGTGCGTCGTTAGGGTTCGTCAGGGTGCGTTGTTAGGGTGCGTCAGGGTGCGTCGTTAGGGTTCGTCAGGGTGCGTTGTGTCGTCAGGGTGCGTTGTTAGGGTGCGTCAGGGTGCGTCGTTAGGGTGTGTCAGGGTGCGTCGTTAGGGTGCGTTAGAGTGCGTCGTTAGGGTTCGTCAGGGTGCGTCGTTAGGGTTCGTCAGGGTGCGTTGTGTCGTCAGGGTGCGTCGTTAGGGTGCGTCAGGGTGCGTCGTTAGGGTGCGTCAGGGTGCGTCGTTAGGGTTCGTCAGGGTGCGTCGTTAGGGTGCGTCGTTAGGGTGCGTCAGGGTGCGTTGTTAGGGTGCGTCAGGGTGCGTCGTTAGGGTTCGTCAGGGTGCGTTGTGTCGTCAGGGTGCGTTGTTAGGGTGTGTCAGGGTGCGTCGTTAGGGTGCGTCAGGGTGCGTCGTTAGGGTGCGTTAGGGTGCGTCAGGGTGCGTCGTTAGGGTGCGTCAGGGTGCGTCGTTAGGGTTCGTCAGGGTGCATCGTTAGGGTGCGTCAGGGTGCGTCGTTAGGGTGCGTCAGGGTGCGTCGTTAGGGTGCGTCCGGGTGCGTCGTTAGGGTTCGTCAGGGTGCGTTGTGTCGTCAGGGTGCGTTGTTAGGGTGTGTCAGGGTGCGTCGTTAGGGTTCGTCAGGGTGCGTCGTTAGGGTGCGTCAGGGTGCGTCGTTAGGGTTCGTCAGGGTGCGTCGTTAGGGTGCGTCGTTAGGGTGCGTCAGGGTGCGTCGTTAGGGTTCGTCAGGGTGCGTCCTGTCGTTAGGGTGCGTTGTTAGGGTGCGTCAGGGTGCGTCGTTAGGGTGCGTCCGGGTGCGTCCTGTCGTTAGGGTGCGTCGTTAGGGTTCGTCAGGGTGCGTCGTTAGGGTGCGTCAGGGTGCGTTGTTAGGGTGCGTCAGGGTGCGTCGTTAGGGTTCGTCAGGGTGCGTTGTGTCGTCAGGGTGCGTTGTTAGGGTGTGTCAGGGTGCGTCGTTAGGGTACGTCAGGGTGCGTCGTTAGGGTGCGTCAGGGTGCGTCGTTAGGGTGCGTCAGGGTGCGTCGTTAGGGTTCGTCGGGGTGCGTTGTGTCGTCAGGGTGCGTTGTTAGGGTGTGTCAGGGTGCGTCGTTAGGGTGCGTCAGGGTGCGTCGTTAGGGTGCGTCAGGGTGCGTCGTTAGGGTGCGTCAGGGTGCGTCGTTAGGGTTCGTCAGGGTGCGTTGTGTCGTCAGGGTGCGTTGTTAGGGTGCGTCAGGGTGCGTCGTTAGGGTGTGTCAGGGTGCGTCGTTAGGGTGCGTTAGGGTGCGTCGTTAGGGTTCGTCAGGGTGCGTTGTTAGGGTGCGTCAGGGTGCGTCGTTAGGGTTCGTCAGGGTGCGTCGTTAGGGTGCGTTAGTGTGCGTCAGGGTGCGTCGTTAGGGTGCGTCAGGGTGCGTCGTTAGGGTTCGTCAGGGTGCGTTGTGTCGTCAGGGTGCGTTGTTAGGGTGCGTCAGGGTGCGTCGTTAGGGTGTGTCAGGGTGCGTCGTTAGGGTGCGTCAGGGTGCGTCGTTAAGGTTCGTCAGGGTGCGTCGTTAGGGTGCGTCAGGGTGCGTCGTTAGGGTGCGTCAGGGTGCGTCGTTAGGGTGCGTCCGGGTGCGTCGTTAGGGTTCGTCAGGGTGCGTTGTGTCGTCAGGGTGCGTTGTTAGGGTGTGTCAGGGTGCGTCGTTAGGGTTCGTCAGGGTGCGTCGTTAGGGTGCGTCAGGGTGCGTCGTTAGGGTTCGTCAGGGTGCGTCGTTAGGGTGCGTCGTTAGGGTGCGTCAGGGTGCGTCGTTAGGGTTCGTCAGGGTGCGTCCTGTTCGTTAGGGTGCGTTGTTAGGGTGCGTCAGGGTGCGTCGTTAGGGTGCGTCCGGGTGCGTCCTGTCGTTAGGGTGCGTCGTTAGGGTTCGTCAGGGTGCGTCGTTAGGGTGCGTCAGGGTGCGTTGTTAGGGTGCGTCAGGGTGCGTCGTTAGGGTTCGTCAGGGTGCGTTGTGTCGTCAGGGTGCGTTGTTAGGGTGTGTCAGGGTGCGTCGTTAGGGTGCGTCGTTAGGGTGCGTTAGGGTGCGTCAGGGTGCGTCGTTAGGGTGCGTCAGGGTGCGTCGTTAGGGTTCGTCAGGGTGCGTTGTGTCGTCAGGGTGCGTTGTTAGGGTGTGTCAGGGTGCGTCGTTAGGGTGCGTCAGGGTGCGTCGTTAGGGTGCGTTAGGGTGCGTCAGGGTGCGTCGTTAGGGTGCGTCAGGGTGCGTCGTTAGGGTTCGTCAGGGTGCGTTGTGTCGTCAGGGTGCGTTGTTAGGGTGCGTCAGGGTGCGTCGTTAGGGTGTGTCAGGGTGCGTCGTTAGGGTGCGTTAGGGTGCGTCGTTAGGGTTCGTCAGGGTGCGTTGTTAGGGTGCGTCAGGGTGCGTCGTTAGGGTTCGTCAGGGTGCGTTGTGTCGTCAGGGTGCGTTGTTAGGGTGCGTCAGGGTGCGTCGTTAGGGTGTGTCAGGGTGCGTCGTTAGGGTGCGTTAGAGTGCGTCGTTAGGGTTCGTCAGGGTCCGTCGTTAGGGTTCGTCAGGGTGCGCGTTGTGTCGTCAGGGTGCGTCGTTAGGGTGCGTCAGGGTGCGTCGTTAGGGTGCGTCAGGGTGCGTCGTTAGGGTGCGTCAGGGTGCGTCGTTAGGGTGAGTCAGGGTGCGTCGTTAGGGTGCGTCAGGGTGCGTCGTTAGGGTTCGTCAGGGTGCGTTGTGTCGTCAGGGTGCGTTGTTAGGGTGTGTCAGGGTGCGTCGTTAGGGTGCGTCAGGGTGCGGCGTTAGGGTGCGTCAGGGTGCGTCGTTAGGGTGCGTCAGGGTGCGTCGTTAGGGTGCGTCAGGGTGCGTCGTTAGGGTGCGTCAGGGTGCGTTGTGTCGTCAGGGTGCGTTGTTAGGGTGCGTCAGGGTGCGTCGTTAGGGTGTGTCAGGGTGCGTCGTTAGGGTGCGTTAGGGTGCGATAGGGTGCGTCGTTAGGGTGCGTTAGGGTGCGTCAGGGTGCGTCGTTAGGGTGCGTCAGGGTGCGTCGTTAGGGTGCGTCAGGGTGCGTCGTTAAGGTTCGTCAGGGTGCGTCGTTAGGGTTCGTCAGGGTGCGTCGTTAGGGTGCGTCCGGGTGCGTCGTTAGGGTTCGTCAAGGTGCGTTGTGTCGTCAGGGTGCGTTGTTAGGGTGTGTCAGGGTGCGTCGTTAGGGTTCGTCAGGGTGCGTCGTTAGGGTGCGTCAGGGTGCGTCGTTAGGGTTCGTCAGGGTGCGTCGTTAGGGTGCGTCAGGGTGCGTCGTTAGGGTGCGTCAGGGTGCGTCGTTAGGGTTCGTCAGGGTGCGTTGTTAGGGTGTGTCAGGTTGCGTCGTTAGGGTGCGTCAGGGTGCGTCGTTAGGGTGCGTCAGGGTGCGTCGTTAGGGTTCGTCAGGGTGCGTTGTGTCGTCAGGGTGCGTTGTTATGGTGCGTCAGGGTGCGTCGTTAGGGTGTGTCAGGGTGCGTCGTTAGGGTGCGTTAGGGTGCGATAGGGTGCGTCGTTAGGGTGCGTCGTTAGGGTGCGATAGGTTGCGTCGTTAGGGTGCGTCGTTAGGGTTCGTCAGGGTGCGTTGTGTCGTCAGGGTGCGTTGTTAGGGTGCGTCGTTAGGGTGCGTCGTTAGGGTGCGTTGTGTCGTTAGGGTGCGTTGTTAGGGTTCGTCAGGGTGCGTCGTTAGGGTGTGTCAGGGTGCGTAGTTATGGTGCGTCACGGTGCATCGTTAGGGTGCGCGCAGGGTGCGTTGTGTCGTCAGGGTGCGTTGTTAGGGTGCGTCAGGGTGCGTCGTTACGGTGCGTCAGGGTGCGTCGTTAAGGTTCGTCAGGGTGCGTCGTTAGGGTGCGTCAGGGTGCGTCGTTAGGGTGCGTCAGGGTGCGTCGTTAGGGTTCGTCAGGGTGCGTTGTGTCGTCAGGGTGCGTTGTTAGGGTGTGTTAGGGTGCGTCGTTAGGGTGCGGTAGGGTGCGTCGTTAGGGTGCGTCAGGGTGCGGGGGCGTCAGGGTGCGTCGTTAGGGTGCGTCAGGGTGCGTCGTTAGGGTTCGTCAGGGTGCGTTGTGTCGTCAGGGTGCGTTGTTAAGGTGTGTCAGGGTGCGTGTGTCAGGGTGCGTCGTTAGGGTGCGATAGGGTGCGTCGTTAGGGTGCGTCAGGGTGCGTCGTTAAGGTTCGTCAGGTTGCGTCGTTAGGGTTCGTCAGGGTGCGTCGTTAGGGTGCGTCAGGGTGCGTTGTGTCGTCAGGGTGCGTTGTTATGGTGCGTCAGGGTGCGTCGTTAGGGTGTGTCAGGGTGCGTCGTTAGGGTGCGTTAGGGTGCGATAGGGTGCGTCGTTAGGGTGCGTCGTTAGGGTGCGATAGGTTGCGTCGTTAGGGTGCGTCGTTAGGGTTCGTCAGGGTGCGTTGTGTCGTCAGGGTGCGTTGTTAGGGTGCGTCGTTAGGGTGCGTCGTTAGGGTGCGTTGTGTCGTCAGGGTGCGTTGTTAGGGTTCGTCAGGGTGCGTCGTTAGGGTGTGTCAGGGTGCGTAGTTATGGTGCGTCACGGTGCATCGTTAGGGTGCGGCAGGGTGCGTTGTGTCGTCAGGGTGCGTTGTTAGGGTGCGTCAGGGTGCGTCGTTACGGTGCGTCAGGGTGCGTCGTTAAGGTTCGTCAGGGTGCGTCGTTAGGGTTCGTCAGGGTGCGTCGTTAGGGTGCGTCAGGGTGCGTCGTTAGGGTGCATCAGGGTGCGTTGTGTCGTCAGGGTGCGTTGTTAAGGTGTGTCAGGGTGCGTCGTTAGGGTGCGATAGGGTGCGTCGTTAGGGTTCGTCAGGGTGCGTTGTGTCGTCAGGGTGCGTTGTTAGGGTGCGTAGGGTGCGTCGTAGGGTGCGTCAGGGTGCGTCGTTAGGGTTCGTCAGGGTGCGTCGTTAGGGTTCGTCAGGGTGCGTCGTTAGGGTGCGTAAGGGTGCGTCGTTAGGGTTCGTCAGGGTGCGTCGTTAGGGTGCGTCAGGGTTCGTCGTTAGGGTTCGTCAGGGTGCGTTGTGTCGTCAGGGTGCGTTGTTAGGGTGTGTCAGGGTGCGTCGTTAGGGTTCGTCAGGGTGCGTCGTTAGGGTGCGCCAGGGTGCGTCGTTAGGGTGCGTCAGGGTTCGTCGTTAGGGTTCGTCAGGGTGCGTTGTGTCGTCAGGGTGCGTTGTTAGGGTGTGTCAGGGTGCGTCGTTAGGGTGCGATAGGGTGCGTCGTTAGGGTGCGTCGTTAGGGTGCGTTAGGGTGCGTTGTTAGGGTTCGTCAGGGTGCGTCGTTAGGGTGTGTCAGGGTGCGTCGTTATGGTGCGTCAGGGTGCGTCGTTAGGGTGCGGCAGGTTGCGTTGTGTCATCAGGGTGCGTTATTAGGGTGCGTCAGGGTGCGTTGTTAGGGTGCGTCAGGGTGCGTCGTTAAGGTTCGTCAGGGTGCGTCGTTAGGGTTCGTCAGGGTGCGTCATTAGGGTGCGTCAGGGTGCGTCGTTAGGGTGCGTCAGGGTGCGTCGTTAGGGTTCGTCAGGGTGCGTTGTGTCGTCAGGGTGCGTTGTTAAGGTGTGTCAGGGTGCGTCGTTAGGGTGCGATAGGGTGCGTCGTTAGGGTTCGTCAGGGTGCGTTGTGTCGTCAGGGTGCGTTGTTAGGGTGAGTCAGGTTGCGTCGGTAGGGTGCGTCAGGGTGCGTCGTTAAGGTTCGTCAGGGTGCGTCGTTAGGGTTCGTCAGGGTGCGTCGTTAGGGTGCGTCAGGGTGCGTCAGGGTGCGTCGTTAGGGTGCGTTGTTAGGGTGCGTCAGGGTGCGTCGTTAGGGTGCGTCAGGGTGCGTCCTGTCGTTAGGGTGCGTCGTTAGGGTTCGTCAGAGTGCGTCGTTAGGGTGCGTCAGGGTGCATCATTAGGGTGCGTCAGGGTGCGTCGTTAGGGTTCGTCAGGGTGCGTTGTGTCGTCAGGGTGCGTTGTTAGGGTGTGTCAGGGTGCGTCGTTAGGGTGCGTCCGGGTGCGTCCTGTCGTTAGGGTGCGTCGTTAGGGTGCGTCAGGGTGCGTCGTTAGGGTGCGTCAGGGTGCGTTGTTAGGGTGCGTCAGGGTGCGTCGTTAGGGTTCGTCAGGGTGCGTTGTGTCGTCAGGGTGCGTTGTTAGGGTGTGTCAGGGTGCGTCGTTAGGGTGCGGTGCGTTGTGTCGTCAGGGTGCGTCGTTAGGGTGCGTCAGGGTGCGTCGTTAGGGTGCGTCCGGGTGCGTCGTTAGGGTTCGTCAAGGTGCGTTGTGTCGTCAGGGTGCGTTGTTAGGGTGTGTCAGGGTGCGTCGTTAGGGTTCGTCAGGGTGCGTCGTTAGGGTGCGTCAGGGTGCGTCGTTAGGGTTCGTCAGGGTGCGTCGTTAGGGTGCGTCAGGGTGCGTCGTTAGGGTGCGTCAGGGTGCGTCGTTAGGGTTCGTAAGGGTGCGTTGTTAGGGTGTGTCAGGTTGCGTCGTTAGGGTGCGTCAGGGTGCGTCGTTAGGGTGCGTCAGGGTGCGTCGTTAGGGTTCGTCAGGGTGCGTTGTGTCGTCAGGGTGCGTTGTTATGGTGCGTCAGGGTGCGTCGTTAGGGTGTGTCAGGGTGCGTCGTTAGGGTGCGTTAGGGTGCGATAGGGTGCGTCGTTAGGGTGCGTCGTTAGGGTGCGATAGGTTGCGTCGTTAGGGTGCGTCGTTAGGGTTCGTCAGGGTGCGTTGTGTCGTCAGGGTGCGTTGTTAGGGTGCGTCGTTAGGGTGCGTCGTTAGGGTGCGTTGTGTCGTTAGGGTGCGTTGTTAGGGTTCGTCAGGGTGCGTCGTTAGGGTGTGTCAGGGTGCGTAGTTATGGTGCGTCACGGTGCATCGTTAGGGTGCGGCAGGGTGCGTTGTGTCGTCAGGGTGCGTTGTTAGGGTGCGTCAGGGTGCGTCGTTACGGTGCGTCAGGGTGCGTCGTTAAGGTTCGTCAGGGTGCGTCGTTAGGGTTCGTCAGGGTGCGTCGTTAGGGTGCGTCAGGGTGCGTCGTTAGGGTTCGTCAGGGTGCGTTGTGTCGTCAGGGTGCGTTGTTAGGGTGTGTTAGGGTGCGTCGTTAGGGTGCGTCAGGGTGCGTCGTTAGGGTGCATCAGGGTGCGTCGTTAGGGTGCGTCAGGGTGCGTGTTTAGGGTGCGTCAGGGTGCGTCGTTAGGGTTCGTCAGGGTGCGTTGTGTCGTCAGGGTGCGTTGTTAGGGTGCGTCAGGGTGCATCGTTAGGGTGTGTCAGGGTGCGTCGTTAGGGTGCGATAGGGTGCGTCGTTAGGGTGCGTCAGGGTGCGTCGTTAAGGTTCGTCAGGTTGCGTCGTTAGGGTTCGTCAGGGTGCGTCGTTAGGGTGCGTCAGGGTGCGTTGTGTCGTCAGGGTGCGTTGTTATGGTGCGTCAGGGTGCGTCGTTAGGGTGTGTCAGGGTGCGTCGTTAGGGTGCGTTAGGGTGCGATAGGGTGCGTCGTTAGGGTGCGTCGTTAGGGTGCGATAGGTTGCGTCGTTAGGGTGCGTCGTTAGGGTTCGTCAGGGTGCGTTGTGTCGTCAGGGTGCGTTGTTAGGGTGCGTCGTTAGGGTGCGTCGTTAGGGTGCGTCGTTAGGGTGCGTTGTGTCGTCAGGGTGCGTTGTTAGGGTTCGTCAGGGTGCGTCGTTAGGGTGTGTCAGGGTGCGTAGTTATGGTGCGTCACGGTGCATCGTTAGGGTGCGGCAGGGTGCGTTGTGTCGTCAGGGTGCGTTGTTAGGGTGCGTCAGGGTGCGTCGTTACGGTGCGTCAGGGTGCGTCGTTAAGGTTCGTCAGGGTGCGTCGTTAGGGTTCGTCAGGGTGCGTCGTTAGGGTGCGTCAGGGTGCGTCGTTAGGGTGCATCAGGGTGCGTTGTGTCGTCAGGGTGCGTTGTTAAGGTGTGTCAGGGTGCGTCGTTAGGGTGCGATAGGGTGCGTCGTTAGGGTTCGTCAGGGTGCGTTGTGTCGTCAGGGTGCGTTGTTAGGGTGCGTCAGGGTGCGTCGTTAGGGTGCGTCAGGGTGCGTCGTTAGGGTTCGTCAGGGTGCGTCGTTAGGGTGCGTCAGGGTGCGTCGTTAGGGTGCGTAAGGGTGCGTCGTTAGGGTGCGTCAGGGTGCGTCGTTAGGGTGCGTCAGGGTGCGTCGTTAGGGTTCGTCAGGGTGCGTTGTGTCGTCAGGGTGCGTTGTTAGGGTGCGTCAGGGTGCGTCGTTAGGGTGCGTCAGGGTGCGTCGTTAGGGTGCGCCAGGGTGCGTCGTTAGGGTGCGTCGTTAGGGTGCGTCGTTAGGGTGCGTTGTGTCGTTAGGGTGCGTTGTTAGGGTTCGTTAGGGTGCGTCAGGGTGCGTCGTTAGGGTGCGTCAGGGTGCGTCGTTAGGGTGCGTCAGGGTGCGTGTTTAGGGTGCGTCAGGGTGCGTCGTTAGGGTTCGTCAGGGTGCGTTGTGTCGTCAGGGTGCGTTGTTAGGGTGCGTCAGGGTGCATCGTTAGGGTGTGTCAGGGTGCGTCGTTAGGGTGCGATAGGGTGCGTCGTCAGGGTGCGTCAGGGTGCGTCGTTAGGGTTCGTCAGGTTGCGTCGTTAGGGTTCGTCAGGGTGCGTCGTTAGGGTGCGTCAGGGTGCGTTTTGTCGTCAGGGTGCGTTGTTATGGTGCGTCAGGGTGCGTCGTTAGGGTGTGTCAGGGTGCGTCGTTAGGGTGCGTAGGGTGCGATAGGGTGCGTCGTTAGGGTGCGTCGTTAGGGTGCGATAGGTTGCGTCGTTAGGGTGCGTCGTTAGGGTTCGTCAGGGTGCGTTGTGTCGTCAGGGTGCGTTGTTAGGGTGCGTAGGGTGGGTGCGTTAGGGTGCGTCGTTAGGGTGCGTTGTGTCGTCAGGGTGCGTTGTTAGGGTTCGTCAGGGTGCGTCGTTAGGGTGTGTCAGGGTGCGTAGTTATGGTGCGTCAGGGTGCGTCGTTAGGGTGCGGCAGGGTGCGTTGTGTCGTCAGGGTGCGTTGTTAGGGTGCGTCAGGGTGCGTCGTTACGGTGCGTCAGGGTGCGTCGTTAAGGTTCGTCAGGGTGCGTCGTTAGGGTTCGTCAGGGTGCGTCGTTAGGGTGCGTCAGGGTGCGTCGTTAGGGTGCATCAGGGTGCGTTGTGTCGTCAGGGTGCGTTGTTAAGGTGTGTCAGGGTGCGTCGTTAGGGTGCGATAGGGTGCGTCGTTAGGGTTCGTCAGGGTGCGTTGTGTCGTCAGGGTGCGTTGTTAGGGTGCGTCAGGGTGCGTCGTTAGGGTGCGTCAGGGTGCGTCGTTAGGGTTCGTCAGGGTGCGTCGTTAGGGTTCGTCAGGGTGCGTCGTTAGGGTGCGTAAGGGTGCGTCGTTAGGGTTCGTCAGGGTGCGTCGTTAGGGTGCGTCAGGGTGCGTCGTTAGGGTTCGTCAGGGTGCGTTGTGTCATCAGGGTGCGTTGTTAGGGTGTGTCAGGGTGCGTCGTTAGGGTTCGTCAGGGTGCGTCGTTAGGGTGCGTCAGGGTGCGTCGTTAGGGTGCGTCGTTAGGGTGCGTCGGGTGCGTTGTGTCGTCAGGGTGCGTTGTTAGGGTTCGTCAGGGTGCGTCGTTAGGGTGTGTCAGGGTGCGTAGTTATGGTGCGTCACGGTGCATCGGTAGGGTGCGGCAGGGTGCGTTGTGTCGTCAGGGTGCGTTGTTAGGGTGCGTCAGGGTGCGTCGTTAGGGTGCGTCAGGGTGCGTCGTTAAGGTTCGTCAGGGTGCGTCGTTAGGGTTCGTCAGGGTGCGTCGTTAGGGTGCGTCAGGGTGCGTCGTTAGGGTTCGTCAGGGTGCGTTGTGTCGTCAGGGTGCGTTGTTAGGGTGCTTCAGGGTGCATCGTTAGGGTGTGTCAGGGTGCGTCGTTAGGGTGCGATAGGGTGCGTCGTTAGGGTGCGTCAGGGTGCGTCGTTAAGGTTCGTCAGGTTGCGTCGTTAGGGTTCGTCAGGGTGCGTTGTGTCGTCAGGGTGCGTCGTTAGGGTGCGTCAGGGTGCGTCGTTAGGGTGCGTCGTTAGGGTTCGTCAGGGTGCGTCGTTAGGGTGCGTCAGGGTGCGTTGTTAGGGTGCGTCAGGGTGCGTCGTTAGGGTTCGTCAGGGTGCGTTGTGTCGTCAGGGTGCGTTGTTAGGGTGTGTCAGGGTGCGTCGTTAGGGTGCGTCAGGGTGCGTCGTTAGGGTGCGTTAGGGTGCGTCAGGGTGCGTCGTTAGGGTGCGTCAGGGTGCGTCGTTAGGGTTCGTCAGGGTGCGTTGTGTCGTCAGGGTGCGTTGTTAGGGTGCGTCAGGGTGCGTCGTTAGGGTGTGTCAGGGTGCGTCGTTAGGGTGCGTTAGGGTGCGATAGGGTGCGTCGTTGCGTCGTTAGGGTGCGTCAGGGTGCGTCGTTAAGGTTCGTCAGGTTGCGTCGTTAGGGTTCGTCAGGGTGCGTTGTGTCGTCAGGGTGCGTCGTTAGGGTGCGTCAGGGTGCGTCGTTAGGGTGCGTCGTTAGGGTTCGTCAGGGTGCGTCGTTAGGGTGCGTCAGGGTGCGTTGTTAGGGTGCGTCAGGGTGCGTCGTTAGGGTTCGTCAGGGTGCGTTGTGTCGTCAGGGTGCGTTGTTAGGGTGTGTCACGGTGCGTCGTTAGGGTGCGTCAGTTAGGGTGCGTTAGGGTGCGTTAGGGTGCGTCAGGGTGCGTCGTTAGGGTGCGTCAGGGTGCGTCGTTAGGGTTCGTCAGGGTGCGTTGTGTCGTCAGGGTGCGTTGTTAGGGTGCGTCAGGGTGCGTCGTTAGGGTGTGTCAGGGTGCGTCGTTAGGGTGCGTTAGGGTGCGATAGGGTGCGTCGTTAGGGTGCGTTAGGGTGCGTCAGGGTGCGTCGTTAGGGTGCGTCAGGGTGCGTCGTTAGGGTGCGTCAGGGTGCGTCGTTAGGGTTCGTCAGGGTGCGTCGTTAGGGTGCGTCAGGGTGCGTCGTTAGGGTGCGTCAGGGTGCGTCGTTAGGGTTCGTCAGGGTGCGTTGTGTCGTCGGGGTGCGTTGTTAGGGTGTGTCAGGGTGCGTCGTTAGGGTGCGTCAGGGTGCGTCGTTAGGGTGCGTCAGGGTGCGTCGTTAGGGTGCGTCAGGGTGCGTCGTTAGGGTTCGTCAGGGTGCGTTGTGTCGTCAGGGTGCGTCGTTAGGGTGCGTCAGGGTGCGTCGTTAGGGTGCGTCAGGGTGCGTCGTTAGGGTTCGTCAGGGTGCGTCGTTAGGGTGCGTCAGGGTGCGTTGTTAGGGTGCGTCAGGGTGCGTCGTTAGGGTTCGTCAGGGTGCGTTGTGTCGTCAGGGTGCGTTGTTAGGGTGTGTCAGGGTGCGTCGTTAGGGTGCGTCAGGGTGCGTCGTTAGGGTGCGTTAGGGTGCGCGTCAGGGTGCGTCGTTAGGGTGCGTCAGGGTGCGTCGTTAGGGTTCGTCAGGGTGCGTTGTTTCGTCAGGGTGCGTTGTTAGGTTGCGTCAGGGTGCGTCGTTAGGGTGCGTCAGGGTGGTCGTTAGGGTGCATTGCGTCAGGGTGTGGCGTTAGGGTGCGTCAGGGTGCGTCGTTAGGGTGCGTCAGGGTGCGTCGTTAGGGTGCGTCAGGGTGCGTCGTTAAGGTTCGTCAGGGTGCGTCGTTAGGGTTCGTCAGGGTGCGTCGTTAGGGTGCGTCCGGGTGCGTCGTTAGGGTTCGTCAAGGTGCGTTGTGTCGTCAGGGTGCGTTGTTAGGGTGTGTCAGGGTGCGTCGTTAGGGTTCGTCAGGGTGCGTCGTTAGGGTGCGTCAGGGTGCGTCGTTAGGGTTCGTCAGGGTGCGTCGTTAGGGTGCGTCAGGGTGCGTCGTTAGGGTGCGTCAGGGTGCGTCGTTAGGGTTCGTCAGGGTGCGTTGTTAGGGTGTGTCAGGTTGCGTCGTTAGGGTGCGTCAGGGTGCGTCGTTAGGGTGCGTTGTGTCAGGGTGCGTTGTTAGGGTTCGTCAGGGTGCGTTGTGTCGTCAGGGTGCGTAGTTATG
This sequence comes from Salvelinus alpinus, assembly GCF_045679555.1. NCBI lineage: Eukaryota > Metazoa > Chordata > Actinopteri > Salmoniformes > Salmonidae > Salvelinus > Salvelinus alpinus. The sequence continues at coordinate 98,844 of NW_027255995.1, forward strand.
GTGCGTCAGGGTGCGTCGTTAGGGTGTGTCAGGGTGCGTCGTTAGGGTGCGTTAGGGTGCGATAGGGTGCGTCGTTAGGGTGCGTCGTTAGGGTGCGATAGGTTGCGTCGTTAGGGTGCGTCGTTAGGGTTCGTCAGGGTGCGTTGTGTCGTCAGGGTGCGTTGTTAGGGTGCGTCGTTAGTTAGGGTCGTTAGGGTGCGTTGTGTCGTTAGGGTGCGTTGTTAGGGTTCGTCAGGGTGCGTCGTTAGGGTGTGTCAGGGTGCGTAGTTATGGTGCGTCACGGTGCATCGTTAGGGTGCGGCAGGGTGCGTTGTGTCGTCAGGGTGCGTTGTTAGGGTGCGTCAGGGTGCGTCGTTACGGTGCGTCAGGGTGCGTCGTTAAGGTTCGTCAGGGTGCGTCGTTAGGGTTCGTCAGGGTGCGTCGTTAGGGTGCGTCAGGGTGCGTCGTTAGGGTTCGTCAGGGTGCGTTGTGTCGTCAGGGTGCGTTGTTAGGGTGTGTTAGGGTGCGTCGTTAGGGTGCGTCAGGGTGCGTCGTTAGGGTGCATCAGGGTGCGTCGTTAGGGTTCGTCAGGGTGCGTGTTTAGGGTGCGTCAGGGTGCGTCGTTAGGGTTCGTCAGGGTGCGTTGTGTCGTCAGGGTGCGTTGTTAGGGTGCGTCAGGGTGCATCGTTAGGGTGTGTCAGGGTGCGTCGTTAGGGTGCGATAGGGTGCGTCGTTAGGGTGCGTCAGGGTGCGTCGTTAAGGTTCGTCAGGTTGCGTCGTTAGGGTTCGTCAGGGTGAGTCGTTAGGGTGCGTCAGGGTGCGTTGTGTCGTCAGGGTGCGTTGTTATGGTGATCAGGGTGCGTCGTTAGGGTGTGTCAGGGTGCGTCGTTAGGGTGCGTTAGGGTGCGATAGGGTGCGTCGTTAGGGTGCGTCGTTAGGGTGCGATAGGTTGCGTCGTTAGGGTGCGTCGTTAGGGTTCGTCAGGGTGCGTTGTGTCGTCAGGGTGCGTTGTTAGGGTGCGTCGTTAGGGTGCGTCGTTAGGGTGCGTTGTGTCGTCAGGGTGCGTTGTTAGGGTTCGTCAGGGTGCGTCGTTAGGGTGTGTCAGGGTGCGTAGTTATGGTGCGTCACGGTGCATCGTTAGGGTGCGTTGTGTCGTCAGGGTGCGTTGTTAGGGTGCGTCAGGGTGCGTCGTTACGGTGCGTCAGGGTGCGTCGTTAAGGTTCGTCAGGGTGCGTCGTTAGGGTTCGTCAGGGTGCGTCGTTAGGGTGCGTCAGGGTGCGTCGTTAGGGTGCATCAGGGTGCGTTGTGTCGTCAGGGTGCGTTGTTAAGGTGTGTCAGGGTGCGTCGTTAGGGTGCGATAGGGTGCGTCGTTAGGGTTCGTCAGGGTGCGTTGTGTCGTCAGGGTGCGTTGTTAGGGTGCGTCAGGGTGCGTCGTTAGGGTGCGTCAGGGTGCGTCGTTAGGGTTCGTCAGGGTGCGTCGTTAGGGTTCGTCAGGGTGCGTCGTTAGGGTGCGTAAGGGTGCGTCGTTAGGGTTCGTCAGGGTGCGTCGTTAGGGTGCGTCAGGGTTCGTCGTTAGGGTTCGTCAGGGTGCGTTGTGTCGTCAGGGTGCGTTGTTAGGGTGTGTCAGGGTGCGTCGTTAGGGTTCGTCAGGGTGCGTCGTTAGGGTGCGCCATGGTGCGTCGTTAGGGTGCGTCAGGGTTCGTCGTTAGGGTTCGTCAGGGTGCGTTGTGTCGTCAGGGTGCGTTGTTAGGGTGTGTCAGGGTGCGTCGTTAGGGTGCGATAGGGTGCGTCGTTAGGGTGCGTCGTTAGGGTGCGTTAGGGTGCGTTGTTAGGGTTCGTCAGGGTGCGTCGTTAGGGTGTGTCAGGGTGCGTCGTTATGGTGCGTCAGGGTGCGTCGTTAGGGTGCGGCAGGGTGCGTTGTGTCATCAGGGTGCGTTGTTAGGGTGCGTCAGGGTGCGTTGTTAGGGTGCGTCAGGGTGCGTCGTTAAGGTTCGTCAGGGTGCGTCGTTAGGGTTCGTCAGGGTGCGTCATTAGGGTGCGTCAGGGTGCGTCGTTAGGGTGCGTCAGGGTGCGTCGTTAGGGTTCGTCAGGGTGCGTTGTGTCGTCAGGGTGCGTTGTTAAGGTGTGTCAGGGTGCGTCGTTAGGGTGCGATAGGGTGCGTCGTTAGGGTTCGTCAGGGTGCGTTGTGTCGTCAGGGTGCGTTGTTAGGGTGAGTCAGGTTGCGTCGGTAGGGTGCGTCAGGGTGCGTCGTTAAGGTTCGTCAGGGTGCGTCGTTAGGGTTCGTCAGGGTGCGTCGTTAGGGTGCGTCAGGGTGCGTCAGGGTGCGTCGTTAGGGTGCGTTGTTAGGGTGCGTCAGGGTGCGTCGTTAGGGTGCGTCAGGGTGCGTCCTGTCGTTAGGGTGCGTCGTTAGGGTTCGTCAGAGTGCGTCGTTAGGGTGCGTCAGGGTGCGTCGTTAGGGTGCGTCAGGGTGCGTCGTTAGGGTTCGTCAGGGTGCGTCGTTAGGGTGCGTCAGGGTGCGTCGTTAGGGTGCGTCCGGGTGCGTCGTTAGGGTGCGTCAGGGTGCGTCGTTAGGGTGCGTCAGGGTGCGTTGTTAGGGTGCGTCAGGGTGCGTCGTTAGGGTTCGTCAGGGTGCGTTGTGTCGTCAGGGTGCGTTGTTAGGGTGTGTCAGGGTGCGTCGTTAGGGTGCGATAGGGTGCGTCGTTAGGGTGCGTCGTTAGGGTGCGTTAGGGTGCGTTGTTAGGGTTCGTCAGGGTGCGTCGTTAGGGTGCGTCAGGGTGCGTCGTTATGGTGCGTCAGGGTGCGTCGTTAGGGTGCGGCAGGGTGCGTTGTTAGGGTGCGTCAGGGTGCGTCGTTAGGGTTCGTCAGGGTGCGTCGTTAGGGTGCGTCAGGGTGCGTCGTTAGGGTGCGTCAGGGTGCGTCGTTAGGGTGCGTCAGGGTGCGTCGTTAGGGTTCGTCAGGGTGCGTTGTGTCGTCAGGGTGCGTTGTTAAGGTGTGTCAGGGTGCGTCGTTAGGGTGCGATAGGGTGCGTCGTTAGGGTTCGTCAGGGTGCGTTGTGTCGTCAGGGTGCGTTGTTAGGGTGAGTCAGGTTGCGTCGTTAGGGTGCGTCAGGGTGCGTCGTTAAGGTTCGTCAGGGTGCGTCGTTAGGGTTCGTCAGGGTGCGTCGTTAGGGTGCGATAGGGTGCGTCGTTAGGGTTCGTCAGGGTGCGTTGTGTCGTCAGGGTGCGTTGTTAGGGTGAGTCAGGTTGCGTCGTTAGGGTGCGTCAGGGTGCGTCGTTAAGGTTCGTCAGGGTGCGTCGTTAGGGTTCGTCAGGGTGCGTCGTTAGGGTGCGTCAGGGTGCGTCAGGGTGCGTCGTTAGGGTGCGTTGTTAGGGTGCGTCAGGGTGCGTCGTTAGGGTGCGTCAGGGTGCGTCCTGTCGTTAGGGTGCGTCGTTAGGGTTCGTCAGAGTGCGTCGTTAGGGTGCGTCAGGGTGCGTCATTAGGGTGCGTCAGGGTGCGTCGTTAGGGTTCGTCAGGGTGCGTCCTGTCGTTAGGGTGCGTTGTTAGGGTGCGTCAGGGTGCGTCGTTAGGGTGCGTCCGGGTGCGTCCTGTCGTTAGGATGCGTCGTTAGGGTTCGTCAGGGTGCGTCGTTAGGGTGCGCCATGGTGCGTCGTTAGTGTGCGTCAGGGTTCGTCGTTAGGGTTCATCAGGGTGCGTTGTGTCGTCAGGGTGCGTTGTTAGGGTGTGTCAGGGTGCGTCGTTAGGGTGCGATAGGGTGCGTCGTTAGGGTGCGTCGTTAGGGTGCGTTAGGGTGCGTTGTTAGGGTTCGTCAGGGTGCGTCGTTAGGGTGTGTCAGGGTGCGTCGTTATGGTGCGTCAGGGTGCGTCGTTAGGGTGCGGCAGGGTGCGTTGTGTCATCAGGGTGCGTTGTTAGGGTGCGTCAGGGTGCGTTGTTAGGGTGCGTCAGGGTGCGTCGTTAGGGTTCGTCAGGGTGCGTCGTTAGGGTTCGTCAGGGTGCGTTGTTAGGGTGCGTCAGGGTGCGTCAGGGTGCGTCAGGGTGCGTCGTTAGGGTTCGTCAGGGTGCGTTGTGTCGTCAGGGTGCGTTGTTAAGGTGTGTCAGGGTGCGTCGTTAGGGTGCGATAGGGTGCGTCGTTAGGGTTCGTCAGGGTGCGTTGTGTCGTCAGGGTGCGTTGTTAGGGTGAGTCAGGTTGCGTCGGTAGGGTGCGTCAGGGTGCGTCGTTAAGGTTCGTCAGGGTGCGTCGTTAGGGTTCGTCAGGGTGCGTCGTTAGGGTGCGTCAGGGTGCGTCAGGGTGCGTCGTTAGGGTGCGTTGTTAGGGTGCGTCAGGGTGCGTCGTTAGGGTGCGTCAGGGTGCGTCCTGTCGTTAGGGTGCGTCGTTAGGGTTCGTCAGAGTGCGTCGTTAGGGTGCGTCAGGGTGCATCATTAGGGTGCGTCAGGGTGCGTCGTTAGGGTTCGTCAGGTGCGTGCTGTCGTTAGGGTGCGTCAGGGTGCGTCGTTAGGGTGCGTCCGGGTGCGTCGTGTCGTTAGGGTGCGTCGTTAGGGTTCGTCAGGGTGCGTCGTTAGGGTGCGTCAGGGTGCGTTGTTAGGGTGCGTCAGGGTGCGTCGTTAGGGTTCGTCAGGGTGCGTTGTGTCGTCAGGGTGCGTTGTTAGGGTGTGTCAGGGTGCGTCGTTAGGGTGCGATAGGGTGCGTCGTTAGGGTGCGTCGTTAGGGTGCGTTAGGGTGCGTTGTTAGGGTTCGTCAGGGTGCGTCGTTAGGGTTCGTCAGGGTGCGTCGTTATGGTGCGTCAGGGTGCGTCGTTAGGGTGCGTCAGGGTGCGTTGTGTCATCAGGGTGCGTTGTTAGGGTGCGTCAGGGTGCGTTGTTAGGGTGCGTCAGGGTGCGTCGTTAAGGTTCGTCAGGGTGCGTCGTTAGGGTTCGTCAGGGTGCGTCATTAGGGTGCGTCAGGGTGCGTCGTTAGGGTGCGTCAGGGTGCGTCGTTAGGGTTCGTCAGGGTGCGTTGTGTCGTCAGGGTGCGTTGTTAAGGTGTGTCAGGGTGCGTCGTTAGGGTGCGATAGGGTGCGTCGTTAGGGTTCGTCAGGGTGCGTTGTGTCGTCAGGGTGCGTTGTTAGGGTGAGTCAGGTTGCGTCGGTAGGGTGCGTCAGGGTGCGTCGTTAAGGTTCGTCAGGGTGCGTCGTTAGGGTTCGTCAGGGTGCGTCGTTAGGGTGCGTCAGGGTGCGTCAGGGTGCGTCGTTAGGGTGCGTTGTTAGGGTGCGTCAGGGTGCGTCGTTAGGGTGCGTCAGGGTGCGTCCTGTCGTTAGGGTGCGTCGTTAGGGTTCGTCAGAGTGCGTCGTTAGGGTGCGTCAGGGTGCATCATTAGGGTGCGTCAGGGTGCGTCGTTAGGGTTCGTCAGGGTGCGTCCTGTCGTTAGGGTGCGTTGTTAGGGTGCGTCAGGGTGCGTCGTTAGGGTGCGTCCGGGTGCGTCCTGTCGTTAGGATGCGTCGTTAGGGTTCGTCAGGGTGCGTCGTTAGGGTGCGTCAGGGTGCGTTGTTAGGGTGCGTCAGGGTGCGTCGTTAGGGTTCGTCAGGGTGCGTTGTGTCGTCAGGGTGCGTTGTTAGGGTGTGTCAGGGTGCGTCGTTAGGGTGCGATAGGGTGCGTCGTTAGGGTGCGTCGTTAGGGTGCGTTAGGGTGCGTTGTTAGGGTTCGTCAGGGTGCGTCGTTAGGGTGTGTCAGGGTGCGTCGTTATGGTGCGTCAGGGTGCGTCGTTAGGGTGCGGCAGGGTGCGTTGTGTCATCAGGGTGCGTTGTTAGGGTGCGTCAGGGTGCGTTGTTAGGGTGCGTCAGGGTGCGTCGTTAAGGTTCGTCAGGGTGCGTCGTTAGGGTTCGTCAGGGTGCGTCATTAGGGTGCGTCAGGGTGCGTCGTTAGGGTGCGTCAGGGTGCGTCGTTAGGGTTCGTCAGGGTGCGTTGTGTCGTCAGGGTGCGTTGTTAGGGTGTGTCAGGGTGCGTCGTTAGGGTGCGATAGGGTGCGTCGTTAGGGTGCGTCGTTAGGGTGCGTTGTTAGGGTTCGTCAGGGTGCGTTGTTAGGGTGTGTCAGGGTGCGTCGTTAGGGTGCGTCAGGGTGCGTCGTTAGGGTGCGGCAGGGTGCGTTGTGTCATCAGGGTGCGTTGTTAGGGTGCGTCAGGGTGCGTTGTTAGGGTGCGTCAGGGTGCGTCGTTAAGGTTCGTCAGGGTGCGTCGTTAGGGTTCGTCAGGGTGCGTCATTAGGGTGCGTCAGGGTGCGTCGTTAGGGTGCGTCAGGGTGCGTCGTTAGGGTTCGTCAGGGTGCGTTGTGTCGTCAGGGTGCGTTGTTAAGGTGTGTCAGGGTGCGTCGTTAGGGTGCGATAGGGTGCGTCGTTAGGGTTCGTCAGGGTGCGTTGTGTCGTCAGGGTGCGTTGTTAGGGTGAGTCAGGTTGCGTCGGTAGGGTGCGTCAGGGTGCGTCGTTAGGGTTCGTCAGGGTGCGTCGTTAGGGTGCGTCAGGGTGCATCAGGGTGCGTCGTTAGGGTGCGTTGTTAGGGTGCGTCAGGGTGCGTCGTTAGGGTGCGTCAGGGTGCGTCCTGTCGTTAGGGTGCGTCGTTAGGGTTCGTCAGAGTGCGTCGTTAGGGTGCGTCAGGGTGCATCATTAGGGTGCGTCAGGGTGCGTCGTTAGGGTTCGTCAGGGTGCGTCCTGTCGTTAGGGTGCGTTGTTAGGGTGCGTCAGGGTGCGTCGTTAGGGTGCGTCCGGGTGCGTCCTGTCGTTAGGGTGCGTCGTTAGGGTTCGTCAGGGTGCGTCGTTAGGGTGCGTCAGGGTGCGTCGTTAGGGTGCGTCAGGGTGCGTCATTAGGGTTCGTCAGGGTGCGTTGTGTCGTCAGGGTGCGTTGTTAGGGTGCGTCAGGGTGCGTCGTTAGGGTGCGTCAGGGTGCGTCGTTAGGGTGCGTTAGGGTGCGTCAGGGTGCGTCGTTAGGGTGCGTCAGGGTGCGTCGTTAGGGTTCGTCAGGGTGCGTTGTGTCGTCAGGGTGCGTTGTTAGGGTGCGTCAGGGTGCGTCGTTAGGGTGTGTCAGGGTGCGTCGTTAGGGTGCGTCAGGGTGCGTCGTTAAGGTTCGTCAGGGTGCGTCGTTAGGGTGCGTCAGGGTGCGTCGTTAAGGTTCGTCAGGGTGCGTCGTTAGGGTTCGTCAGGGTGCGTCGTTAGGGTGCGTCAGGGTGCGTCAGGGTGCGTCGTTAGGGTGCGTTGTTAGGGTGCGTCAGGGTGCGTCGTTAGGGTGCGTCAGGGTGCGTCCTGTCGTTAGGGTGCGTCGTTAGGGTTCGTCAGAGTGCGTCGTTAGGGTGCGTCAGGGTGCATCATTAGGGTGCGTCAGGGTGCGTCGTTAGGGTTCGTCAGGGTGCGTCCTGTCGTTAGGGTGCGTTGTTAGGGTGCGTCAGGGTGCGTCGTTAGGGTGCGTCCGGGTGCGTCCTGTCGTTAGGGTGCGTCGTTAGGGTTCGTCAGGGTGCGTCGTTAGGGTGCGTCAGGGTGCGTTGTTAGGGTGCGTCAGGGTGCGTCGTTAGGGTTCGTCAGGGTGCGTTGTGTCGTCAGGGTGCGTTGTTAGGGTGTGTCAGGGTGCGTCGTTAGGGTGCGTCAGGGTGCGTCGTTAGGGTGCGTTAGGGTGCGTCAGGGTGCGTCGTTAGGGTGCGTCAGGGTGCGTCGTTAGGGTTCGTCAGGGTGCGTTGTGTCGTCAGGGTGCGTTGTTAGGGTGCGTCAGGGTGCGTCGTTAGGGTGTGTCAGGGTGCGTCGTTAGGGTGCGTCAGGGTGCGTCGTTAAGGTTCGTCAGGGTGCATCGTTAGGGTGCGTCAGGGTGCGTCGTTAGGGTGCGTCAGGGTGCGTCGTTAGGGTGCGTCCGGGTGCGTCGTTAGGGTTCGTCAGGGTGCGTTGTGTCGTCAGGGTGCGTTGTTAGGGTGTGTCAGGGTGCGTCGTTAGGGTTCGTCAGGGTGCGTCGTTAGGGTGCGTCAGGGTGCGTCGTTAGGGTTCGTCAGGGTGCGTCGTTAGGGTGCGTCGTTAGGGTGCGTCAGGGTGCGTCGTTAGGGTTCGTCAGGGTGCGTCCTGTCGTTAGGGTGCGTTGTTAGGGTGCGTCAGGGTGCGTCGTTAGGGTGCGTCCGGGTGCGTCCTGTCGTTAGGGTGCGTCGTTAGGGTTCGTCAGGGTGCGTCGTTAGGGTGCGTCAGGGTGCGTTGTTAGGGTGCGTCAGGGTGCGTCGTTAGGGTTCGTCAGGGTGCGTTGTGTCGTCAGGGTGCGTTGTTAGGGTGTGTCAGGGTGCGTCGTTAGGGTGCGTCGTTAGGGTGCGTTAGGGTGCGTCAGGGTGCGTCGTTAGGGTGCGTCAGGGTGCGTCGTTAGGGTTCGTCAGGGTGCGTTGTGTCGTCAGGGTGCGTTGTTAGGGTGTGTCAGGGTGCGTCGTTAGGGTGCGTCAGGGTGCGTCGTTAGGGTGCGTTAGGGTGCGTCAGGGTGCGTCGTTAGGGTGCGTCAGGGTGCGTCGTTAGGGTTCGTCAGGGTGCGTTGTGTCGTCAGGGTGCGTTGTTAGGGTGCGTCAGGGTGCGTCGTTAGGGTGTGTCAGGGTGCGTCGTTAGGGTGCGTTAGGGTGCGTCGTTAGGGTTCGTCAGGGTGCGTTGTTAGGGTGCGTCAGGGTGCGTCGTTAGGGTTCGTCAGGGTGCGTCGTTAGGGTGCGTTAGGGTGCGTCAGGGTGCGTCGTTAGGGTGCGTCAGGGTGCGTCGTTAGGGTTCGTCAGGGTGCGTTGTGTCGTCAGGGTGCGTTGTTAGGGTGCGTCAGGGTGCGTCGTTAGGGTGTGTCAGGGTGCGTCGTTAGGGTGCGTCAGGGTGCGTCGTTAAGGTTCGTCAGGGTGCGTCGTTAGGGTGCGTCAGGGTGCGTCGTTAGGGTGCGTCAGGGTGCGTCGTTAGGGTGCGTCCGGGTGCGTCGTTAGGGTTCGTCAGGGTGCGTTGTGTCGTCAGGGTGCGTTGTTAGGGTGTGTCAGGGTGCGTCGTTAGGGTTCGTCAGGGTGCGTCGTTAGGGTGCGTCAGGGTGCGTCGTTAGGGTTCGTCAGGGTGCGTCGTTAGGGTGCGTCAGGGTGCGTCGTTAGGGTTAGGGTGCGTCAGGGTGCGTCGTTAGGGTGCGTCCGGGTGCGTCCTGTCGTTAGGGTGCGTCGTTAGGGTTCGTCAGGGTGCGTCGTTAGGGTGCGTCAGGGTGCGTTGTTAGGGTGCGTCAGGGTGCGTCGTTAGGGTTCGTCAGGGTGCGTTGTGTCGTCAGGGTGCGTTGTTAGGGTGTGTCAGGGTGCGTCGTTAGGGTGCGTCGTTAGGGTGCGTTAGGGTGCGTCAGGGTGCGTCGTTAGGGTGCATCAGGGTGCGTCGTTAGGGTTCGTCAGGGTGCGTTGTGTCGTCAGGGTGCGTTGTTAGGGTGTGTCAGGGTGCGTCGTTAGGGTGCGTCAGGGTGCGTCGTTAGGGTGCGTTAGGGTGCGTCAGGGTGCGTCGTTAGGGTGCGTCAGGGTGCGTCGTTAGGGTTCGTCAGGGTGCGTTGTGTCGTCAGGGTGCGTTGTTAGGGTGAGTCAGAGTGCGTCGTTAGGGTGCGGGAGGGTGCGTCGTTAGGGTGCGTTAGGGTGCGTCGTTAGGGTGCGTCAGGGTGCGTCGTTAGGGTGCGTCAGGGTGCGTCGTTAGGGTTCGTCAGGGTGCGTTGTGTCGTCAGGGTGCGTTGTTAGGGTGCGTCAGGTTGCGTCGTTAGGGTGCGTCAGGGTGCGTCGTTAGGGTGCGTTAGGGTGCGTCGTTAGGGTTCGTCAGGGTGCGTCGTTAGGGTTCGTCAGGGTGCGTTGTGTCGTCAGGGTGCGTCGTTAGGGTGCGTCAGGGTGCGTCGTTAGGGTTCGTCAGGGTGCGTTGTGTCGTCAGGGTGCGTTGTTAGGGTGCGTCGTTAGGGTGCGTCGTTAGGGTGCGTTAGGGTGCGTCAGGGTGCGTCGTTAGGGTGCGTCAGGGTGCGTCGTTAGGGTTCGTCAGGGTGCGTTGTGTCGTCAGGGTGCGTTGTTAGGGTGTGTCAGGGTGCGTCGTTAGGGTGCGTCAGGGTGCGTCGTTAGGGTGCGTTAGGGTGCGTCAGGGTGCGTCGTTAGGGTGCGTCAGGGTGCGTCGTTAGGGTTCGTCAGGGTGCGTTGTGTCGTCAGGGTGCGTTGTTAGGGTGCGTCAGGGTGCGTCGTTAGGGTGTGTCAGGGTGCGTCGTTAGGGTGCGTTAGGGTGCGTCGTTAGGGTTCGTCAGGGTGCGTCGTTAGGGTGCGTCAGGGTGCGTCGTTAGGGTGCGTCAGGGTGCGTCGTTAGGGTGCGTTAGTGTGCGTCAGGGTGCGTCGTTAGGGTGCGTCAGGGTGCGTCGTTAGGGTTCGTCAGGGTGCGTTGTGTCGTCAGGGTGCGTTGTTAGGGTGCGTCAGGGTGCGTCGTTAGGGTGTGTCAGGGTGCGTCGTTAGGGTGCGTCAGGGTGCGTCGTTAAGGTTCGTCAGGGTGCGTCGTTAGGGTGCGTCAGGGTGCGTCGTTAGGGTGCGTCAGGGTGCGTCGTTAGGGTGCGTCCGGGTGCGTCGTTAGGGTTCGTCAGGGTGCGTTGTGTCGTCAGGGTGCGTTGTTAGGGTGTGTCAGGGTGCGTCGTTAGGGTTCGTCAGGGTGCGTCGTTAGGGTGCGTCAGGGTGCGTCGTTAGGGTTCGTCAGGGTGCGTCGTTAGGGTGCGTCGTTAGGGTGCGTCAGGGTGCGTCGTTAGGGTGCGTCAGGGTGCGTCCTGTCGTTAGGGTGCGTTGTTAGGGTGTGTCAGGGTGCGTCGTTAGGGTTCGTCAGGGTGCGTCGTTAGGGTGCGTCAGGGTGCGTCGTTAGGGTTCGTCAGGGTGCGTCGTTAGGGTGCGTCGTTAGGGTGCGTCAGGGTGCGTCGTTAGGGTTCGTCAGGGTGCGTCCTGTCGTTAGGGTGCGTTGTTAGGGTGCGTCAGGGTGCGTCGTTAGGGTGCGTCAGGGTGCGTCGTCAGGGTGCGTCGGGGGTCGTCAGGGTGCGTCGTCGTAGGGTGCGTTGTTAGGGTGCGTCAGGGTGCGTCGTTAGGGTTCGTCAGGGTGCGTTGTGTCGTCAGGGTGCGTTGTTAGGGTGTGTCAGGGTGCGCGTTAGGGTGCGTCAGGGTGCGGCGTTAGGGTGCGTCAGGGTGCGTCGTTAGGGTGCGTCAGGGTGCGTCGTTAGGGTTCGTCAGGGTGCGCGTTGTGTCGTCAGGGTGCGTTGTTAGGGTGTGTCAGGGTGCGTCGTTAGGGTGCGTCAGGGTGTGTTGTTAGGGTGCGTTAGGGTGCGTCAGGGTGCGTCGTTAGGGTGCGTCAGGGTGCGTCGTTAGGGTTCGTCAGGGTGCGTTGTGTCGTCAGGGTGCGTTGTTAGGGTGCGTCAGGGTGCGTCGTTAGGGTGTGTCAGGGTGCGTCGTTAGGGTGCGTTAGGGTGCGTCGTTAGGGTTCGTCAGGGTGCGTTGTTAGGGTGCGTCAGGGTGCGTCGTTAGGGTTCGTCAGGGTGCGTCGTTAGGGTGCGTTAGGGTGCGTCAGGGTGCGTCGTTAGGGTGCGTCAGGGTGCGTCGTTAGGGTTCGTCAGGGTGCGTTGTGTCGTCAGGGTGCGTTGTTAGGGTGCGTCAGGGTGCGTCGTTAGGGTGTGTCAGGGTGCGTCGTTAGGGTGCGTCAGGGTGCGTCGTTAAGGTTCGTCAGGGTGCGTCGTTAGGGTGCGTCAGGGTGCGTCGTTAGGGTGCGTCAGGGTGCGTCGTTAGGGTGCGTCCGGGTGCGTCGTTAGGGTGCGTCAGGGTGCGTTGTGTCGTCAGGGTGCGTTGTTAGGGTGTGTCAGGGTGCGTCGTTAGGGTTCGTCAGGGTGCGTCGTTAGGGTGCGTCAGGGTGCGTCGTTAGGGTTCGTCAGGGTGCGTCGTTAGGGTGCGTCGTTAGGGTGCGTCAGGGTGCGTCGTTAGGGTTCGTCAGGGTGCGTCCTGTCGTTAGGGTGCGTTGTTAGGGTGCGTCAGGGTGCGTCGTTAGGGTGCGTCAGGGTGCGTCGTTAGGGTTCGTCAGGGTGCGTCGTTAGGGTGCGTCGTTAGGGTGCGTCGTCAGGGTGCGTCGTTAGGGTGCGTCAGGGTGCGTCGTTAGGGTTCGTCAGGGTGCGTTGTGTCGTCAGGGTGCGTTGTTAGGGTGTGTCAGGGTGTGTCGTTAGGGTGCGTCAGGGTGCGTCGTTAGGGTGCGTTAGGGTGCGTCAGGGTGCGTCGTTATGGTGCGTCAGGGTGCGTCGTTAGGGTTCGTCAGGGTGCGTTGTGTCGTCAGGGTGCGTTGTTAGGGTGCGTCAGGGTGCGTTAGGGTGCGTAGTTAGGGTGCGTTAGGGTGCGTCGTTAGGGTTCGTCAGGGTGCGTCGTTAGGGTGCGTCAGGGTGCGTCGTTAGGGTGCGTCAGGGTGCGTCGTTAGGGTGCGTAGGGTGCGTCAGGGTGCGTCGTTAGGGTGCGTCAGGGTGCGTCGTTAGGGTTCGTCAGGGTGCGTTGTGTCGTCAGGGTGCGTTGTTAGGGTGCGTCAGGGTGCGTCGTTAGGGTGCGTCAGGGTGCGTCGTTAGGGTGCGTCAGGTTGCGTCGTTAGGGTTCGTCAGGGTGCGTCGTTAGGGTGCGTCAGGGTGCGTCGTTAGGGTGCGTCAGGGTGCGTCGTTAGGGTGCGTCCGGGTGCGTCGTTAGGGTTCGTCAGGGTGCGTTGTGTCGTCAGGGTGCGTTGTTAGGGTGTGTCAGGGTGCGTCGTTAGGGTTCGTCAGGGTGCGTCGTTAGGGTGCGTCAGGGTGCGTCGTTAGGGTTCGTCAGGGTGCGTCGTTAGGGTGCGTCGTTAGGGTGCGTCAGGGTGCGTCGTTAGGGTTCGTCAGGGTGCGTCCTGTCGTTAGGGTGCGTTGTTAGGGTGCGTCAGGGTGCGTCGTTAGGGTGCGTCCGGGTGCGTCCTGTCGTTAGGGTGCGTCGTTAGGGTTCGTCAGGGTGCGTCGTTAGGGTGCGTCAGGGTGCGTTGTTAGGGTGCGTCAGGGTGCGTCGTTAGGGTTCGTCAGGGTGCGTTGTGTCGTCAGGGTGCGTTGTTAGGGTGTGTCAGGGTGCGTCGTTAGGGTGCGTCGTTAGGGTGCGTTAGGGTGCGTCAGGGTGCGTCGTTAGGGTGCATCAGGGTGCGTCGTTAGGGTTCGTCAGGGTGCGTTGTGTCGTCAGGGTGCGTTGTTAGGGTGTGTCAGGGTGCGTCGTTAGGGTGCGTCAGGGTGCGTCGTTAGGGTGCGTTAGGGTGCGTCAGGGTGCGTCGTTAGGGTGCGTCAGGGTGCGTCGTTAGGGTTCGTCAGGGTGCGTTGTGTCGTCAGGGTGCGTTGTTAGGGTGCGTCAGGGTGCGTCGTTAGGGTGTGTCAGGGTGCGTCGTTAGGGTGCGTTAGGGTGCGTCGTTAGGGTTCGTCAGGGTGCGTTGTTAGGGTGCGTCAGGGTGCGTCGTTAGGGTTCGTCAGGGTGCGTTGTGTCGTCAGGGTGCGTTGTTAGGGTGCGTCAGGGTGCGTCGTTAGGGTGTGTCAGGGTGCGTCGTTAGGGTGCGTTAGAGTGCGTCGTTAGGGTTCGTCAGGGTGCGTCGTTAGGGTTCGTCAGGGTGCGTTGTGTCGTCAGGGTGCGTCGTTAGGGTGCGTCAGGGTGCGTCGTTAGGGTTCGTCAGGGTGCGTCGTTAGGGTGCGTCGTTAGGGTGCGTCAGGGTGCGTTGTTAGGGTGCGTCAGGGTGCGTCGTTAGGGTTCGTCAGGGTGCGTTGTGTCGTCAGGGTGCGTTGTTAGGGTGTGTCAGGGTGCGTCGTTAGGGTGCGTCAGGGTGCGTCGTTAGGGTGCGTTAGGGTGCGTCAGGGTGCGTCGTTAGGGTGCGTCAGGGTGCGTCGTTAGGGTTCGTCAGGGTGCGTTGTGTCGTCAGGGTGCGTTGTTAGGGTGCGTCAGGGTGCGTCGTTAGGGTGTGTCAGGGTGCGTCGTTAGGGTGCGTTAGGGTGCGATAGGGTGCGTCGTTAGGGTGCGTTAGGGTGCGTCAGGGTGCGTCGTTAGGGTGCGTCAGGGTGCGTCGTTAGGGTGCGTCAGGGTGCGTCGTTAAGGTTCGTCAGGGTGCGTCGTTAGGGTTCGTCAGGGTGCGTCGTTAGGGTGCGTCCGGGTGCGTCGTTAGGGTTCGTCAAGGTGCGTTGTGTCGTCAGGGTGCGTTGTTAGGGTGTGTCAGGGTGCGTCGTTAGGGTTCGTCAGGGTGCGTCGTTAGGGTGCGTCAGGGTGCGTCGTTAGGGTTCGTCAGGGTGCGTCGTTAGGGTGCGTCAGGGTGCGTCGTTAGGGTGCGTCAGGGTGCGTCGTTAGGGTTCGTCAGGGTGCGTTGTTAGGGTGTGTCAGGGTGCGTCGTTAGGGTGCGTCAGGGTTAGGGTGCGTCAGGGTGCGTCGTTAGGGTTCGTCAGGGTGCGTTGTGTCGTCAGGGTGCGTTGTTATGGTGCGTCAGGGTGCGTCGTTAGGGTGTGTCAGGGTGCGTCGTTAGGGTGCGTTAGGGTGCGATAGGGTGCGTCGTTAGGGTGCGTCAGGGTGCGTCGTTAGGGTGCGTTGTTAGGGTGCGTCAGGGTGCGTCGTTAGGGTGCGTCAGGGTGCGTCCTGTCGTTAGGGTGCGTCGTTAGGGTTCGTCAGAGTGCGTCGTTAGGGTGCGTCAGGGTGCATCATTAGGGTGCGTCAGGGTGCGTCGTTAGGGTTCGTCAGGGTGCGTCCTGTCGTTAGGGTGCGTTGTTAGGGTGCGTCAGGGTGCGTCGTTAGGGTGCGTCAGGGTGCGTCGTTAGGGTTCGTCAGGGTGCGTTGTGTCGTCAGGGTGCGTTGTTATGGTGCGTCAGGGTGCGTCGTTAGGGTGTGTCAGGGTGCGTCGTTAGGGTGCGTTAGGGTGCGATAGGGTGCGTCGTTAGGGTGCGTCAGGGTGCGTCAGGGTGCGTCGTTAGGGTGCGTTGTTAGGGTGCGTCAGGGTGCGTCGTTAGGGTGCGTCAGGGTGCGTCCTGTCGTTAGGGTGCGTCGTTAGGGTTCGTCAGAGTGCGTCGTTAGGGTGCGTCAGGGTGCATCATTAGGGTGCGTCAGGGTGCGTCGTTAGGGTTCGTCAGGGTGCGTCCTGTCGTTAGGGTGCGTTGTTAGGGTGCGTCAGGGTGCGTCGTTAGGGTGCGTCCGGGTGCGTCCTGTCGTTAGGGTGCGTCGTTAGGGTTCGTCAGGGTGCGTCGTTAGGGTGCGTCAGGGTGCGTTGTTAGGGTGCGTCAGGGTGCGTCGTTAGGGTTCGTCAGGGTGCGTTGTGTCGTCAGGGTGCGTTGTTAGGGTGTGTCAGGGTGCGTCGTTAGGGTGCGTCAGGGTGCGTCGTTAGGGTGCGTTAGGGTGCGTTGTGTCGTCAGGGTGCGTTGTCAGGGTGCGTCAGGGTGCGTCGTTAGGGTGCGTCAGGGTGCGTCCTGTCGTTAGGGTGCGTCGTTAGGGTTCGTCAGAGTGCGTCGTTAGGGTGCGTCAGGGTGCATCATTAGGGTGCGTCAGGGTGCGTCGTTAGGGTTCGTCAGGGTGCGTCCTGTCGTTAGGGTGCGTTGTTAGGGTGCGTCAGGGTGCGTCGTTAGGGTGCGTCCGGGTGCGTCCTGTCGTTAGGGTGCGTCGTTAGGGTTCGTCAGGGTGCGTTGTGTCGTCAGGGTGCGTTGTTATGGTGCGTCAGGGTGCGTCGTTAGGGTGCGTCAGGGTGCGTCGTTAGGGTGCGTTAGGGTGCGATAGGGTGCGTCGTTAGGGTGCGTCAGGGTGCGTCAGGGTGCGTCGTTAGGGTGCGTTGTTAGGGTGCGTCAGGGTGCGTCGTTAGGGTGCGTCAGGGTGCGTCCTGTCGTTAGGGTGCGTCGTTAGGGTTCGTCAGAGTGCGTCGTTAGGGTGCGTCAGGGTGCATCATTAGGGTGCGTCAGGGTGCGTCGTTAGGGTTCGTCAGGGTGCGTCCTGTCGTTAGGGTGCGTTGTTAGGGTGCGTCAGGGTGCGTCGTTAGGGTGCGTCCGGGTGCGTCCTGTCGTTAGGGTGCGTCGTTAGGGTTCGTCAGGGTGCGTCGTTAGGGTGCGTCAGGGTGCGTTGTTAGGGTGCGTCAGGGTGCGTCGTTAGGGTTCGTCAGGGTGCGTTGTGTCGTCAGGGTGCGTTGTTAGGGTGTGTCAGGGTGCGTCGTTAGGGTGCGTCAGGGTGCGTCGTTAGGGTGCGTTAGGGTGCGTCAGGGTGCGTCGTTAGGGTGCGTCAGGGTGCGTCGTTAGGGTTCGTCAGGGTGCGTTGTGTCGTCAGGGTGCGTTGTTAGGGTGCGTCAGGGTGCGTCGTTAGGGTGTGTCAGGGTGCGTCGTTAGGGTGCGTCAGGGTGCGTCGTTAAGGTTCGTCAGGGTGCGTCGTTAGGGTGCGTCAGGGTGCGTCGTTAAGGTTCGTCAGGGTGCGTCGTTAGGGTTCGTCAGGGTGCGTCGTTAGGGTGCGTCAGGGTGCGTCAGGGTGCGTCGTTAGGGTGCGTTGTTAGGGTGCGTCAGGGTGCGTCGTTAGGGTGCGTCAGGGTGCGTCCTGTCGTTAGGGTGCGTCGTTAGGGTTCGTCAGAGTGCGTCGTTAGGGTGCGTCAGGGTGCATCATTAGGGTGCGTCAGGGTGCGTCGTTAGGGTTCGTCAGGGTGCGTCCTGTCGTTAGGGTGCGTTGTTAGGGTGCGTCAGGGTGCGTCGTTAGGGTGCGTCCGGGTGCGTCCTGTCGTTAGGGTGCGTCGTTAGGGTTCGTCAGGGTGCGTCGTTAGGGTGCGTCAGGGTGCGTTGTTAGGGTGCGTCAGGGTGCGTCGTTAGGGTTCGTCAGGGTGCGTTGTGTCGTCAGGGTGCGTTGTTAGGGTGTGTCAGGGTGCGTCGTTAGGGTGCGTCAGGGTGCGTCGTTAGGGTGCGTTAGGGTGCGTCAGGGTGCGTCGTTAGGGTGCGTCAGGGTGCGTCGTTAGGGTTCGTCAGGGTGCGTTGTGTCGTCAGGGTGCGTTGTCAGGGTGCGTCAGGGTGCGTCGTTAGGGTGTGTCAGGGTGCGTCGTTAGGGTGCGTCAGGGTGCGTCGTTAAGGTTCGTCAGGGTGCATCGTTAGGGTGCGTCAGGGTGCGTCGTTAGGGTGCGTCAGGGTGCGTCGTTAGGGTGCGTCCGGGTGCGTCGTTAGGGTTCGTCAGGGTGCGTTGTGTCGTCAGGGTGCGTTGTTAGGGTGTGTCAGGGTGCGTCGTTAGGGTTCGTCAGGGTGCGTCGTTAGGGTGCGTCAGGGTGCGTCGTTAGGGTTCGTCAGGGTGCGTCGTTAGGGTGCGTCGTTAGGGTGCGTCAGGGTGCGTCGTTAGGGTTCGTCAGGGTGCGTCCTGTCGTTAGGGTGCGTTGTTAGGGTGCGTCAGGGTGCGTCGTTAGGGTGCGTCCGGGTGCGTCCTGTCGTTAGGGTGCGTCGTTAGGGTTCGTCAGGGTGCGTCGTTAGGGTGCGTCAGGGTGCGTTGTTAGGGTGCGTCAGGGTGCGTCGTTAGGGTTCGTCAGGGTGCGTTGTGTCGTCAGGGTGCGTTGTTAGGGTGTGTCAGGGTGCGTCGTTAGGGTGCGTCGTTAGGGTGCGTTAGGGTGCGTCAGGGTGCGTCGTTAGGGTGCGTCAGGGTGCGTCGTTAGGGTTCGTCAGGGTGCGTTGTGTCGTCAGGGTGCGTTGTTAGGGTGTGTCAGGGTGCGTCGTTAGGGTGCGTCAGGGTGCGTCGTTAGGGTGCGTTAGGGTGCGTCAGGGTGCGTCGTTAGGGTGCGTCAGGGTGCGTCGTTAGGGTTCGTCAGGGTGCGTTGTGTCGTCAGGGTGCGTTGTTAGGGTGCGTCAGGGTGCGTCGTTAGGGTGTGTCAGGGTGCGTCGTTAGGGTGCGTTAGGGTGCGTCGTTAGGGTTCGTCAGGGTGCGTTGTTAGGGTGCGTCAGGGTGCGTCGTTAGGGTGCGTCAGGGTGCGTCGTTAGGGTGCGTTAGGGTGCGTCAGGGTGCGTCGTTAGGGTGCGTCAGGGTGCGTCGTTAGGGTTCGTCAGGGTGCGTTGTGTCGTCAGGGTGCGTTGTTAGGGTGCGTCAGGGTGCGTCGTTAGGGTGTGTCAGGGTGCGTCGTTAGGGTGCGTCAGGGTGCGTCGTTAAGGTTCGTCAGGGTGCGTCGTTAGGGTGCGTCAGGGTGCGTCGTTAGGGTGCGTCAGGGTGCGTCGTTAGGGTGCGTCCGGGTGCGTCGTTAGGGTTCGTCAGGGTGCGTTGTGTCGTCAGGGTGTGTTGTTAGGGTGTGTCAGGGTGCGTCGTTAGGGTGCGTCAGGGTGCGTCGTTAGGGTGCGTCAGGGTGCGTCGTTAGGGTGCGTCGTTAGGGTGCGTCGTTAGGGTGCGTCAGGGTGCGTCGTTAGGGTTCGTCAGGGTGCGTCATGTCGTTAGGGTGCGTTGTTAGGGTGCGTCAGGGTGCGTCGTTAGGGTGCGTCCGGGTGCGTCCTGTCGTTAGGGTGCGTCGTTAGGGTTCGTCAGGGTGCGTCGTTAGGGTGCGTCAGGGTGCGTTGTTAGGGTGCGTCAGGGTGCGTCGTTAGGGTTCGTCAGGGTGCGTTGTGTCGTCAGGGTGCGTTGTTAGGGTGTGTCAGGGTGCGTCGTTAGGGTGCGTCGTTAGGGTGCGTTAGGGTGCGTCAGGGTGCGTCGTTAGGGTGCGTCAGGGTGCGTCGTTAGGGTTCGTCAGGGTGCGTTGTGTCGTCAGGGTGCGTTGTTAGGGTGTGTCAGGGTGCGTCGTTAGGGTGCGTCAGGGTGCGTCGTTAGGGTGCGTTAGGGTGCGTCAGGGTGCGTCGTTAGGGTGCGTCAGGGTGCGTCGTTAGGGTTCGTCAGGGTGCGTTGTGTCGTCAGGGTGCGTTGTTAGGGTGCGTCAGGGTGCGTCGTTAGGGTGTGTCAGGGTGCGTCGTTAGGGTGCGTTAGGGTGCGTCGTTAGGGTTCGTCAGGGTGCGTTGTTAGGGTGCGTCAGGGTGCGTCGTTAGGGTTCGTCAGGGTGCGTTGTGTCGTCAGGGTGCGTTGTTAGGGTGCGTCAGGGTGCGTCGTTAGGGTGTGTCAGGGTGCGTCGTTAGGGTGCGTTAGAGTGCGTCGTTAGGGTTCGTCAGGGTGCGTCGTTAGGGTTCGTCAGGGTGCGTTGTGTCGTCAGGGTGCGTCGTTAGGGTGCGTCAGGGTGCGTCGTTAGGGTGCGTCAGGGTGCGTCGTTAGGGTTCGTCAGGGTGCGTCGTTAGGGTGCGTCGTTAGGGTGCGTCAGGGTGCGTTGTTAGGGTGCGTCAGGGTGCGTCGTTAGGGTTCGTCAGGGTGCGTTGTGTCGTCAGGGTGCGTTGTTAGGGTGTGTCAGGGTGCGTCGTTAGGGTGCGTCAGGGTGCGTCGTTAGGGTGCGTTAGGGTGCGTCAGGGTGCGTCGTTAGGGTGCGTCAGGGTGCGTCGTTAGGGTTCGTCAGGGTGCGTTGTGTCGTCAGGGTGCGTTGTTAGGGTGCGTCAGGGTGCGTCGTTAGGGTGTGTCAGGGTGCGTCGTTAGGGTGCGTTAGGGTGCGATAGGGTGCGTCGTTAGGGTGCGTTAGGGTGCGTCAGGGTGCGTCGTTAGGGTGCGTCAGGGTGCGTCGTTAGGGTGCGTCAGGGTGCGTCGTTAGGGTGCGTCAGGGTGCGTCGTTAGGGTGCGTCAGGGTTAGGGTGCGTCCGGGTGCGTCGTTAGGGTTCGTCAGGGTGCGTTGTGTCGTCAGGGTGCGTTAGGGTGTGTCAGGGTGCGTCGTTAGGGTTCGTCAGGGTGCGTCGTTAGGGTGCGTCAGGGTGCGTCGTTAGGGTGCGTCAGGGTGCGTCGTTAGGGTGCGTCAGGGTGCGTCGTTAGGGTGCGTTAGGGTGCGTCGTTAGGGTGCGTCAGGGTGCGTCGTTAGGGTGCGTCAGGGTGCGTCGTTAGGGTTCGTCAGGGTGCGTCGTTAGGGTGCGTCAGGGTGCGTCGTTAGGGTGCGTCAGGGTGCGTCGTTAGGGTTCGTCAGGGTGCGTTGTGTCGTCAGGGTGCGTTGTTAGGGTGCGTCAGGGTGCGTCGTTAGGGTGTGTCAGGGTGCGTCGTTAGGGTGCGTCAGGGTGCGTCGTTAAGGTTCGTCAGGGTGCGTCGTTAGGGTGCGTCAGGGTGCGTCGTTAGGGTGCGTCAGGGTGCGTCGTTAGGGTGCGTCCGGGTGCGTCGTTAGGGTTCGTCAGGGTGCGTTGTGTCGTCAGGGTGCGTTGTTAGGGTGTGTCAGGGTGCGTCGTTAGGGTTCGTCAGGGTGCGTCGTTAGGGTGCGTCAGGGTGCGTCGTTAGGGTTCGTCAGGGTGCGTCGTTAGGGTGCGTCGTTAGGGTGCGTCAGGGTGCGTCGTTAGGGTTCGTCAGGGTGCGTCCTGTCGTTAGGGTGCGTTGTTAGGGTGCGTCAGGGTGCGTCGTTAGGGTGCGTCCGGGTGCGTCCTGTCGTTAGGGTGCGTCGTTAGGGTTCGTCAGGGTGCGTCGTTAGGGTGCGTCAGGGTGCGTTGTTAGGGTGCGTCAGGGTGCGTCGTTAGGGTTCGTCAGGGTGCGTTGTGTCGTCAGGGTGCGTTGTTAGGGTGTGTCAGGGTGCGTCGTTAGGGTGCGTCGTTAGGGTGCGTTAGGGTGCGTCAGGGTGCGTCGTTAGGGTGCGTCAGGGTGCGTCGTTAGGGTTCGTCAGGGTGCGTTGTGTCGTCAGGGTGCGTTGTTAGGGTGTGTCAGGGTGCGTCGTTAGGGTGCGTCAGGGTGCGTCGTTAGGGTGCGTTAGGGTGCGTCAGGGTGCGTCGTTAGGGTGCGTCAGGGTGCGTCGTTAGGGTTCGTCAGGGTGCGTTGTGTCGTCAGGGTGCGTTGTTAGGGTGCGTCAGGGTGCGTCGTTAGGGTGTGTCAGGGTGCGTCGTTAGGGTGCGTTAGGGTGCGTCGTTAGGGTTCGTCAGGGTGCGTTGTTAGGGTGCGTCAGGGTGCGTCGTTAGGGTTCGTCAGGGTGCGTTGTGTCGTCAGGGTGCGTTGTTAGGGTGCGTCAGGGTGCGTCGTTAGGGTGTGTCAGGGTGCGTCGTTAGGGTGCGTTAGAGTGCGTCGTTAGGGTTCGTCAGGGTGCGTCGTTAGGGTTCGTCAGGGTGCGTTGTGTCGTCAGGGTGCGTCGTTAGGGTGCGTCAGGGTGCGTCGTTAGGGTGCGTCAGGGTGCGTCGTTAGGGTTCGTCAGGGTGCGTCGTTAGGGTGCGTCGTTAGGGTGCGTCAGGGTGCGTTGTTAGGGTGCGTCAGGGTGCGTCGTTAGGGTTCGTCAGGGTGCGTTGTGTCGTCAGGGTGCGTTGTTAGGGTGTGTCAGGGTGCGTCGTTAGGGTGCGTCAGGGTGCGTCGTTAGGGTGCGTTAGGGTGCGTCAGGGTGCGTCGTTAGGGTGCGTCAGGGTGCGTCGTTAGGGTTCGTCAGGGTGCGTTGTGTCGTCAGGGTGCGTTGTTAGGGTGCGTCAGGGTGCGTCGTTAGGGTGTGTCAGGGTGCGTCGTTAGGGTGCGTTAGGGTGCGATAGGGTGCGTCGTTAGGGTGCGTTAGGGTGCGTCAGGGTGCGTCGTTAGGGTGCGTCAGGGTGCGTCGTTAGGGTGCGTCAGGGTGCGTCGTTAAGGTTCGTCAGGGTGCGTCGTTAGGGTTCGTCAGGGTGCGTCGTTAGGGTGCGTAGGGTGCGTCGTTAGGGTTCGTCAAGGTGCGTTGTGTCGTCAGGGTGCGTTGTTAGGGTGTGTCAGGGTGCGTCGTTAGGGTTCGTCAGGGTGCGTCGTTAGGGTGCGTCAGGGTGCGTCGTTAGGGTTCGTCAGGGTGCGTCGTTAGGGTGCGTCAGGGTGCGTCGTTAGGGTGCGTCAGGGTGCGTCGTTAGGGTTCGTCAGGGTGCGTTGTTAGGGTGTGTCAGGTTGCGTCGTTAGGGTGCGTCAGGGTGCGTCGTTAGGGTGCATCAGGGTGCGTCGTTAGGGTTCGTCAGGGTGCGTTGTGGTGCGTCAGGGTGCGTCGTTAGGGTGTGTCAGGGTGCGCGTCGTTAGGGTAGGGGGTGCGTTGTTAGGGTGCGTCGTTAGGCTTCGTCAGGGTGCGTTGTGTCGTCAGGGTGCGTTGTTAGGGTGCGTCGTTAGGGTGCGTCGTTAGGGTGCGTTGTGTCGTTAGGGTGCGTTGTTAGGGTTCGTCAGGGTGCGTCGTTAGGGTGTGTCAGGGTGCGTAGTTATGGTGCGTCACGGTGCATCGTTAGGGTGCGGCAGGGTGCGTTGTGTCGTCAGGGTGCGTTGTTAGGGTGCGTCAGGGTGCGTCGTTACGGTGCGTCAGGGTGCGTCGTTAAGGTTCGTCAGGGTGCGTCGTTAGGGTTCGTCAGGGTGCGTCGTTAGGGTGCGTCAGGGTGCGTCGTTAGGGTTCGTCAGGGTGCGTTGTGTCGTCAGGGTGCGTTGTTAGGGTGTGTTAGGGTGCGTCGTTAGGGTGCGTCAGGGTGCGTCGTTAGGGTGCATCAGGGTGCGTCGTTAGGGTGCGTCAGGGTGCGTGTTTAGGGTGCGTCAGGGTGCGTCGTTAGGGTTCGTCAGGGTGCGTTGTGTCGTCAGGGTGCGTTGTTAGGGTGCGTCAGGGTGCATCGTTTGGGTGTGTCAGGGTGCGTCGTTAGGGTGCGATAGGGTGCGTCGTTAGGGTGCGTCAGGGTGCGTCGTTAAGGTTCGTCAGGTTGCGTCGTTAGGGTTCGTCAGGGTGCGTCGTTAGGGTGCGTCAGGGTGCGTTGTGTCGTCAGGGTGCGTTGTTATGGTGCGTCAGGGTGCGTCGTTAGGGTGTGTCAGGGTGCGTCGTTAGGGTGCGTTAGGGTGCGATAGGGTGCGTCGTTAGGGTGCGTCGTTAGGGTGCGATAGGTTGCGTCGTTAGGGTGCGTCGTTAGGGTTCGTCAGGGTGCGTTGTGTCGTCAGGGTGCGTTGTTAGGGTGCGTCGTTAGGGTGCGTCGTTAGGGTGCGTTGTGTCGTCAGGGTGCGTTGTTAGGGTTCGTCAGGGTGCGTCGTTAGGGTGTGTCAGGGTGCGTAGTTATGGTGCGTCACGGTGCATCGTTAGGGTGCGGCAGGGTGCGTTGTGTCGTCAGGGTGCGTTGTTAGGGTGCGTCAGGGTGCGTCGTTACGGTGCGTCAGGGTGCGTCGTTAAGGTTCGTCAGGGTGCGTCGTTAGGGTTCGTCAGGGTGCGTCGTTAGGGTGCGTCAGGGTGCGTCGTTAGGGTGCATCAGGGTGCGTTGTGTCGTCAGGGTGCGTTGTTAAGGTGTGTCAGGGTGCGTCGTTAGGGTGCGATAGGGTGCGTCGTTAGGGTTCGTCAGGGTGCGTTGTGTCGTCAGGGTGCGTTGTTAGGGTGCGTCAGGGTGCGTCGTTAGGGTGCGTCAGGGTGCGTCGTTAGGGTTCGTCAGGGTGCGTCGTTAGGGTTCGTCAGGGTGCGTCGTTAGGGTGCGTAAGGGTGCGTCGTTAGGGTTCGTCAGGGTGCGTCGTTAGGGTGCGTCAGGGTTCGTCGTTAGGGTTCGTCAGGGTGCGTTGTGTCGTCAGGGTGCGTTGTTAGGGTGTGTCAGGGTGCGTCGTTAGGGTTCGTCAGGGTGCGTCGTTAGGGTGCGCCAGGGTGCGTCGTTAGGGTGCGTCAGGGTTCGTCGTTAGGGTTCGTCAGGGTGCGTTGTGTCGTCAGGGTGCGTTGTTAGGGTGTGTCAGGGTGCGTCGTTAGGGTGCGATAGGGTGCGTCGTTAGGGTGCGTCGTTAGGGTGCGTTAGGGTGCGTTGTTAGGGTTCGTCAGGGTGCGTCGTTAGGGTGTGTCAGGGTGCGTCGTTAGGGTGCGTCAGGGTGCGTCGTTAGGGTGCGGCAGGGTGCGTTGTGTCGTCAGGGTGCGTTATTAGGGTGCGTCAGGGTGCGTCGTTAGGGTGCGTCAGGGTGCGTCGTTAGGGTTCGTCAGGGTGCGTCGTTAGGGTTCGTCAGGGTGCGTCATTAGGGTGCGTCAGGGTGCGTCGTTAGGGTGCGTCAGGGTGCGTCGTTAGGGTTCGTCAGGGTGCGTTGTGTCGTCAGGGTGCGTTGTTAGGGTGTGTCAGGGTGCGTCGTTAGGGTGCGATAGGGTGCGTCGTTAGGGTGCGTCGTTAGGGTGCGTTGTGTCGTCAGGGTGCGTTGTTAGGGTTCGTCAGGGTGCGTCGTTAGGGTGTGTCAGGGTGCGTAGTTATGGTGCGTCACGGTGCATCGTTAGGGTGCGGCAGGGTGCGTTGTGTCGTCAGGGTGTGTTGTTAGGGTGCGTCAGGGTGCGTCGTTAGGGTGCGTCAGGGTGCGTCGTTAAGGTTCGTCAGGGTGCGTCGTTAGGGTTCGTCAGGGTGCGTCGTTAGGGTGCGTCAGGGTGCGTCGTTAGGGTGCATCAGGGTGCGTTGTGTCGTCAGGGTGCGTTGTTAAGGTGTGTCAGGGTGCGTCGTTAGGGTGCGATAGGGTGCGTCGTTAGGGTTCGTCAGGGTGCGTTGTGTCGTCAGGGTGCGTTGTTAGGGTGCGTCAGGGTGCGTCGTTAGGGTGCGTCAGGGTGCGTCGTTAGGGTTCGTCAGGGTGCGTTGTTAGGGTTCGTCAGGGTGCGTCGTTAGGGTGCGTAAGGGTGCGTCGTTAGGGTTCGTCAGGGTGCGTCGTTAGGGTGCGTCAGGGTTCGTCGTTAGGGTTCGTCAGGGTGCGTTGTGTCGTCAGGGTGCGTTGTTAGGGTGTGTCATGGTGCGTCGTTAGGGTTCGTCAGGGTGCGTCGTTAGGGTGCGCCAGGGTGCGTCGTTAGGGTGCGTCAGGGTTCGTCGTTAGGGTTCGTCAGGGTGCGTTGTGTCGTCAGGGTGCGTTGTTAGGGTGTGTCAGGGTGCGTCGTTAGGGTGCGATAGGGTGCGTCGTTAGGGTGCGTCGTTAGGGTGCGTTAGGGTGCGTTGTTAGGGTTCGTCAGGGTGCGTCGTTAGGGTGTGTCAGGGTGCGTCGTTATGGTGCGTCAGGGTGCGTCGTTAGGGTGCGGCAGGTTGCGTTGTGTCATCAGGGTGCGTTATTAGGGTGCGTCAGGGTGCGTTGTTAGGGTGCGTCAGGGTGCGTCGTTAAGGTTCGTCAGGGTGCGTCGTTAGGGTTCGTCAGGGTGCGTCATTAGGGTGCGTCAGGGTGCGTCGTTAGGGTGCGTCAGGGTGCGTCGTTAGGGTTCGTCAGGGTGCGTTGTGTCGTCAGGGTGCGTTGTTAAGGTGTGTCAGGGTGCGTCGTTAGGGTGCGATAGGGTGCGTCGTTAGGGTTCGTCAGGGTGCGTTGTGTCGTCAGGGTGCGTTGTTAGGGTGAGTCAGGTTGCGTCGGTAGGGTGCGTCAGGGTGCGTCGTTAAGGTTCGTCAGGGTGCGTCGTTAGGGTTCGTCAGGGTGCGTCGTTAGGGTGCGTCAGGGTGCGTCAGGGTGCGTCGTTAGGGTGCGTTGTTAGGGTGCGTCAGGGTGCGTCGTTAGGGTGCGTCAGGGTGCGTCCTGTCGTTAGGGTGCGTCGTTAGGGTTCGTCAGAGTGCGTCGTTAGGGTGCGTCAGGGTGCATCATTAGGGTGCGTCAGGGTGCGTCGTTAGGGTTCGTCAGGGTGCGTCCTGTCGTTAGGGTGCGTTGTTAGGGTGCGTCAGGGTGCGTCGTTAGGGTGCGTCCGGGTGCGTCCTGTCGTTAGGGTGCGTCGTTAGGGTTCGTCAGGGTGCGTCGTTAGGGTGCGTCAGGGTGCGTTGTTAGGGTGCGTCAGGGTGCGTCGTTAGGGTTCGTCAGGGTGCGTTGTGTCGTCAGGGTGCGTTGTTAGGGTGTGTCAGGGTGCGTCGTTAGGGTGCGATAGGGTGCGTCGTTAGGGTGCGTCGTTAGGGTGCGTTAGGGTGCGTTGTTAGGGTTCGTCAGGGTGCGTCGTTAGGGTGTGTCAGGGTGCGTCGTTATGGTGCGTCAGGGTGCGTCGTTAGGGTGCGGCAGGGTGCGTTGTGTCATCAGGGTGCGTTGTTAGGGTGCGTCAGGGTGCGTTGTTAGGGTGCGTCAGGGTGCGTCGTTAAGGTTCGTCAGGGTGCGTCGTTAGGGTTCGTCAGGGTGCGTCATTAGGGTGCGTCAGGGTGCGTCGTTAGGGTGCGTCAGGGTGCGTCGTTAGGGTTCGTCAGGGTGCGTTGTGTCGTCAGGGTGCGTCATTAGGGTGTGTCAGGGTGCGTCGTTAGGGTGCGTCAGGGTGCGTCGTTAGGGTACGTCAGGGTGCGTTGTGTCGTCAGGGTGCGTTGTTAGGGTGAGTCAGGTTGCGTCGGTAGGGTGCGTCAGGGTGCGTCGTTAAGGTTCGTCAGGGTGCGTCGTTAGGGTTCGTCAGGGTGCGTCGTTAGGGTGCGTCAGGGTGCGTCAGGGTGCGTCGTTAGGGTGCGTTGTTAGGGTGCGTCAGGGTGCGTCGTTAGGGTGCGTCAGGGTGCGTCCTGTCGTTAGGGTGCGTCGTTAGGGTTCGTCAGAGTGCGTCGTTAGGGTGCGTCAGGGTGCATCATTAGGGTGCGTCAGGGTGCGTCGTTAGGGTTCGTCAGGGTGCGTGTCGTTAGGGTGCGTTGTTAGGGTGCGTCAGGGTGCGTCGTTAGGGTGCGTCCGGGTGCCGTTAGGGTGCGTCGTTAGGGTTCGTCAGGGTGCGTCGTTAGGGTGCGTCAGGGTGCGTCGTTAGGGTGCGTCAGGGTGCGTCGTTAGGGTTCGTCAGGGTGCGTTGTGTCGTCAGGGTGCGTTGTTAGGGTGTGTCAGGGTGCGTCGTTAGGTTGCGTCAGGGTGCGTCGTTAGGGTGCGTCAGGGTGCGTCAGGGTGCGTCGTTAGGGTGCGTCAGGGTGCGTCGTTAGGGTTCGTCAGGGTGCGTTGTGTCGTCAGGGTGCGTTGTTAGGGTGTGTCAGGGTGCGTCGTTAGGGTGTGTCAGGGTGCGTCGTTAGGGTGCGTCAGGGTGCGTCGTTAAGGTTCGTCAGGGTGCGTCGTTAGGGTTCGTCAGGGTGCGTCGTTAGGGTGCGTCAGGGTGCGTCGTTAGGGTGCGTCCGGGTGCGTCGTTAGGGTTCGTCAGGGTGCGTTGTGTCGTCAGGGTGCGTTGTTAGGGTGTGTCAGGGTGCGTCGTTAGGGTTCGTCAGGGTGCGTCGTTAGGGTGCGTCAGGGTGCGTCGTTAGGGTTCGTCAGGGTGCGTCGTTAGGGTGCGTCGTTAGGGTGCGTCAGGGTGCGTCGTTAGGGTTCGTCAGGGTGCGTCCTGTCGTTAGGGTGCGTCGTTAGGGTGCGTCAGGGTGCGTCGTTAGGGTGCGTCCGGGTGCGTCCTGTCGTTAGGGTGCGTCGTTAGGGTTCGTCAGGGTGCGTCGTTAGGGTGCGTCAGGGTGCGTTGTTAGGGTGCGTCAGGGTGCGTCGTTAGGGTTCGTCAGGGTGCGTCGTTAGGGTGCGTCAGGGTGCGTTGTTAGGGTGCGTCAGGGTGCGTTGTTAGGGTGTCAGGGTGCGTCAGGGTGCGTCGTTAGGGTGCGTCGTTAGGGTGCGTTAGGGTGCGTCAGGGTGCGTCGTTAGGGTGCGTCAGGGTGCGTCGTTAGGGTTCGTTAGGGTGCGTTGTGTCGTCAGGGTGCGTTGTTAGGGTGCGTCAGGGTGCGTCGTTAGGGTGCGTCAGGGTGCGTCGTTAGGGTGCGTCAGGGTGCGTCGTTAGGGTGCGTCAGGGTGCGTCGTTAGGGTTCGTCAGGGTGCGTTGTGTCGTCAGGGTGCGTTGTTAGGGTGCGTCAGGGTGCGTCGTTAGGGTATGTCAGGGTGCGTCGTTAGGGTGCGTTAGGGTGCGTCGTTAGGGTGCGTCAGGGTGCGTCGTTAGGGTGCGTCAGGGTGCGTCGTTAGGGTTCGTCAGGGTGCGTTGTGTCGTCAGGGTGCGTTGTTAGGGTGCGTCAGGGTGCGTCGTTAGGGTGTGTCAGGGTGCGTCGTTAGGGTGCGTTAGGGTGCGTCGTTAGGGTGCGTCAGGGTGCGTCGTTAGGGTTCGTCAGGGTGCGTTGTGTCGTCAGGGTGCGTCGTTAGGGTGCGTCAGGGTGCGTCGTTAGGGTGCGTCAGGGTGCGTCGTTAGGGTTCGTCACGGTGCGTCGTTAGGGTGCGTCAGGGTGCGTCGTTAGGGTGCGTCAGGGTGCGTCGTTAGGGTGCGTTGTGTCGTCAGGGTGCGTTGTTAGGGTGTGTCAGGGTGCGTCGTTAGGGTGCGTCAGGGTGCGGCGTTAGGGTGCGTCAGGGTGCGTCGTTAGGGTGCGTCAGGGTGCGTCGTTAGGGTTCGTCAGGGTGCGTTGTGTCGTCAGGGTGCGTTGTTAGGGTGCGTCAGGGTGCGTCGTTAGGGTGTGTCAGGGTGCGTCGTTAGGGTGCGATAGGGTGCGTCGTTAGGGTGCGTGCGTTAGGGTGCGTCAGGGTGCGCGTTAGGGTGCGTCAGGGTGCGTCGTTAGGGTGCGTCAGGGTGCGTCGTTAGGGTTCGTCAGGGTGCGTCGTTAGGGTGCGTCAGGGTGCGTCGTTAGGGTGCGTCAGGGTGCGTCGTTAGGGTTCGTCAAGGTGCGTTGTGTCGTCAGGGTGCGTTGTTAGGGTGTGTCAGGGTGCGTCGTTAGGGTTCGTCAGGGTGCGTCGTTAGGGTGCGTCAGGGTGCGTCGTTAGGGTTCGTCAGGGTGCGTCGTTAGGGTGCGTCAGGGTGCGTCGTTAGGGTGCGTCAGGGTGCGTCGTTAGGGTTCGTCAGGGTGCGTTGTTAGGGTGTGTCAGGTTGCGTCGTTAGGGTGCGTCAGGGTGCGTCATTAGGGTGCGTCAGGGTGCGTCGTTAGGGTGCGTCAGGGTGCGTCGTTAGCGTTCGTCAGGGTGCGTTGTGTCGTCAGGGTGCGTTGTTAGGGTGCGTCAGGGTGCGTCGTTAGGGTGTGTCAGGGTGCGTCGTTAGGGTGCGATAGGGTGCGTCGTTAGGGTGCGTCAGGGTGCGTCGTTAAGGTTCGTCAGGTTGCGTCGTTAGGGTTCGTCAGGGTGCGTCGTTAGGGTGCGTCAGGGTGCGTTGTGTCGTCAGGGTGCGTTGTTATGGTGCGTCAGGGTGCGTCGTTAGGGTGTGTCAGGGTGCGTCGTTAGGGTGCGTTAGGGTGCGATAGGGTGCGTCGTTAGGGTGCGTCGTTAGGGTGCGATAGGTTGCGTCGTTAGGGTGCATCGTTAGGGTTCGTCAGGGTGCGTTGTGTCGTCAGGGTGCGTTGTTAGGGTGCGTCGTTAGGGTGCGTCGTTAGGGTGCGTTGTGTCGTCAGGGTGCGTTGTTAGGGTTCGTCAGGGTGCGTCGTTAGGGTGTGTCAGGGTGCGTAGTTATGGTGCGTCACGGTGCATCGTTAGGGTGCGGCAGGGTGCGTTGTGTCGTCAGGGTGCGTTGTTAGGGTGCGTCAGGGTGCGTCGTTACGGTGCGTCAGGGTGCGTCGTTAAGGTTCGTCAGGGTGCGTCGTTAGGGTTCGTCAGGGTGCGTCGTTAGGGTGCGTCAGGGTGCGTTGTGTCGTCAGGGTGCGTTGTTAAGGTGTGTCAGGGTGCGTCGTTAGGGTGTGATAGGGTGCGTCGTTAGGGTTCGTCAGGGTGCGTTGTGTCGTCAGGGTGCGTTGTTAGGGTGCGTCAGGGTGCGTCGTTAGGGTGCGTCAGGGTGCGTCGTTAGGGTTCGTCAGGGTGCGTCGTTAGGGTTCGTCAGGGTGCGTCGTTAGGGTGCGTAAGGGTGCGTCGTTAGGGTGCGTCAGGGTGCGTCGTTAGGGTGCGTCAGGGTCGTTGTTAGGGTTCGTCAGGGTGCGTTGTGTCGTCAGGGTGCGTTGTAGGGTGTTAGGGTGCGTCAGGGTGCGTCGTTAGGGTGCGCCAGGGTGCGTCGTTAGGGTGCGTCAGGGTTCGTCGTTAGGGTTCGTCAGGGTGCGTTGTGTCGTCAGGGTGCGTTGTTAGGGTGTGTCAGGGTGCGTCGTTAGGGTGCGATAGGGTGCGTCGTTAGGGTGCGTCGCTAGGGTGCGTTAGGGTGCGTTGTTAGGGTTCGTCAGGGTGCGTCGTTAGGGTGTGTCAGGGTGCGTCGTTATGGTGCGTCAGGGTGCGTCGTTAGGGTGCGGCAGGGTGCGTTGTGTCGTCAGGGTGCGTTGTTAGGGTGCGTCAGGGTGCGTTGTTAGGGTGCGTCAGGGTGCGTCGTTAAGGTTCGTCAGGGTGCGTCGTTAGGGTTCGTCAGGGTGCGTCATTAGGGTGCGTCAGGGTGCGTCGTTAGGGTGCGTCAGGGTGCGTCGTTAGGGTTCGTCAGGGTGCGTTGTGTCGTCAGGGTGCGTTGTTAAGGTGTGTCAGGGTGCGTCGTTAGGGTGCGATAGGGTGCGTCGTTAGGGTTCGTCAGGGTGCGTTGTGTCGTCAGGGTGCGTTGTTAGGGTGAGTCAGGTTGCGTCGGTAGGGTGCGTCAGGGTGCGTCGTTAAGGTTCGTCAGGGTGCGTCGTTAGGGTTCGTCAGGGTGCGTCGTTAGGGTGCGTCAGGGTGCGTCAGGGTGCGTCGTTAGGGTGCGTTGTTAGGGTGCGTCAGGGTGCGTCGTTAGGGTGCGTCAGGGTGCGTCCTGTCGTTAGGGTGCGTCGTTAGGGTTCGTCAGAGTGCGTCGTTAGGGTGCGTCAGGGTGCATCATTAGGGTGCGTCAGGGTGCGTCGTTAGGGTTCGTCAGGGTGCGTCCTGTCGTTAGGGTGCGTTGTTAGGGTGCGTCAGGGTGCGTCGTTAGGGTGCGTCCGGGTGCGTCCTGTCGTTAGGGTGCGTCGTTAGGGTTCGTCAGGGTGCGTCGTTAGGGTGCGTCAGGGTGCGTTGTTAGGGTGCGTCAGGGTGCGTCGTTAGGGTTCGTCAGGGTGCGTTGTGTCGTCAGGGTGCGTTGTTAGGGTGTGTCAGGGTGCGTCGTTAGGGTGCGATAGGGTGCGTCGTTAGGGTGCGTCGTTAGGGTGCGTTAGGGTGCGTTGTTAGGGTTCGTCAGGGTGCGTCGTTAGGGTGTGTCAGGGTGCGTCGTTATGGTGCGTCAGGGTGCGTCGTTAGGGTGCGGCAGGGTGCGTTGTGTCGTCAGGGTGTGTTGTTAGGGTGCGTCAGGGTGCGTTGTTAGGGTGCGTCAGGGTGCGTCGTTAAGGTTCGTCAGGGTGCGTCGTTAGGGTTCGTCAGGGTGCGTCATTAGGGTGCGTCAGGGTGCGTCGTTAGGGTGCGTCAGGGTGCGTCGTTAGGGTTCGTCAGGGTGCGTTGTGTCGTCAGGGTGCGTTGTTAAGGTGTGTCAGGGTGCGTCGTTAGGGTGCGATAGGGTGCGTCGTTAGGGTTCGTCAGGGTGCGTTGTGTCGTCAGGGTGCGTTGTTAGGGTGAGTCAGGTTGCGTCGGTAGGGTGCGTCAGGGTGCGTCGTTAAGGTTCGTCAGGGTGCGTCGTTAGGGTTCGTCAGGGTGCGTCGTTAGGGTGCGTCAGGGTGCGTCAGGGTGCGTCGTTAGGGTGCGTTGTTAGGGTGCGTCAGGGTGCGTCGTTAGGGTGCGTCAGGGTGCGTCCTGTCGTTAGGGTGCGTCGTTAGGGTTCGTCAGAGTGCGTCGTTAGGGTGCGTCAGGGTGCGTCATTAGGGTGCGTCAGGGTGCGTCGTTAGGGTGCGTCAGGGTGCGTCCTGTCGTTAGGGTGCGTCGTTAGGGTGCGTCAGGGTGCGTCGTTAGGGTGCGTCAGGGTGCGTTGTTAGGGTGCGTCAGGGTGCGTCGTTAGGGTGCGTCAGGGTGCGTCGTTAGGGTGCGTCAGGGTGCGTTGTTAGGGTGCGTCAGGGTGCGTCGTTAGGGTTCGTCAGGGTGCGTTGTGTCGTCAGGGTGCGTTGTTAGGGTGTGTCAGGGTGCGTCGTTAGGGTGCGTCAGGGTGCGTCGTTAGGGTGCGTTAGGGTGCGTCAGGGTGCGTCGTTAGGGTGCGTCAGGGTGCGTCGTTAGGGTTCGTCAGGGTGCGTTGTGTCGTCAGGGTGCGTTGTTAGGGTGCGTCAGGGTGCGTCGTTAGGGTGTGTCAGGGTGCGTCGTTAGGGTGCGTCAGGGTGCGTCGTTAAGGTTCGTCAGGGTGCGTCGTTAGGGTTCGTCAGGGTGCGTCGTTAGGGTGCGTCAGGGTGCGTCGTTAGGGTGCGTCCGGGTGCGTCGTTAGGGTTCGTCAGGGTGCGTGTGTCGTTGTCGTCAGGGTGCGTTGTTAGGGTGCGTCAGGGTGCGTCGTTAGGGTGCGTCAGGGTGCGTCGTTAGGGTTCGTCAGGGTGCGTCGTTAGGGTGCGTTGTTAGGGTGCGTCAGGGTGCGTAGGGTTCGTCAGGGTGCGTCCTGTCGTTAGGGTGCGTTGTTAGGGTGCGTCAGGGTGCGTCGTTAGGGTGCGTCCGGGTGCGTCCTGTCGTTAGGGTGCGTCGTTAGGGTTCGTCAGGGTGCGTCGTTAGGGTGCGTCAGGGTGCGTTGTTAGGGTGCGTCAGGGTGCGTCGTTAGGGTTCGTCAGGGTGCGTTGTGTCGTCAGGGTGCGTTGTTAGGGTGTGTCAGGGTGCGTCGTTAGGGTGGCGTCAGGGTGCGTCGTTAGGGTGCGTCAGGGTGCGTCGTTAGGGTTCGTCAGGGTGCGTTGTGTCGTCAGGGTGCGTAGTTAGGGTGTGTCAGGGTGCGTCGTTAGGGTGCGTCAGGGTGCGTCGTTAGGGTGCGTTAGTGTGCGTCAGGGTGCGTCGTTAGGGTGCGTCAGGGTGCGTCGTTAGGGTTCGTCAGGGTGCGGTGCGTCGTTAGGGTGCGTCAGGGTGCGTCGTTAGGGTGTGTCAGGGTGCGTCGTTAGGGTGCGTTAGGGTGCGGCGTTAGGGTGCGTCAGGGTGCGTCGTTAGGGTGCGTCAGGGTGCGTCGTTAGGGTGCGTCAGGGTGCGTCGTTAGGGTGCGTCAGGGTGCGTCGTTAGGGTCGTCGTCAGGGTGCGTCGTTAGGGTGCGTCCGGGTGCGTCGTTAGGGTTCGTCAAGGTGCGTTGTGTCGTCAGGGTGCATTGTTAGGGTGTGTCAGGGTGCGTCGTTAGGGTTCGTCAGGGTGCGTCGTTAGGGTGCGTCAGGGTGCGTCGTTAGGGTTCGTCAGGGTGCGTCGTTAGGGTGCGTCAGGGTGCGTCGTTAGGGTGCGTCAGGGTGCGTCGTTAGGGTTCGTCAGGGTGCGTTGTTAGGGTGTGTCAGGTTGCGTCGTTAGGGTGCGTCAGGGTGCGTCGTTAGGGTGCGTCAGGGTGCGTCGTTAGGGTTCGTCAGGGTGCGTTGTGTCGTCAGGGTGCGTTGTTATGGTGCGTCAGGGTGCGTCGTTAGGGTGTGTCAGGGTGCGTCGTTAGGGTGCGTTAGGGTGCGATAGGGTGCGTCGTTAGGGTGCGTCGTTAGGGTGCGATAGGTTGCGTCGTTAGGGTGCGTCGTTAGGGTTCGTCAGGGTGCGTTGTGTCGTCAGGGTGCGTTGTTAGGGTGCGTCGTTAGGGTGCGTCGTTAGGGTGCGTTGTGTCGTTAGGGTGCGTTGTTAGGGTTCGTCAGGGTGCGTCGTTAGGGTGTGTCAGGGTGCGTAGTTATGGTGCGTCACGGTGCATCGTTAGGGTGCGGCAGGGTGCGTTGTGTCGTCAGGGTGCGTTGTTAGGGTGCGTCAGGGTGCGTCGTTACGGTGCGTCAGGGTGCGTCGTTAAGGTTCGTCAGGGTGCGTCGTTAGGGTTCGTCAGGGTGCGTCGTTAGGGTGCGTCAGGGTGCGTCGTTAGGGTTCGTCAGGGTGCGTTGTGTCGTCAGGGTGCGTTGTTAGGGTGCGTCAGGGTGCATCGTTAGGGTGTGTCAGGGTGCGTCGTTAGGGTGCGATAGGGTGCGTCGTTAGGGTGCGTCAGGTTGCGTCGTTAAGGTTCGTCAGGTTGCGTCGTTAGGGTTCGTCAGGGTGCGTCGTTAGGGTGCGTCAGGGTGCGTTGTGTCGTCAGGGTGCGTTGTTATGGTGCGTCAGGGTGCGTCGTTAGGGTGTGTCAGGGTGCGTCGTTAGGGTGCGTTAGGGTGCGATAGGGTGCGTCGTTAGGGTGCGTCGTTAGGGTGCGATAGGTTGCGTCGTTAGGGTGCGTCGTTAGGGTTCGTCAGGGTGCGTTGTGTCGTCAGGGTGCGTTGTTAGGGTGCGTCGTTAGGGTGCGTCGTTAGGGTGCGTTGTGTCGTCAGGGTGCGTTGTTAGGGTTCGTCAGGGTGCGTCGTTAGGGTGTGTCAGGGTGCGTAGTTATGGTGCGTCACGGTGCATCGTTAGGGTGCGGCAGGGTGCGTTGTGTCGTCAGGGTGCGTTGTTAGGGTGCGTCAGGGTGCGTCGTTACGGTGCGTCAGGGTGCGTCGTTAAGGTTCGTCAGGGTGCGTCGTTAGGGTTCGTCAGGGTGCGTCGTTAGGGTGCGTCAGGGTGCGTCGTTAGGGTGCATCAGGGTGCGTTGTGTCGTCAGGGTGCGTTGTTAAGGTGTGTCAGGGTGCGTCGTTAGGGTGCGATAGGGTGCGTCGTTAGGGTTCGTCAGGGTGCGTCGTTAGGGTGCGTCAGGGTGCGTCGTTAGGGTGCGTCAGGGTGCGTCGTTAGGGTTCGTCAGGGTGCGTTGTTAGGGTGTGGCAGGGTGCGTCGTTAGGGTGCGTCAGGGTGCGTCGTTAGGGTGCGTCAGGGTGCGTCGTTAGGGTTCGTCAGGGTGCGTTGTGTCGTCAGGGTGCGTTGTTATGGTGCGTCAGGGTGCGTCGTTAGGGTGTGTCAGGGTGCGTCGTTAGGGTGCGTTAGGGTGCGATAGGGTGCGTCGTTAGGGTGCGTCGTTAGGGTGCGATAGGTTGCGTCGTTAGGGTGCGTCGTTAGGGTTCGTCAGGGTGCGTTGTGTCGTCAGGGTGCGTTGTTAGGGTGCGTCGTTAGGGTGCGTCGTTAGGGTGCGTTGTGTCGTCAGGGTGCGTTGTTAGGGTTCATCAGGGTGCGTCGTTAGGGTGTGTCAGGGTGCGTCGTTATGGTGCGTCACGGTGCATCGTTAGGGTGCGGCAGGGTGCGTTGTGTCGTCAGGGTGCGTTGTTAGGGTGCGTCAGGGTGCGTCGTTACGGTGCGTCAGGGTGCGTCGTTAAGGTTCGTCAGGGTGCGTCGTTAGGGTTCGTCAGGGTGCGTCGTTAGGGTGCGTCAGGGTGCGTCGTTAGGGTTCGTCAGGGTGCGTTGTGTCGTCAGGGTGCGTTGTTAGGGTGCGTCAGGGTGCATCGTTAGGGTGTGTCAGGGTGCGTCGTTAGGGTGCGATAGGGTGCGTCGTTAGGGTGCGTCAGGTTGCGTCGTTAAGGTTCGTCAGGTTGCGTCGTTAGGGTTCGTCAGGGTGCGTCGTTAGGGTGCGTCAGGGTGCGTTGTGTCGTCAGGGTGCGTTGTTATGGTGCGTCAGGGTGCGTCGTTAGGGTGTGTCAGGGTGCGTCGTTAGGGTGCGTTAGGGTGCGATAGGGTGCGTCGTTAGGGTGCGTCGTTAGGGTGCGATAGGTTGCGTCGTTAGGGTGCGTCGTTAGGGTTCGTCAGGGTGCGTTGTGTCGTCAGGGTGCGTTGTTAGGGTGCGTCGTTAGGGTGCGTCGTTAGGGTGCGTTGTGTCGTCAGGGTGCGTTGTTAGGGTTCGTCAGGGTGCGTCGTTAGGGTGTGTCAGGGTGCGTAGTTATGGTGCGTCACGGTGCATCGTTAGGGTGCGGCAGGGTGCGTTGTGTCGTCAGGGTGCGTCGTTACGGTGCGTCAGGGTGCGTCGTTAAGGTTCGTCAGGGTGCGTCGTTAGGGTTCGTCAGGGTGCGTCGTTAGGGTGCGTCAGGGTGCGTCGTTAGGGTGCATCAGGGTGCGTTGTGTCGTCAGGGTGCGTTGTTAAGGTGTGTCAGGGTGCGTCGTTAGGGTGCGATAGGGTGCGTCGTTAGGGTTCGTCAGGGTGCGTTGTGTCGTCAGGGTGCGTTGTTAGGGTGCGTCAGGGTGCGTCGTTAGGGTGCGTCAGGGTGCGTCGTTAGGGTTCGTCAGGGTGCGTCGTTAGGGTTCGTCAGGGTGCGTTGTTAGGGTGCGTAAGGGTGCGTCGTTAGGGTGCGTCAGGGTGCGTCGTTAGGGTGCGTCAGGGTTCGTCGTTAGGGTTCGTCAGGGTGCGTTGTGTCGTCGTCAGGGTGTCAGGGTGTTGTTAGGGTGCGTCAGGGTGCGTCGTTAGGGTGCGCCAGGGTGCGTCGTTAGGGTGCGTCAGGGTTCATCGTTAGGGTTCGTCAGGGTGCGTTGTGTCGTCAGGGTGCGTTGTTAGGGTGTGTCAGGGTGCGTCGTTAGGGTGCGATAGGGTGCGTCGTTAGGGTGCGTCGTTAGGGTGCGTTAGGGTGCGTTGTTAGGGTTCGTCAGGGTGCGTCGTTAGGGTGTGTCAGGTTGCGTCGTTAGGGTGCGTCAGGGTGCGTCGTTATGGTGCGTCAGGGTGCGTCGTTAGGGTGCGTCAGGGTGCGTTGTGTCGTCAGGGTGCGTTGTTAGGGTGCGTCAGGGTGCGTCGTTAGGGTGCGTCAGGGTGCGTCGTTAGGGTTCGTCAGGGTGCGTCGTTAGGGTTCGTCAGGGTGCGTCATTAGGGTGCGTCAGGGTGCGTCGTTAGGGTGCGTCAGGGTGCGTCGTTAGGGTTCGTCAGGGTGCATTGTGTCGTCAGGGTGCGTTGTTAAGGTGTGTCAGGGTGCGTCGTTAGGGTGCGATAGGGTGCGTCGTTAGGGTTCGTCAGGGTGCGTTGTGTCGTCAGGGTGCGTTGTTAGGGTGAGTCAGGTTGCGTCGTTAGGGTGCGTCAGGGTGCGTCGTTAAGGTTCGTCAGGGTGCGTCGTTAGGGTTCGTCAGGGTGCGTCGTTAGGGTGCGTCAGGGTGCGTTAGGGTGCGTCAGGGTGCGTCGTTAGGGTGCGTCAGGGTGCGTCCTGTCGTTAGGGTGCGTCGTTAGGGTTCGTCAGGGTGCGTCGTTAGGGTGCGTCAGGGTGTCATCAGGGTGCGTCAGGGTGCGTCGTTAGGGTGCGTCAGGGTGCGTCGTTAGGGTCGTTAGGGTGCGTCGTTAGGGTGCGTCAGGGTGCGTTGTGTCGTCAGGGTGCGTTGTTAGGGTGTGTTAGGGTGCGTCGTTAGGGTGCGTCAGGGTGCGTCGTTAGGGTGCATCAGGGTGCGTCAGGGTGCGTCGTTAGGGTGCGTCAGGGTGCGTCGTTAGGGTTCGTCAGGGTGCGTTGTGTCGTCAGGGTGCGTTGTTAGGGTGCGTCAGGGTGCATCGTTAGGGTGTGTCAGGGTGCGTCGTTAGGGTGCGATAGGGTGCGTCGTTAGGGTGCGTCAGGGTGCGTCGTTAAGGTTCGTCAGGTTGCGTCGTTAGGGTTCGTCAGGGTGCGTCGTTAGTGTGCGTCAGGGTGCGTTGTGTCGTCAGGGTGCGTTGTTATGGTGCGTCAGGGTGCGTCGTTAGGGTGTGTCAGGGTGCGTCGTTAGGGTGCGTTAGGGTGCGATAGGGTGCGTCGTTAGGGTGCGTCGTTAGGGTGCGATAGGTTGCGTCGTTAGGGTGCGTCGTTAGGGTTCGTCAGGGTGCGTTGTGTCGTCAGGGTGCGTTGTTAGGGTGCGTCGTTAGGGTGCGTCGTTAGGGTGCGTTGTGTCGTCAGGGTGCGTTGTTAGGGTTCGTCAGGGTGCGTCGTTAGGGTGTGTCAGGGTGCGTAGTTATGGTGCGTCACGGTGCATCGTCAGGGTGCGTCGTTAGGGTGTGTCAGGGTGCGTCGTTAGGGTGCGTTAGGGTGCGATAGGGTGCGTCGTTAGGGTGCGTCGTTAGGGTGCGTCAGGGTGCGTCGTTACGGTGCGTCAGGGTGCGTCGTTAAGGTTCGTCAGGGTGCGTCGTTAGGTTTCGTCAGGGTGCGTCGTTAGGGTGCGTCAGGGTGCGTCGTTAGGGTGCATCAGGGTGCGTTGTGTCGTCAGGGTGCGTTGTTAAGGTGTGTCAGGGTGCGTCGTTAGGGTGCGATAGGGTGCGTCGTTAGGGTTCGTCAGGGTGCGTTGTGTCGTCAGGGTGCGTTGTTAGGGTGCGTCAGGGTGCGTCGTTAGGGTGCGTCAGGGTGCGTCGTTAGGGTTCGTCAGGGTGCGTCGTTAGGGTTCGTCAGGGTGCGTCGTTAGGGTGCGTAAGGGTGCGTCGTTAGGGTGCGTCAGGGTGCGTCGTTAGGGTGCGTCAGGGTGCGTCGTTAGGGTTCGTCAGGGTGCGTTGTGTGCGTCAGGGTGCGTCGTTAGGGTGCGTCAGGGTGCGTCGTTAGGGTGCGCCAGGGTGCGTCGTTAGGGTGCGTCAGGGTGCGTCGTTAGGGTTCGTCAGGGTGCGTTGTGTCGTCAGGGTGCGTTGTTAGGGTGTGTCAGGGTGCGTCGTTAGGGTGCGATAGAGTGCGTCGTTAGGGTGCGTCGTTAGGGTGCGTTAGGGTGCGTTGTTAGGGTTCGTCAGGGTGCGTCGTTAGGGTGTGTCAGGGTGCGTCGTTATGGTGCGTCAGGGTGCGTCGTTAGGGTGCGGCAGGGTGCGTTGTGTCATCAGGGTGCGTTGTTAGGGTGCGTCAGGGTGCGTTGTTAGGGTGCGTCAGGGTGCGTCGTTAGGGTGCGTTAGGGTGCGATAGGGTGCGTTAGGGTGCGTCAGGGTGCGTCGTTAGGGTGCGTCAGGGTGCGTCGTTAGGGTTCGTCAGGGTGCGTTGTGTCGTCAGGGTGCGTTGTTAGGGTGCGTCAGGGTGCGTCGTTAGGGTGTGTCAGGGTGCGTCGTTAGGGTGCGTTAGGGTGCGTTAGGGTGCGTCAGGGTGCGTCGTTAGGGTGCGTCAGGGTGCGTCGTTAGGGTGCGTCAGGGTGCGTCGTTAAGGTTCGTCAGGGTGCGTCGTTAGGGTTCGTCACGGGTGCGTCGTTAGGGTGCGTCGTTAGGGTGCGTCCGGGTGCGTCGTTAGGGTTCGTCAAGGTGCGTTGTGTCGTCAGGGTGCATTGTTAGGGTGTGTCAGGGTGCGTCGTTAGGGTTCGTCAGGGTGCGTCGTTAGGGTGCGTCAGGGTGCGTCGTTAGGGTTCGTCAGGGTGCGTCGTTAGGGTGCGTCAGGGTGCGTCGTTAGGGTGCGTCAGGGTGCGTCGTTAGGGTTCGTCAGGGTGCGTTGTTAGGGTGTGTCAGGTTGCGTCGTTAGGGTGCGTCAGGGTGCGTCGTTAGGGTGCGTCAGGGTGCGTCGTTAGGGTTCGTCAGGGTGCGTTGTGTCGTCAGGGTGCGTTGTTATGGTGCGTCAGGGTGCGTCGTTAGGGTGTGTCAGGGTGCGTCGTTAGGGTGCGTTAGGGTGCGATAGGGTGCGTCGTTAGGGTGCGTCGTTAGGGTGCGATAGGTTGCGTCGTTAGGGTGCGTCGTTAGGGTTCGTCAGGGTGCGTTGTGTCGTCAGGGTGCGTTGTTAGGGTGCGTCGTTAGGGTGCGTCGTTAGGGTGCGTTGTGTCGTTAGGGTGCGTTGTTAGGGTTCGTCAGGGTGCGTCGTTAGGGTGTGTCAGGGTGCGTAGTTATGGTGCGTCACGGTGCATCGTTAGGGTGCGGCAGGGTGCGTTGTGTCGTCAGGGTGCGTTGTTAGGGTGCGTCAGGGTGCGTCGTTACGGTGCGTCAGGGTGCGTCGTTAAGGTTCGTCAGGGTGCGTCGTTAGGGTTCGTCAGGGTGCGTCGTTAGGGTGCGTCAGGGTGCGTCGTTAGGGTTCGTCAGGGTGCGTTGTGTCGTCAGGGTGCGTTGTTAGGGTGTGTTAGGGTGCGTCGTTAGGGTGCGTCAGGGTGCGTCGTTAGGGTGCATCAGGGTGCGTCGTTAGGGTGCGTCAGGGTGCGTGTTTAGGGTGCGTCAGGGTGCGTCGTTAGGGTTCGTCAGGGTGCGTTGTGTCGTCAGGGTGCGTTGTTAGGGTGTGTCAGGGTGCGTCGTTAGGGTGTGTCAGGGTGCGTCGTTAGGGTGCGTGCGTCGTTAGGGTGCGTCAGGTTGCGTCGTTAAGGTTCGTCAGGTTGCGTCGTTAGGGTTCGTCAGGGTGCGTCGTTAGGGTGCGTCAGGGTGCGTTGTGTCGTCAGGGTGCGTTGTTATGGTGCGTCAGGGTGCGTCGTTAGGGTGTGTCAGGGTGCGTCGTTAGGGTGCGTTAGGGTGCGATAGGGTGCGTCGTTAGGGTGCGTCGTTAGGGTGCGATAGGTTGCGTCGTTAGGGTGCGTCGTTAGGGTTCGTCAGGGTGCGTTGTGTCGTCAGGGTGCGTTGTTAGGGTGCGTCGTTAGGGTGTGTCAGGGTGCGTAGTTATGGTGCGTCACGGTGCATCGTTAGGGTGCGGCAGGGTGCGTTGTGTCGTCAGGGTGCGTTGTTAGGGTGCGTCAGGGTGCGTCGTTAGGGTGCGTCAGGGTGCGTCGTTAAGGTTCGTCAGGGTGCGTCGTTAGGGTTCGTCAGGGTGCGTCGTTAGGGTGCGTCAGAGTGCGTCGTTAGGGTGCGTCAGGGTGCGTTGTGTCGTCAGGGTGCGTTGTTAGGGTGTGTCAGGGTGCGTCGTTAGGGTGCGTCAGGGCGTCGTTAGGGTTCGTCAGGGTGCGTTGTGTCGTCAGGGTGCGTTGTTAGGGTGCGTCAGGGTGCGTCGTTAGGGTGCGTCAGGGTGCGTCGTTAGGGTGCGTCAGGGTGCGTCGTTAGGGTTCGTCAGGGTGCGTCGTTAGGGTGCGTAAGGGTGCGTCGTTAGGGTTCGTCAGGGTGCGTCGTTAGGGTGCGTCAGGGTTCGTCGTTAGGGTTCGTCAGGGTGCGTTGTGTCGTCAGGGTGCGTTGTTAGGGTGTGTCAGGGTGCGTCGTTAGGGTTCGTCAGGGTGCGTCGTTAGGGTGCGCCAGGGTGCGTCAGGGTGCGTCAGGGCGTCGTTAGGGTTCGTCAGGGTGCGTTGTGTCGTCAGGGTGCGTTGTTAGGGTGTGTCAGGGTGCGTCGTTAGGGTGCGATAGAGTGCGTCGTTAGGGTGCGTCGTTAGGGTGCGTCAGGGTGCGTTGTTAGGGTGCGTCGTTAGGGTGCGTCGTTAGGGTGTGTCAGGGTGCGTCGTTATGGTGCGTCAGGGTGCGTCGTTAGGGTGCGGCAGGGTGCGTTGTGTCGTCAGGGTGCGTTGTTAGGGTGCGTCAGGGTGCGTCGTTAGGGTGCGTCAGGGTGCGTCGTTAATGTTCGTCAGGGTGCGTCGTTAGGGTTCGTCAGGGTGCGTCATTAGGGTGCGTCAGGGTGCGTCGTTAGGGTTCGTCAGGGTGCGTTGTGTCGTCAGGGTGCGTTGTTAGGGTGTGTCAGGGTGCGTCGTTAGGGTGCGATAGGGTGCGTCGTTAGGGTTCGTCAGGGTGCGTTGTGTCGTCAGGGTGCGTTGTTAGGGTGAGTCAGGTTGCGTCGGTAGGGTGCGTCAGGGTGCGTCGTTAAGGTTCGTCAGGGTGCGTCGTTAGGGTTCGTCAGGGTGCGTCGTTAGGGTGCGTCAGGGTGCGTCAGGGTGCGTCGTTAGGGTGCGTTGTTAGGGTGCGTCAGGGTGCGTCGTTAGGGTGCGTCAGGGTGCGTCCTGTCGTTAGGGTGCGTCGTTAGGGTTCGTCAGAGTGCGTCGTTAGGGTGCGTCAGGGTGCATCATTAGGGTGCGTCAGGGTGCGTCGTTAGGGTGCGTCAGGGTGCGTCCTGTCGTTAGGGTGCGTTGTTAGGGTGCGTCAGGGTGCGTCGTTAGGGTGCGTCCGGGTGCTTCCTGTCGTTAGGGTGCGTCGTTAGGGTTCGTCAGGGTGCGTCGTTAGGGTGCGTCAGGGTGCGTTGTTAGGGTGCGTCAGGGTGCGTCGTTAGGGTTCGTCAGGGTGCGTTGTGTCGTCAGGGTGCGTTGTTAGGGTGTGTCAGGGTGCGTCGTTAGGGTGCGATAGGGTGCGTCGTTAGGGTGCGTCGTTAGGGTGCGTTGTTAGGGTTCGTCAGGGTGCGTCGTTAGGGTGTGTCAGGGTGCGTCGTTATGGTGCGTCAGGGTGCGTCGTTAGGGTGCGGCAGGGTGCGTCGTTAAGGTTCGTCAGGGTGCGTCGTTAGGGTTCGTCAGGGTGCGTCGTTAGGGTGCGTCAGGGTGCGTCGTTAAGGTGCGTCAGGGTGCGTCGTTAGGGTTCGTCAGGGTGCGTTGTGTCGTTAGGGTGCGTCAGGGTGTGTCAGGGTGCGTCGTTAGGGTGCGATAGGGTGTGTCGTTAGGGTTCGTCGTTAGGGTTCGTCAGGGTGCGTCGTTAGGGTGCGTCAGGGTGCGTCGGTAGGGTGCGTCAGGGTGCGTCGTTAGGGTTCGTCAGGGTGCGTCGTTAGGGTTCGTCAGGGTGCGTCGTTAGGGTGCGTCAGGGTGCGTCAGGGTGCGTCGTTAGGGTGCGTTGTTAGGGTGCGTCAGGGTGCGTCGTTAGGGTGCGTCAGGGTGCGTCGTTAGGGTTCGTCAGGGTGCGTTGTGTCGTCAGGGTGCGTTGTTAGGGTGCGTCAGGGTGCGTCGTTAGGGTGTGTCAGGGTGCGTCGTTAGGGTGCGTTAGGGTGCGATAGGGTGCGTCGTTAGGGTGCGTTAGGGTGCGTCAGGGTGCGTCGTTAGGGTGCGTCAGGGTGCGTCGTTAGGGTGCGTCAGGGTGCGTCGTTAGGGTTCGTCAGGGTGCGTCGTTAGGGTGCGTCAGGGTGCGTCGTCAGGGTGCGTCGTTAGGGTGCGTCCGGGTGCGTCGTTAGGGTTCGTCAGGGTGCGTTGTGTCGTCAGGGTGCGTCGTTCAGGGTGGGTTAGGGTCGTCAGGGTGCGTCGTTAGGGAGCGTCAGGGTGCGTCGTTAGGGTTCGTCAGGGTGCGTCGTTAGGGTGCGTCAGGGTGCGTCGTTAGGGTGCGTCAGGGTGCGTCGTTAGGGTTCGTCAGGGTGCGTCGTTAGGGTGTGTCAGGTTGCGTCGTTAGGGTGCGTCAGGGTGCGTCGTTAGGGTGCGTCAGGGTGCGTCGTTAGGGTTCGTCAGGGTGCGTTGTGTCGTCAGGGTGCGTTGTTAGGGTGCGTCAGGGTGAGTCGTTAGGGTGTGTCAGGGTGCGTCGTTAGGGTGCGTTAGGGTGCGATAGGGTGCGTCGTTAGGGTGCGTCGTTAGGGTGCGATAGGTTGCGTCGTTAGGGTGCGTCGTTAGGGTTCGTCAGGGTGCGTTGTGTCGTCAGGGTGCGTTGTTAGGGTACGTCGTTAGGGTGCGTCGTTAGGGTGCGTTGTGTCGTTAGGGTGCGTTGTTAGGGTTCGTCAGGGTGCGTCGTTAGGGTGTGTCAGGGTGCGTAGTTATGGTGCGTCACGGTGCATCGTTAGGGTGCGGCAGGGTGCGTTGTGTCGTCAGGGTGCGTTGTTAGGGTGCGTCAGGGTGCGTCGTTACGGTGCGTCAGGGTGCGTCGTTAAGGTTCGTCAGGGTGCGTCGTTAGGGTTCGTCAGGGTGCGTCGTTAGGGTGCGTCAGGGTGCGTCGTTAGGGTTCGTCAGGGTGCGTTGTGTCGTCAGGGTGCGTTGTTAGGGTGTGTTAGGGTGCGTCGTTAGGGTGCGTCAGGGTGCGTCGTTAGGGTGCATCAGGGTGCGTCGTTAGGGTGCGTCAGGGTGCGTGTTTAGGGTGCGTCAGGGTGCGTCGTTAGGGTTCGTCAGGGTGCGTTGTGTCGTCAGGGTGCGTTGTTAGGGTGCGTCAGGGTGCATCGTTAGGGTGTGTCAGGGTGCGTCGTTAGGGTGCGTCAGGGTGCG
The DNA here is from genome assembly GCF_045679555.1 of Salvelinus alpinus. Classification (NCBI taxonomy): domain Eukaryota; kingdom Metazoa; phylum Chordata; class Actinopteri; order Salmoniformes; family Salmonidae; genus Salvelinus; species Salvelinus alpinus. The sequence continues at coordinate 142,305 of NW_027255995.1, forward strand.
TCGTTAAGGTTCGTCAGGTTGCGTCGTTAGGGTTCGTCAGGGTGCGTCGTTAGGGTGCGTCAGGGTGCGTTGTGTCGTCAGGGTGCGTTGTTATGGTGCGTCAGGGTGCGTCGTTAGGGTGTGTCAGGGTGCGTCGTTAGGGTGCGTTAGGGTGCGATAGGGTGCGTCGTTAGGGTGCGTCGTCAGGGTGCGTCAGGGTGCGTCGTCGTTAGGGTGCGTTGTTAGGGTGCGTCAGGGTGCGTCGTTAGGGTGCGTCAGGGTGCGTCCTGTCGTTAGGGTGCGTCGTTAGGGTTCGTCAGAGTGCGTCGTTAGGGTGCGTCAGGGTGCATCGTTAGGGTGCGTCAGGGTGCGTCGTTAGGGTTCGTCAGGGTGCGCGTGTCGTTAGGGTGCGTTGTTAGGGTCGTCAGGGTGCGTTGTGTCGTCAGGGTGCGTTGTTAGGGTGTGTTAGGGTGCGTCGTTAGGGTGCGTCAGGGTGCGTCGTTAGGGTGCGTCAGGGTGCGTCGTTAGGGTGCGTCAGGGTGCGTGTTTAGGGTGCGTCAGGGTGCGTTGTTAGGGTGCGTCAGGGTGCGTCGTTAGGGTTCGTCAGGGTGCGTTGTGTCGTCAGGGTGCGTTGTTAGGGTGTGCCAGGGTGCGTCGTTAGGGTGCGATAGGGTGCGTCGTTAGGGTGCGTTAGGGTGCGTCGTTAGGGTGCGTCAGGGTGCGTCGTTAGGGTGCGTCAGGGTGCGTCGTTATGGTGCGTCAGGGTGCGTCGTTAGGGTGCGTCAGGGTGCGTCGTTAGGGTTCGTCAGGGTGCGTCGTTAGGGTTCGTCAGGGTGCGTCATTAGGGTGCGTCAGGGTGCGTCGTTAGGGTGCGTCAGGGTGCGTCGTTAGGGTTCGTCAGGGTGCGTTGTGTCGTCAGGGTGCGTTGTTAAGGTGTGTCAGGGTGCGTCGTTAGGGTGCGATAGGGTGCGTCGTTAGGGTTCGTCAGGGTGCGTTGTGTCGTCAGGGTGCGTTGTTAGGGTGAGTCAGGTTGCGTCGGTAGGGTGCGTCAGGGTGCGTCGTTAAGGTTCGTCAGGGTGCGTCGTTAGGGTTCGTCAGGGTGCGTCGTTAGGGTGCGTCAGGGTGCGTCAGGGTGCGTCGTTAGGGTGCGTTGTTAGGGTGCGTCAGGGTGCGTCGTTAGGGTGCGTCAGGGTGCGTCCTGTCGTTAGGCTGCGTCGTTAGGGTTCGTCAGGGTGCGTCGTTAGGGTGCGTCAGGGTGCGTCGTTAGGGTGCGTCAGGGTGCGTCGTTAGGGTTCGTCAGGGTGCGTCCTGTCGTTAGGGTGCGTTGTTAGGGTGCGTCAGGGTGCGTTGTGTCGTCAGGGTGCGTTGTTAGGGTGTGTTAGGGTGCGTCGTTAGGGTGCGTCAGGGTGCGTCGTTAGGGTGCATCAGGGTGCGTCGTTAGGGTGCGTCAGGGTGCGTGTTTAGGGTGCGTCAGGGTGCGTCGTTAGGGTTCGTCAGGGTGCGTTGTGTCGTCAGGGTGCGTTGTTAGGGTGCGTCAGGGTGCATCGTTAGGGTGTGTCAGGGTGCGTCGTTAGGGTGCGATAGGGTGCGTCGTTAGGGTGCGTCAGGGTGCGTCGTTAAGGTTCGTCAGGTTGCGTCGTTAGGGTTCGTCAGGGTGCGTCGTTAGGGTGCGTCAGGGTGCGTTGTGTCGTCAGGGTGCGTTGTTATGGTGCGTCAGGGTGCGTCGTTAGGGTGTGTCAGGGTGCGTCGTTAGGGTGCGTTAGGGTGCGATAGGGTGCGTCGTTAGGGTGCGTCGTTAGGGTGCGATAGGTTGCGTCGTTAGGGTGCGTCGTTAGGGTTCGTCAGGGTGCGTTGTGTCGTCAGGGTGCGTTGTTAGGGTGCGTCGTTAGGGTGCATCGTTAGGGTGCGTTGTGTCGTCAGGGTGCGTTGTTAGGGTTCGTCAGGGTGCGTCGTTAGGGTGTGTCAGGGTGCGTAGTTATGGTGCGTCACGGTGCATCGTTAGGGTGCGGCAGGGTGCGTTGTGTCGTCAGGGTGCGTTGTTAGGGTGCGTCAGGGTGCGTCGTTACGGTGCGTCAGGGTGCGTCGTTAAGGTTCGTCAGGGTGCGTCGTTAGGGTTCGTCAGGGTGCGTCGTTAGGGTGCGTCAGGGTGCGTCGTTAGGGTGCATCAGGGTGCGTTGTGTCGTCAGGGTGCGTTGTTAAGGTGTGTCAGGGTGCGTCGTTAGGGTGCGATAGGGTGCGTCGTTAGGGTTCGTCAGGGTGCGTCGTTAGGGTGTGTCAGGGTGCGTCGTTAGGGTTCGTCAGGGTGCGTCGTTAGGGTGCGCCAGGGTGCGTCGTTAGGGTTCGTCAGGGTGCGTCGTTAGGGTTCGTCAGGGTGCGTTGTTAGGGTGCGATAGGGTCGTCGTTAGGGTGCGTTGTTAGGGTGCGTTAGGGTGCGTCGTTAGGGTGCGTCAGGGTGCGTCGTTATGGTGCGTCAGGGTGCGTCGTTAGGGTGCGTCAGGGTGCGTTGTGTCGTCAGGGTGCGTTGTTAGGGTGCGTCAGGGTGCGTTGTTAGGGTGCGTCAGGGTGCGTTGTTAAGGTTCGTCAGGGTGCGTCGTTAGGGTTCGTCAGGGTGCGTCGTTAGGGTGCGTCAGGGTGCGTCGTTAGGGTGCGTCAGGGTGCGTTGTGTCGTCAGGGTGCGTTGTTAGGGTGTGTCAGGGTGCGTCGTTAGGGTGCGATAGGGTGCGTCGTTAGGGTTCGTCAGGGTGCGTTGTGTCGTCAGGGTGCGTTGTTAGGGTGAGTCAGGTTGCGTCGGTAGGGTGCGTCAGGGTGCGTCGTTAAGGTTCGTCAGGGTGCGTCGTTAGGGTTCGTCAGGGTGCGTCGTTAGGGTGCGTCAGGGTGCGTCGTTAGGGTGCATCAGGGTGCGTTGTGTCGTCAGGGTGCGTCATTAGGGTGTGTCAGGGTGCGTCGTTAGGGTGCGATAGGGTGCGTCGTTAGGGTTCGTCAGGGTGCGTTGTGTCGTCAGGGTGCGTTGTTAAGGTGTGTCAGGGTGCGTCGTTAGGGTGCGATAGGGTGCGTCGTTAGGGTTCGTCAGGGTGCGTTGTGTCGTCAGGGTGCGTTGTTAGGGTGTGTCAGGGTGCGTCGTTAGGGTGTCAGGGTGCGTTAGGGTGCGTCAGGGTGCGTCGTTAGGGTGCGTCAGGGTTCGTCGTTAGGGTTCGTCAGGGTGCGTTGTGTCGTCAGGGTGCGTTGTTAGGGTGTGTCAGGGTGCGTCGTTAGGGTGCGTCGTTAGGGTGCGTTGTTAGGGTGCGTTAGGGTGCGTCGTTAGGGTGCGTCAGGGTGCGTCGTTAGGGTGCGTCAGGGTGCGTCGTTAGGGTGCGCCAGGGTGCGTTGTGTCATCAGGGTGCGTTGTTAGGGTGCGTCAGGGTGCGTTGTTAGGGTGCGTCAGGGTGCGTCGTTAGGGTGCGTCAGGGTGCGTCGTGTCGTTAGGGTGCGTCAGGGTGCGTCGTTAGGGTTCGTCAGGGTGCGTTGTGTCGTCAGGGTGCGTTGTTAAGGTGTGTCAGGGTGCGTCGTTAGGGTGCGATAGGGTGCGTCGTTAGGGTTCGTCAGGGTGCGTTGTGTCGTCAGGGTGCGTTGTTAGGGTGAGTCAGGTTGCGTCGGTAGGGTGCGTCAGGGTGCGTCGTTAAGGTTCGTCAGGGTGCGTCGTTAGGGTTCGTCAGGGTGCGTCGTTAGGGTGCGTCAGGGTGCGTCAGGGTGCGTCGTTAGGGTGCGTTGTTAGGGTGCGTCAGGGTGCGTCGTTAGGGTGCGTCAGGGTGCGTCCTGTCGTTAGGGTGCGTCGTTAGGGTTCGTCAGAGTGCGTCGTTAGGGTGCGTCAGGGTGCATCATTAGGGTGCGTCAGGGTGCGTCGTTAGGGTTCGTCAGGGTGCGTCCTGTCGTTAGGGTGCGTTGTTAGGGTGCGTCAGGGTGCGTCGTTAGGGTGCGTCCGGGTGCGTCCTGTCGTTAGGGTGCGTCGTTAGGGTTCGTCAGGGTGCGTCGTTAGGGTGCGTCAGGGTGCGTTGTTAGGGTGCGTCAGGGTGCGTCGTTAGGGTTCGTCAGGGTGCGTTGTGTCGTCAGGGTGCGTTGTTAGGGTGTGTCAGGGTGCGTCGTTAGGGTGCGATAGGGTGCGTCGTTAGGGTGCGTCGTTAGGGTGCGTTAGGGTGCGTTGTTAGGGTTCGTCAGGGTGCGTCGTTAGGGTGTGTCAGGGTGCGTCGTTATGGTGCGTCAGGGTGCGTCGTTAGGGTGCGGCAGGGTGCGTCGTTAAGGTTCGTCAGGGTGCGTCGTTAGGGTTCGTCAGGGTGCGTCATTAGGGTGCGTCAGGGTGCGTCGTTAGGGTGCGTCAGGGTGCGTCGTTAGGGTTCGTCAGGGTGCGTTGTGTCGTCAGGGTGCGTTGTTAAGGTGTGTCAGGGTGCGTCGTTAGGGTGCGATAGGGTGCGTCGTTAGGGTTCGTCAGGGTGCGTTGTGTCGTCAGGGTGCGTTGTTAGGGTGAGTCAGGTTGCGTCGGTAGGGTGCGTCAGGGTGCGTCGTTAAGGTTCGTCAGGGTGCGTCGTTAGGGTTCGTCAGGGTGCGTCGTTAGGGTGCGTCAGGGTGCGTCAGGGTGCGTCGTTAGGGTGCGTTGTTAGGGTGCGTCAGGGTGCATCGTTAGGGTGCGTCAGGGTGCGTCCTGTCGTTAGGGTGCGTCGTTAGGGTTCGTCAGAGTGCGTCGTTAGGGTGCGTCAGGGTGCGTCGTTAGGGTGCGTCAGGGTGCGTCGTTAGGGTTCGTCAGGGTGCGTTGTGTCGTCAGGGTGCGTTGTTAGGGTGCGTCAGGGTGCGTCGTTAGGGTGTGTCAGGGTGCGTCGTTAGGGTGCGTCAGGGTGCGATAGGGTGCGTCGTTAGGGTGCGTTAGGGTGCGTCAGGGTGCGTCGTTAGGGTGCGTCAGGGTGCGTCGTTAGGGTGCGTCAGGGTGCGTCGTTAGGGTTCGTCAGGGTGCGTCGTTAGGGTGCGTCAGGGTGCGTCGTTAGGGTGCGTCCGGGTGCGTCGTTAGGGTTCGTCAGGGTGCGTTGTGTCGTCAGGGCGTTGTTAGGGTGCGTCAGGGTGCGTCGTTAGGGTTCGTCGGGGTGCGTCGTTAGGGTGCGTCAGGGTGCGTCGTTAGGGTTAGGGTGCGTCGTTAGGGTGCGTCAGGGTGCGTCGTTAGGGTGCGTCAGGGTGCGTCGTTAGGGTTCGTCAGGGTGCGTCGTTAGGGTGTCGTCAGGGTGCGTCGTTAGGGTGCGTCAGGGTGCGTCGTTAGGGTGCGTCAGTGTGCGTCGTTAGGGTTCGTCAGGGTGCGTTGTGTCGTCAGGGTGCGTTGTTAGGGTGCGTCAGGGTGCGTCGTTAGGGTGTGTCAGGGTGTGTCGTTAGGGTGCGTTAGGGTGCGATAGGGTGCGTCGTTAGGGTGCGTCGTTAGGGTGCGATAGGTTGCGTCGTTAGGGTGCGTCGTTAGGGTTCGTCAGGGTGCGTTGTGTCGTTAGGGTGCGTTGTTAGGGTTCGTCAGGGTGCGTCGTTAGGGTGTGTCAGGGTGCGTAGTTATGGTGCGTCACGGTGCATCGTTAGGGTGCGGCAGGGTGCGTTGTGTCGTCAGGGTGCGTTGTTAGGGTGCGTCAGGGTGCGTCGTTACGGTGCGTCAGGGTACGTCGTTAAGGTTCGTCAGGGTGCGTCGTTAGGGTTCGTCAGGGTGCGTCGTTAGGGTGCGTCAGGGTGCGTCGTTAGGGTTCGTCAGGGTGCGTTGTGTCGTCAGGGTGCGTTGTTAGGGTGTGTTAGGGTGCGTCGTTAGGGTGCGTCAGGGTGCGTCGTTAGGGTGCATCAGGGTGCGTCGTTAGGGTGCGTCAGGGTGCGTGTTTAGGGTGCGTCAGGGTGCGTCGTTAGGGTTCGTCAGGGTGCGTTGTGTCGTCAGGGTGCGTTGTTAGGGTGCGTCAGGGTGCATCGTTAGGGTGTGTCAGGGTGCGTCGTTAGGGTGCGATAGGGTGCGTCGTTAGGGTGCGTCAGGGTGCGTCGTTAAGGTTCGTCAGGTTGCGTCGTTAGGGTTCGTCAGGGTGCGTCGTTAGGGTGCGTCAGGGTGCGTTGTGTCGTCAGGGTGCGTTGTTATGGTGCGTCAGGGTGCGTCGTTAGGGTGTGTCAGGGTGCGTCGTTAGGGTGCGTTAGGGTGCGATAGGGTGCGTCGTTAGGGTGCGTCGTTAGGGTGCGATAGGTTGCGTCGTTAGGGTGCGTCGTTAGGGTTCGTCAGGGTGCGTTGTGTCGTCAGGGTGCGTTGTTAGGGTGCGTCGTTAGGGTGCGTCGTTAGGGTGCGTTGTGTCGTCAGGGTGCGTTGTTAGGGTTCGTCAGGGTGCGTCGTTAGGGTGTGTCAGGGTGCGTAGTTATGGTGCGTCACGGTGCATCGTTAGGGTGCGGCAGGGTGCGTTGTGTCGTCAGGGTGCGTTGTTAGGGTGCGTCAGGGTGCGTCGTTACGGTGCGTCAGGGTGCGTCGTTAAGGTTCGTCAGGGTGCGTCGTTAGGGTTCGTCAGGGTGCGTCGTTAGGGTGCGTCAGGGTGCGTCGTTAGGGTGCATCAGGGTGCGTTGTGTCGTCAGGGTGCGTTGTTAAGGTGTGTCAGGGTGCGTCGTTAGGGTGCGATAAGGTGCGTCGTTAGGGTTCGTCAGGGTGCGTTGTGTCGTCAGGGTGCGTTGTTAGGGTGCGTCAGGGTGCGTCGTTAGGGTGCGTCAGGGTGCGTCGTTAGGGTTCGTCAGGGTGCGTCGTTAGGGTGCGTCAGGGTGCGTCGTTAGGGTGCGTAAGGGTGCGTCGTTAGGGTTCGTCAGGGTGCGTCGTTAGGGTGCGTCAGGGTGCGTCGTTAGGGTTCGTCAGGGTGCGTTGTGTCGTCAGGGTGCGTTGTTAGGGTGCGTCAGGGTGCGTCGTTAGGGTTAGGGTGCGTCAGGGTGCGTTGTGTCGTCAGGGTGCGTTGTTAGGGTGTGTCAGGGTGCGTCGTTAGGGTGCGATAGGGTGCGTCGTTAGGGTTCGTCAGGGTGCGTTGTGTCGTCAGGGTGCGTTGTTAGGGTGCGTCAGGGTGCGTCGGTAGGGTGCGTCAGGGTGCGTCGTTAGGGTGCGTCAGGGTGCGTCGTTAGGGTGCGTCAGGGTGCGTCGTTAGGGTGCGTCAGGGTGCGTCGCGTCAGGGTGCGTCGTTAGGGTGCGTCAGGGTGCGTCCTGTCGTTAGGGTGCGTCGTTAGGGTTCGTCAGAGTGCGTCGTTAGGGTGCGTCAGGGTGCATCATTAGGGTGCGTCAGGGTGCGTCGTTAGGGTTCGTCAGGGTGCGTCCTGTCGTTAGGGTGCGTTGTTAGGGTGCGTCAGGGTGCGTCGTTAGGGTGCGTCCGGGTGCGTCCTGTCGTTAGGGTGCGTCGTTAGGGTTCGTCAGGGTGCGTCGTTAGGGTGCGTCAGGGTGCGTTGTTAGGGTGCGTCAGGGTGCGTCGTTAGGGTTCGTCAGGGTGCGTTGTGTCGTCAGGGTGCGTTGTTAGGGTGTGTCAGGGTGCGTCGTTAGGGTGCGATAGGGTGCGTCGTTAGGGTGCGTCGTTAGGGTGCGTTAGGGTGCGTTGTTAGGGTTCGTCAGGGTGCGTCGTTAGGGTGTGTCAGGGTGCGTCGTTATGGTGCGTCAGGGTGCGTCGTTAGGGTGCGGCAGGGTGCGTCGTTAAGGTTCGTCAGGGTGCGTCGTTAGGGTTCGTCAGGGTGCGTCATTAGGGTGCGTCAGGGTGCGTCGTTAGGGTGCGTCAGGGTGCGTCGTTAGGGTTCGTCAGGGTGCGTTGTGTCGTCAGGGTGCGTTGTTAAGGTGTGTCAGGGTGCGTCGTTAGGGTGCGATAGGGTGCGTCGTTAGGGTTCGTCAGGGTGCGTTGTGTCGTCAGGGTGCGTTGTTAGGGTGAGTCAGGTTGCGTCGGTAGGGTGCGTCAGGGTGCGTCGTTAAGGTTCGTCAGGGTGCGTCGTTAGGGTTCGTCAGGGTGCGTCGTTAGGGTGCGTCAGGGTGCGTCAGGGTGCGTCGTTAGGGTGCGTTGTTAGGGTGCGTCAGGGTGCGTCGTTAGGGTGCGTCAGGGTGCGTCCTGTCGTTAGGGTGCGTCGTTAGGGTTCGTCAGAGTGCGTCGTTAGGGTGCGTCAGGGTGCGTCGTTAGGGTGCGTCAGGGTGCGTCGTTAGGGTTCGTCAGGGTGCGTTGTGTCGTCAGGGTGCGTTGTTAGGGTGCGTCAGGGTGCGTCGTTAGGGTGTGTCAGGGTGCGTCGTTAGGGTGCGTTAGGGTGCGATAGGGTGCGTCGTTAGGGTGCGTTAGGGTGCGTCAGGGTGCGTCGTTAGGGTGCGTCAGGGTGCGTCGTTAGGGTGCGTCAGGGTGCGTTGTTAAGGTTCGTCAGGGTGCGTCGTTAGGGTTCGTCAGGGTGCGTCGTTAGGGTGCGTCGTTAGGGTGCGTCAGGGTGCGTCGTTAGGGTTCGTCAAGGTGCGTTGTGTCGTCAGGGTGCGTTGTTAGGGTGTGTCAGGGTGCGTCGTTAGGGTTCGTCAGGGTGCGTCGTTAGGGTTCGTCAGGGTGCGTCGTTAGGGTGCGTCAGGGTGCGTCGTTAGGGTGCGTCAGGGTGCGTCGTTAGGGTGCGTCAGGGTGCGTTGTGTCGTCAGGGTGCGTTGTTAGGGTGTGTCAGGGTGCGTCGTTAGGGTGCGATAGGGTGCGTCGTTAGGGTGCGTCGTTAGGGTGCGTTAGGGTGCGTTGTTAGGGTTCGTCAGGGTGCGTCGTTAGGGTGTGTCAGGGTGCGTCGTTAGGGTGCGTCAGGGTGCGTCGTTAGGGTGCGTCAGGGTGCGTTGTGTCGTCAGGGTGCGGTTAGGGTGCGTCAGGGTGCGTTGTTAGGGTGCGTCAGGGTGCGTCGTTAGGGTTCGTCAGGGTGCGTCGTTAGGGTTCGTCAGGGTGCGTCATTAGGGTGCGTCAGGGTGCGTCGTTAGGGTGCGTCAGGGTGCGTCGTTAGGGTTCGTCAGGGTGCATTGTGTCGTCAGGGTGCGTTGTTAAGGTGTGTCAGGGTGCGTCGTTAGGGTGCGATAGGGTGCGTCGTTAGGGTTCGTCAGGGTGCGTTGTGTCGTCAGGGTGCGTTGTTAGGGTGAGTCAGGTTGCGTCGGTAGGGTGCGTCAGGGTGCGTCGTTAAGGTTCGTCAGGGTGCGTCGTTAGGGTGCGTCAGGGTGCGTCAGGGTGCGTCGTTAGGGTGCGTTGTTAGGGTGCGTCAGGGTGCGTCGTTAGGGTGCGTCAGGGTGCGTCCTGTCGTTAGGGTGCGTCGTTAGGGTTCGTCAGAGTGCGTCGTTAGGGTGCGTCAGGGTGCATCATTAGGGTGCGTCAGGGTGCGTCGTTAGGGTTCGTCAGGGTGCGTCGTTAGGGTGCGTCAGGGTGCGTCGTTAGGGTGCGTCCGGGTGCGTCCTGTCGTTAGGGTGCGTCGTTAGGGTTCGTCAGGGTGCGTCGTTAGGGTGCGTCGTTAGGGTGCGATAGGTTGCGTCGTTAGGGTGCGTCGTTAGGGTTCGTCAGGGTGCGTTGTGTCGTCAGGGTGCGTTGTTAGGGTGCGTCGTTAGGGTGCGTCGTTAGGGTGCGTTGTGTCGTCAGGGTGCGTTGTTAGGGTTCGTCAGGGTGCGTCGTTAGGGTGTGTCAGGGTGCGTAGTTATGGTGCGTCACGGTGCATCGTTAGGGTGCGGCAGGGTGCGTTGTGTCGTCAGGGTGCGTTGTTAGGGTGCGTCAGGGTGCGTCGTTACGGTGCGTCAGGGTGCGTCGTTAGGGTTCGTCAGGGTGCGTCGTTAGGGTTCGTCAGGGTGCGTCGTTAGGGTGCGTCAGGGTGCGTCGTTAGGGTGCATCAGGGTGCGTTGTGTCGTCAGGGTGCGTTGTTAGGGTGTGTCAGGGTGCGTCGTTAGGGTGCGATAAGGTGCGTCGTTAGGGTTCGTCAGGGTGCGTTGTTTCGTCAGGGTGCGTTGTTAGGGTGCGTCAGGGTGCGTCGTTAGGGTGCGTCAGGGTGCGTCGTTAGGGTTCGTCAGGGTGCGTCGTTAGGGTGCGTCAGGGTGCGTCGTTAGGGTGCGTAAGGGTGCGTCGTTAGGGTTCATCAGGGTGCGTCGTTAGGGTGCGTCAGGGTGCGTCGTTAGGGTTCGTCAGGGTGCGTTGTGTCGTCAGGGTGCGTTGTTAGGGTGTGTCAGGGTGCGTCGTTAGGGTGCGTCAGGGTGCGTCGTTAGGGTGCGCCAGGGTGCGTCGTTAGGGTGCGTCAGGGTGCGTCGTTAGGGTTTGTCAGGGTGCGTTGTGTCGTCAGGGTGCGTTGTTAGGGTGTGTCAGGGTGCGTCGTTAGGGTGCGATAGGGTGCGTCGTTAGGGTGCGTCGTTAGGGTGCGTTAGGGTGCGTTGTTAGAGTTCGTCAGGGTGCGTCGTTAGGGTGCGTCAGGGTGCGTCGTTAGGGTGCGTCAGGGTGCGTCGTTAGGGTGCGGCAGGGTGCGTTGTTAGGGTGCGTCAGGGTGCGTCGTTAGGGTGCGTCAGGGTGCGTCGTTAGGGTTCGTCAGGGTGCGTCGTTAGGGTGCGTCAGGGTGCGTCGTTAGGGTGCGTCAGGGTGCGTTGTGTCGTCAGGGTGCGTTGTTAAGGTGTGTCAGGGTGCGTCGTTAGGGTGCGATAGGGTGCGTCGTTAGGGTTCGTCAGGGTGCGTTGTGTCGTCAGGGTGCGTCGTTAGGGTGCGTCAGGGTGCGTCGGTAGGGTGCGTCAGGGTGCGTCGTTAGGGTTCGTCAGGGTGCGTCGTTAGGGTGCGTCAGGGTGCGTCGTTAGGGTGCGTCAGGATGCGTCGTTAGGGTGCGTCGTAGGGTGCGTCGTTAGGGTGCGTCAGGGTGCGTCGTTAGGGTGCGTCAGGGTGCGTCCTGTCGTTAGGGTGCGTCGTTAGGGTTCGTCAGGGTGCGTCGTTAGGGTGCGTCAGGGTGCGTCGTTAGGGTGCGTCAGGGTGCGTCGTTAGGGTTCGTCAGGGTGCGCGTTAGGGTCGTCAGGGTGCGTTGTTAGGGTGCGTCAGGGTGCGTCGTTAGGGTGCGTCCGGGTGCGTCCTGTCGTTAGGGTGCGTCGTTAGGGTTCGTCAGGGTGCGTCGTTAGGGTGCGTCAGGGTGCGTTGTTAGGGTGCGTCAGGGTGCGTCGTTAGGGTTCGTCAGGGTGCGTTGTGTCGTCAGGGTGCGTTGTTAGGGTGTGTCAGGGTGCGTCGTTAGGGTGCGATAGGGTGCGTCGTTAGGGTGCGTCGTTAGGGTGCGTTAGGGTGCGTTGTTAGGGTTCGTCAGGGTGCGTCGTTAGGGTGCGTCAGGGTGCGTCGTTAGGGTGCGTCAGGGTGCGTCGTTAGGGTGCGGCAGGGTGCGTAGGGTGCCGTTAAGGTTCGTCAGGGTGCGTTGTGTCGTCAGGGTGCGTCGTTAAGGTGTGTCAGGGTGCGTCGTTAGGGTGCGATAGGGTGCGTCGTTAGGGTTCGTCAGGGTGCGTTGTGTCGTCAGGGTGCGTTGTTAGGGTGAGTCAGGTTGCGTCGGTAGGGTGCGTCAGGGTGCGTCGTTAAGGTTCGTCAGGGTGCGTCGTTAGGGTTCGTCAGGGTGCGTCAGTGTCGTCAGGGTGCGTTGTTAAGGTGTGTCAGGGTGCGTCGTTAGGGTGCGATAGGGTGCGTCGTTAGGGTTCGTCAGGGTGCGTTGTGTCGTCAGGGTGCGTTGTTAGGGTGAGTCAGGTTGCGTCGGTAGGGTGCGTCAGGGTGCGTCGTTAAGGTTCGTCAGGGTGCGTCGTTAGGGTTCGTCAGGGTGCGTCGTTAGGGTGCGTCAGGGTGCGTCGTTAGGGTGCGTCGTTAGGGTGCGTTGTTAGGGTGCGTCAGGGTGCGTCGTTAGGGTGCGTCAGGGTGCGTCCTGTCGTTAGGGTGCGTCGTTAGGGTTCGTCAGAGTGCGTCGTTAGGGTGCGTCAGGGTGCGTCGTTAGGGTGCGTCAGGGTGCGTCGTTAGGGTTCGTCAGGGTGCGTTGTGTCGTCAGGGTGCGTTGTTAGGGTGCGTCAGGGTGCGTCGTTAGGGTGTGTCAGGGTGCGTCGTGCGTTAGGGTGCGATAGGGTGCATCGTTAGGGTGCGTTAGGGTGCGTCAGGGTGCGTCGTTAGGGTGCGTCAGGGTGCGTCGTTAGGGTGCGTTAGGGTGCGTCGTTAAGGTTCGTCAGGGTGCGTCGTTAGGGTTCGTCAGGGTGCGTCGTTAGGGTGCGTCAGGGTGCGTCGTTAGGGTGCGTCAGGGTGCGGCGTTAGGGTTCGTCAGGGTGCGTTGTGTCGGGTGCGTTGTTAGGGTGCGTCAGGGTGCGTCGTTAGGGTGCGTCAGGGTGCGTCGTTAGGGTGCGTCAGGGTGCGTCGTTAGGGTTCGTCAGGGTGCGTCGTTAGGGTGCGTCAGGGTGCGTCGTTAGGGTGCGTCAGGGTGCGTCGTTAGGGTGCGTAAGGGTGCGTCGTTAGGGTTCGTCAGGGTGCGTCGTTAGGGTGCGTCAGGGTTTGTCGTTAGGGTTCGTCAGGGTGCGTTGTGTCGTCAGGGTGCGTTGTTAGGGTGCGTCAGGGTGCGTCGTTAGGGTGCGTCAGGGTGCGTCGTTAGGGTGCGCCAGGGTGCGTCGTTAGGGTGCGTCAGGGTTCGTCGTTAGGGTTCGTCAGGGTGCGTTGTGTCGTCAGGGTGCGTTGTTAGGGTGTGTCAGGGTGCGTCGTTAGGGTGCGATAGGGTGCGTCGTTAGGGTGCGTCGTTAGGGTGCGTTAGGGTGCGTTGTTAGGGTTCGTCAGGGTGCGTCGTTAGGGTGTGTCAGGGTGCGTCGTTATGGTGCGTCAGGGTGCGTCGTTATGGTGCGGCAGGGTGCGTTGTAGGGTTCATCAGGGTGCGTTGTTAGGGTGCGTCAGGGTGCGTTGTTAGGGTGCGTCAGGGTGCGTCGTCAGGGTGCGTTGTTAGGGTTCGTCAGGGTGCGTCATTAGGGTGCGTCAGGGTGCGTCGTTAGGGTGCGTCAGGGTGCGTCGTTAGGGTTCGTCAGGGTGCGTTGTGTCGTCAGGGTGCGTTGTTAAGGTGTGTCAGGGTGCGTCGTTAGGGTGCGATAGGGTGCGTCGTTAGGGTTCGTCAGGGTGCGTTGTGTCGTCAGGGTGCGTTGTTAGGTTGAGTCAGGTTGCGTCGGTAGGGTGCGTCAGGGTGCGTCGTTAGGGTTCGTCAGGGTGCGTCGTTAGGGTGCGTCAGGGTGCGTCAGTGTGCGTCGTTAGGGTGCGTTGTTAGGGTGCGTCAGGGTGCGTCGTTAGGGTGCGTCAGGGTGCGTCCTGTCGTTAGGGTGCGTCGTTAGGGTTCGTCAGAGTGCGTCGTTAGGGTGCGTCAGGGTGCATCATTAGGGTGCGTCAGGGTGCGTCGTTAGGGTTCGTCAGGGTGCGTCCTGTCGTTAGGGTGCGTTGTTAGGGTGCGTCAGGGTGCGTCGTTAGGGTGCGTCCGGGTGCGTCCTGTCGTTAGGGTGCGTCGTTAGGGTTCGTCAGGGTGCGTCGTTAGGGTGCGTCAGGGTGCGTCGTTAGGGTGCGTCAGGGTGCGTCGTTAGGGTTCGTCAGGGTGCGTTGTGTCGTCAGGGTGCGTTGTTATGGTGTGTCAGGGTGCGTCGTTAGGGTGCGTCAGGGTGCGTCGTTAGGGTGCGTCAGGGTGCGTCGTTAGGGTGCGTTAGGGTGCGTTGTTAGGGTCGTCAGGGTGCGTCGTTAGGGTGCGTCAGGGTGCGTCGTTATGGTGCGTCAGGGTGCGTCGTTAGGGTGCGGCAGGGTGCGTCGTTAAGGTTCGTCAGGGTGCGTCGTTAGGGTTCGTCAGGGTGCGTCATTAGGGTGCGTCAGGGTGCGTCGTTAGGGTGCGTCAGGGTGCGTCGTTAGGGTTCGTCAGGGTGCGTTGTGTCGTCAGGGTGCGTTGTTAAGGTGTGTCAGGGTGCGTCGTTAGGGTGCAATAGGGTGCGTCGTTAGGGTTCGTCAGGGTGCGTTGTGTCGTCAGGGTGCGTTGTTAGGGTGAGTCAGGTTGCGTCGGTAGGGTGCGTCAGGGTGCGTCGTTAAGGTTCGTCAGGGTGCGTCGTTAGGGTTCGTCAGGGTGCGTCGTTAGGGTGCGTCAGGGTGCGTCAGGGTGCGTCGTTAGGGTGCGTTGTTAGGGTGCGTCAGGGTGCGTCGTTAGGGTGCGTCAGGGTGCGTCCTGTCGTTAGGGTGCGTCGTTAGGGTTCGTCAGAGTGCGTCGTTAGGGTGCGTCAGGGTGCATCATTAGGGTGCGTCAGGGTGCGTCGTTAGGGTTCGTCAGGGTGCGTCCTGTCGTTAGGGTGCGTTGTTAGGGTGCGTCAGGGTGCGTCGTTAGGGTGCGTCCGGGTGCGTCCTGTCGTTAGGGTGCGTCGTTAGGGTTCGTCAGGGTGCGTCGTTAGGGTGCGTCAGGGTGCGTTGTTAGGGTGCGTCAGGGTGCGTCGTTAGGGTTCGTCAGGGTGCGTTGTGTCGTCAGGGTGCGTTGTTAGGGTGTGTCAGGGTGCGTCGTTAGGGTGCGATAGGGTGCGTCGTTAGGGTGCGTCGTTAGGGTGCGTTAGGGTGCGTTGTTAGGGTTCGTCAGGGTGCGTCGTTAGGGTGTGTCAGGGTGCGTCGTTATGGTGCGTCAGGGTGCGTCGTTAGGGTGCGGCAGGGTGCGTCGTTAAGGTTCGTCAGGGTGCGTCGTTAGGGTTCGTCAGGGTGCGTCATTAGGGTGCGTCAGGGTGCGTCGTTAGGGTGCGTCAGGGTGCGTCGTTAGGGTTCGTCAGGGTGCGTTGTGTCGTCAGGGTGCGTTGTTAAGGTGTGTCAGGGTGCGTCGTTAGGGTGCGATAGGGTGCGTCGTTAGGGTTCGTCAGGGTGCGTTGTGTCGTCAGGGTGCGTTGTTAGGGTGAGTCAGGTTGCGTCGGTAGGGTGCGTCAGGGTGCGTCGTTAAGGTTCGTCAGGGTGCGTCGTTAGGGTTCGTCAGGGTGCGTCGTTAGGGTGCGTCAGGGTGCGTCAGGGTGCGTCGTTAGGGTGCGTTATTAGGGTGCGTCAGGGTGCGTCGTTAGGGTGCGTCAGGGTGCGTCCTGTCGTTAGGGTGCGTCGTTAGGGTTCGTCAGAGTGCGTCGTTAGGGTGCGTCAGGGTGCATCATTAGGGTGCGTCAGGGTGCGTCGTTAGGGTTCGTCAGGGTGCGTCCTGTCGTTAGGGTGCGTTGTTAGGGTGCGTCAGGGTGCGTTGTGTCGTCAGGGTGCGTTGTTAGGGTGTGTTAGGGTGCGTCGTTAGGGTGCGTCAGGGTGCGTCGTTAGGGTGCATCAGGGTGCGTCGTTAGGGTGCGTCAGGGTGCGTGTTTAGGGTGCGTCAGGGTGCGTCGTTAGGGTTCGTCAGGGTGCGTTGTGTCGTCAGGGTGCGTTGTTAGGGTGCGTCAGGGTGCATCGTTAGGGTGTGTCAGGGTGCGTCGTTAGGGTGCGATAGGGTGCGTCGTTAGGGTGCATCAGGGTGCGTCGTTAAGGTTCGTCAGGTTGCGTCGTTAGGGTTCGTCAGGGTGCGTCGTTAGGGTGCGTCAGGGTGCGTTGTGTCGTCAGGGTGCGTTGTTATGGAGCGTCAGGGTGCGTCGTTAGGGTGTGTCAGGGTGCGTCGTTAGGGTGCGTTAGGGTGCGATAGGGTGCGTCGTTAGGGTGCGTCGTTAGGGTGCGATAGGTTGCGTCGTTAGGGTGCGTCGTTAGGGTTCGTCAGGGTGCGTTGTGTCGTCAGGGTGCGTTGTTAGGGTGCGTCGTTAGGGTGCGTCGTTAGGGTGCGTTGTGTCGTCAGGGTGCGTTGTTAGGGTTCGTCAGGGTGCGTCGTTAGGGTGTGTCAGGGTGCGTAGTTATGGTGCGTCACGGTGCATCGTTAGGGTGCGGCAGGGTGCGTTGTGTCGTCAGGGTGCGTTGTTAGGGTGCGTCAGGGTGCGTCGTTACGGTGCGTCAGGGTACGTCGTTAAGGTTCGTCAGGGTGCGTCGTTAGGGTTCGTCAGGGTGCGTCGTTAGGGTGCGTCAGGGTGCGTCGTTAGGGTGCATCAGGGTGCGTTGTGTCGTCAGGGTGCGTTGTTAAGGTGTGTCAGGGTGCGTCGTTAGGGTGCGATAGGGTGCGTCGTTAGGGTTCGTCAGGGTGCGTTGTGTCGTCAGGGTGCGTTGTTAGGGTGCGTCAGGGTGCGTCGTTAGGGTGCGTCAGGGTGCGTCGTTAGGGTTCGTCAGGGTGCGTTGTGTCGTCAGGGTGCGTTGTTAGGGTGTGTCAGGGTGCGTCGTTAGGGTTCGTCAGGGTGCGTCGTTAGGGTGCGCCAGGGTGCGTCGTTAGGGTGCGTCAGGGTTCGTCGTTAGGGTTCGTCAGGGTGCGTTGTGTCGTCAGGGTGCGTTGTTAGGGTGTGTCAGGGTGCGTCGTTAGGGTGCGATAGGGTGCGTCGTTAGGGTGCGTCGTTAGGGTGCGTTAGGGTGCGTTGTTAGGGTTCGTCAGGGTGCGTCGTTAGGGTGTGTCAGGGTGCGTCGTTATGGTGCGTCAGGGTGCGTCGTTAGGGTGCGGCAGGGTGCGTTGTGTCATCAGGGTGCGTTGTTAGGGTGCGTCAGGGTGCGTTGTTAGGGTGCGTCAGGGTGCGTCGTTAAGGTTCGTCAGGGTGCGTCGTTAGGGTTCGTCAGGGTGCGTCATTAGGGTGCGTCAGGGTGCGTCGTTAGGGTGCGTCAGGGTGCGTCGTTAGGGTTCGTCAGGGTGCGTTGTGTCGTCAGGGTGCGTTGTTAAGGTGTGTCAGGGTGCGTCGTTAGGGTGCGATAGGGTGCGTCGTTAGGGTTCGTCAGGGTGCGTTGTGTCGTCAGGGTGCGTTGTTAGGGTGAGTCAGGTTGCGTCGGTAGGGTGCGTCAGGGTGCGTCGTTAAGGTTCGTCAGGGTGCGTCGTTAGGGTTCGTCAGGGTGCGTCGTTAGGGTGCGTCAGGGTGCGTCAGGGTGCGTCGTTAGGGTGCGTTGTTAGGGTGCGTCAGGGTGCGTCGTTAGGGTGCGTCAGGGTGCGTCCTGTCGTTAGGGTGCGTCGTTAGGGTTCGTCAGAGTGCGTCGTTAGGGTGCGTCAGGGTGCATCATTAGGGTGCGTCAGGGTGCGTCGTTAGGGTTCGTCAGGGTGCGTCCTGTCGTTAGGGTGCGTTGTTAGGGTGCGTCAGGGTGCGTCGTTAGGGTGCGTCCGGGTGCGTCCTGTCGTTAGGGTGCGTCGTTAGGGTTCGTCAGGGTGCGTCGTTAGGGTGCGTCAGGGTGCGTTGTTAGGGTGCGTCAGGGTGCGTCGTTAGGGTTCGTCAGGGTGCGTTGTGTCGTCAGGGTGCGTTGTTAGGGTGTGTCAGGGTGCGTCGTTAGGGTGCGATAGGGTGCGTCGTTAGGGTGCGTCGTTAGGGTGCGTTAGGGTGCGTTGTTAGGGTTCGTCAGGGTGCGTCGTTAGGGTGTGTCAGGGTGCGTCGTTATGGTGCGTCAGGGTGCGTCGTTAGGGTGCGGCAGGGTGCGTCGTTAAGGTTCGTCAGGGTGCGTCGTTAGGGTTCGTCAGGGTGCGTCATTAGGGTGCGTCAGGGTGCGTCGTTAGGGTGCGTCAGGGTGCGTCGTTAGGGTTCGTCAGGGTGCGTTGTGTCGTCAGGGTGCGTTGTTAAGGTGTGTCAGGGTGCGTCGTTAGGGTGCGATAGGGTGCGTTGTGTCGTCAGGGTGCGTTGTTAGGGTTCGTCAGGGTGCGTCGTTAGGGTGTGTCAGGGTGCGTAGTTATGGTGCGTCACGGTGCATCGTTAGGGTGCGGCAGGGTGCGTTGTGTCGTCAGGGTGCGTTGTTAGGGTGCGTCAGGGTGCGTCGTTACGGTGCGTCAGGGTACGTCGTTAAGGTTCGTCAGGGTGCGTCGTTAGGGTTCGTCAGGGTGCGTCGTTAGGGTGCGTCAGGGTGCGTCGTTAGGGTGCATCAGGGTGCGTTGTGTCGTCAGGGTGCGTTGTTAAGGTGTGTCAGGGTGCGTCGTTAGGGTGCGATAGGGTGCGTCGTTAGGGTTCGTCAGGGTGCGTTGTGTCGTCAGGGTGCGTTGTTAGGGTGCGTCAGGGTGCGTCGTTAGGGTGCGTCAGGGTGCGTCGTTAGGGTTCGTCAGGGTGCGTTGTGTCGTCAGGGTGCGTTGTTAGGGTGTGTCAGGGTGCGTCGTTAGGGTTCGTCAGGGTGCGTCGTTAGGGTGCGCCAGGGTGCGTCGTTAGGGTGCGTCAGGGTTCGTCGTTAGGGTTCGTCAGGGTGCGTTGTGTCGTCAGGGTGCGTTGTTAGGGTGTGTCAGGGTGCGTCGTTAGGGTGCGATAGGGTGCGTCGTTAGGGTGCGTCGTTAGGGTGCGTTAGGGTGCGTTGTTAGGGTTCGTCAGGGTGCGTCGTTAGGGTGTGTCAGGGTGCGTCGTTATGGTGCGTCAGGGTGCGTCGTTAGGGTGCGGCAGGGTGCGTTGTGTCATCAGGGTGCGTTGTTAGGGTGCGTCAGGGTGCGTTGTTAGGGTGCGTCAGGGTGCGTCGTTAAGGTTCGTCAGGGTGCGTCGTTAGGGTTCGTCAGGGTGCGTCATTAGGGTGCGTCAGGGTGCGTCGTTAGGGTGCGTCAGGGTGCGTCGTTAGGGTTCGTCAGGGTGCGTTGTGTCGTCAGGGTGCGTTGTTAAGGTGTGTCAGGGTGCGTCGTTAGGGTGCGATAGGGTGCGTCGTTAGGGTTCGTCAGGGTGCGTTGTGTCGTCAGGGTGCGTTGTTAGGGTGAGTCAGGTTGCGTCGGTAGGGTGCGTCAGGGTGCGTCGTTAAGGTTCGTCAGGGTGCGTCGTTAGGGTTCGTCAGGGTGCGTCGTTAGGGTGCGTCAGGGTGCGTCAGGGTGCGTCGTTAGGGTGCGTTGTTAGGGTGCGTCAGGGTGCGTCGTTAGGGTGCGTCAGGGTGCGTCCTGTCGTTAGGGTGCGTCGTTAGGGTTCGTCAGAGTGCGTCGTTAGGGTGCGTCAGGGTGCATCATTAGGGTGCGTCAGGGTGCGTCGTTAGGGTTCGTCAGGGTGCGTCCTGTCGTTAGGGTGCGTTGTTAGGGTGCGTCAGGGTGCGTCGTTAGGGTGCGTCCGGGTGCGTCCTGTCGTTAGGGTGCGTCGTTAGGGTTCGTCAGGGTGCGTCGTTAGGGTGCGTCAGGGTGCGTTGTTAGGGTGCGTCAGGGTGCGTCGTTAGGGTTCGTCAGGGTGCGTTGTGTCGTCAGGGTGCGTTGTTAGGGTGTGTCAGGGTGCGTCGTTAGGGTGCGATAGGGTGCGTCGTTAGGGTGCGTCGTTAGGGTGCGTTAGGGTGCGTTGTTAGGGTTCGTCAGGGTGCGTCGTTAGGGTGTGTCAGGGTGCGTCGTTATGGTGCGTCAGGGTGCGTCGTTAGGGTGCGGCAGGGTGCGTCGTTAAGGTTCGTCAGGGTGCGTCGTTAGGGTTCGTCAGGGTGCGTCATTAGGGTGCGTCAGGGTGCGTCGTTAGGGTGCGTCAGGGTGCGTCGTTAGGGTTCGTCAGGGTGCGTTGTGTCGTCAGGGTGCGTTGTTAAGGTGTGTCAGGGTGCGTCGTTAGGGTGCGATAGGGTGCGTTGTGTCGTCAGGGTGCGTTGTTAGGGTTCGTCAGGGTGCGTCGTTAGGGTGTGTCAGGGTGCGTAGTTATGGTGCGTCACGGTGCATCGTTAGGGTGCGGCAGGGTGCGTTGTGTCGTCAGGGTGCGTTGTTAGGGTGCGTCAGGGTGCGTCGTTACGGTGCGTCAGGGTACGTCGTTAAGGTTCGTCAGGGTGCGTCGTTAGGGTTCGTCAGGGTGCGTCGTTAGGGTGCGTCAGGGTGCGTCGTTAGGGTGCATCAGGGTGCGTTGTGTCGTCAGGGTGCGTTGTTAAGGTGTGTCAGGGTGCGTCGTTAGGGTGCGATAGGGTGCGTCGTTAGGGTTCGTCAGGGTGCGTTGTGTCGTCAGGGTGCGTTGTTAGGGTGCGTCAGGGTGCGTCGTTAGGGTGCGTCAGGGTGCGTCGTTAGGGTTCGTCAGGGTGCGTTGTGTCGTCAGGGTGCGTTGTTAGGGTGTGTCAGGGTGCGTCGTTAGGGTTCGTCAGGGTGCGTCGTTAGGGTGCGCCAGGGTGCGTCGTTAGGGTGCGTCAGGGTTCGTCGTTAGGGTTCGTCAGGGTGCGTTGTGTCGTCAGGGTGCGTTGTTAGGGTGTGTCAGGGTGCGTCGTTAGGGTGCGATAGGGTGCGTCGTTAGGGTGCGTCGTTAGGGTGCGTTAGGGTGCGTTGTTAGGGTTCGTCAGGGTGCGTCGTTAGGGTGTGTCAGGGTGCGTCGTTATGGTGCGTCAGGGTG
Organism: Salvelinus alpinus; assembly: GCF_045679555.1. Classification (NCBI taxonomy): domain Eukaryota; kingdom Metazoa; phylum Chordata; class Actinopteri; order Salmoniformes; family Salmonidae; genus Salvelinus; species Salvelinus alpinus. The sequence continues at coordinate 162,550 of NW_027255995.1, forward strand.
CGTCGTTAGGGTGCGGCAGGGTGCGTTGTGTCATCAGGGTGCGTTGTTAGGGTGCGTCAGGGTGCGTTGTTAGGGTGCGTCAGGGTGCGTCGTTAAGGTTCGTCAGGGTGCGTCGTTAGGGTTCGTCAGGGTGCGTCATTAGGGTGCGTCAGGGTGCGTCGTTAGGGTGCGTCAGGGTGCGTCGTTAGGGTTCGTCAGGGTGCGTTGTGTCGTCAGGGTGCGTTGTTAAGGTGTGTCAGGGTGCGTCGTTAGGGTGCGATAGGGTGCGTCGTTAGGGTTCGTCAGGGTGCGTTGTGTCGTCAGGGTGCGTTGTTAGGGTGAGTCAGGTTGCGTCGGTAGGGTGCGTCAGGGTGCGTCGTTAAGGTTCGTCAGGGTGCGTCGTTAGGGTTCGTCAGGGTGCGTCGTTAGGGTGCGTCAGGGTGCGTCAGGGTGCGTCGTTAGGGTGCGTTGTTAGGGTGCGTCAGGGTGCGTCGTTAGGGTGCGTCAGGGTGCGTCCTGTCGTTAGGGTGCGTCGTTAGGGTTCGTCAGAGTGCGTCGTTAGGGTGCGTCAGGGTGCATCATTAGGGTGCGTCAGGGTGCGTCGTTAGGGTTCGTCAGGGTGCGTCCTGTCGTTAGGGTGCGTTGTTAGGGTGCGTCAGGGTGCGTCGTTAGGGTGCGTCCGGGTGCGTCCTGTCGTTAGGGTGCGTCGTTAGGGTTCGTCAGGGTGCGTCGTTAGGGTGCGTCAGGGTGCGTTGTTAGGGTGCGTCAGGGTGCGTCGTTAGGGTTCGTCAGGGTGCGTTGTGTCGTCAGGGTGCGTTGTTAGGGTGTGTCAGGGTGCGTCGTTAGGGTGCGATAGGGTGCGTCGTTAGGGTGCGTCGTTAGGGTGCGTTAGGGTGCGTTGTTAGGGTTCGTCAGGGTGCGTCGTTAGGGTGTGTCAGGGTGCGTCGTTATGGTGCGTCAGGGTGCGTCGTTAGGGTGCGGCAGGGTGCGTCGTTAAGGTTCGTCAGGGTGCGTCGTTAGGGTTCGTCAGGGTGCGTCATTAGGGTGCGTCAGGGTGCGTCGTTAGGGTGCGTCAGGGTGCGTCGTTAGGGTTCGTCAGGGTGCGTTGTGTCGTCAGGGTGCGTTGTTAAGGTGTGTCAGGGTGCGTCGTTAGGGTGCGATAGGGTGCGTCGTTAGGGTTCGTCAGGGTGCGTTGTGTCGTCAGGGTGCGTTGTTAGGGTGAGTCAGGTTGCGTCGGTAGGGTGCGTCAGGGTGCGTCGTTAAGGTTCGTCAGGGTGCGTCGTTAGGGTTCGTCAGGGTGCGTCGTTAGGGTGCGTCAGGGTGCGTCAGGGTGTGTCGTTAGGGTGCGTTGTTAGGGTGCGTCAGGGTGCGTCGTTAGGGTGCGTCAGGGTGCGTCCTGTCGTTAGGGTGCGTCGTTAGGGTTCGTCAGAGTGCGTCGTTAGGGTGCGTCAGGGTGCGTCGTTAGGGTGCGTCAGGGTGCGTCGTTAGGGTTCGTCAGGGTGCGTTGTGTCGTCAGGGTGCGTTGTTAGGGTGCGTCAGGGTGCGTCGTTAGGGTGTGTCAGGGTGCGTCGTTAGGGTGCGTTAGGGTGCGATAGGGTGCGTCGTTAGGGTGCGTTAGGGTGCGTCAGGGTGCGTCGTTAGGGTGCGTCAGGGTGCGTCGTTAGGGTGCGTCAGGGTGCGTCTTTAAGGTTCGTCAGGGTGCGTCGTTAGGGTTCGTCAGGGTGCGTCGTTAGGGTGCGTCGTTAGGGTGCGTCCGGGTGCGTCGTTAGGGTTCGTCAAGGTGCGTTGTGTCGTCAGGGTGCGTTGTTAGGGTGTGTCAGGGTGCGTCGTTAGGGTTTGTCAGGGTGCGTCGTTAGGTTGCGTCAGGGTGCGTCGTTAGGGTTCGTCAGGGTGCGTCGTTAGGGTGCGTCAGGGTGCGTCGTTAGGGTGCGTCAGGGTGCGTCGTTAGGGTGCGTAAGGGTGCGTCGTTAGGGTTCGTCAGGGTGCGTCGTTAGGGTGCGTCAGGGTTCGTCGTTAGGGTTCGTCAGGGTGCGTTGTGTCGTCAGGGTGCGTTGTTAGGGTGTGTCAGGGTGCGTCGTTAGGGTTCGTCAGGGTGCGTCGTTAGGGTGCGCCAGGGTGCGTCGTTAGGGTGCGTCAGGGTTCGTCGTTAGGGTTCGTCAGGGTGCGTTGTGTCGTCAGGGTGCGTTGTTAGGGTGTGTCAGGGTGCATCGTTAGGGTGCGATAGGGTGCGTCGTTAGGGTGCGTTAGGGTGCGTTGTTAGGGTTCGTCAGGGTGCGTCGTTAGGGTGTGTCAGGGTGCGTCGTTATGGTGCGTCAGGGTGCGTCGTTAGGGTGCGTCAGGGTGCGTTGTGTCGTCAGGGTGCGTTGTTAGGGTGCGTCAGGGTGCGTCGTTAGGGTGCGTCAGGGTGCGTCGTTAAGGTTCGTCAGGGTGCGTCGTTAGGGTTCGTCAGGGTGCGTCATTAGGGTGCGTCAGGGTGCGTCGTTAGGGTGCGTCAGGGTGCGTCGTTAGGGTTCGTCAGGGTGCGTTGTGTCGTCAGGGTGCGTTGTTAAGGTGTGTCAGGGTGCGTCGTTAGGGTGCGATAGGGTGCGTCGTTAGGGTTCGTCAGGGTGCGTTGTGTCGTCAGGGTGCGTTGTTAGGGTGAGTCAGGTTGCGTCGGTAGGGTGCGTCAGGGTGCGTCGTTAAGGTTCGTCAGGGTGCGTCGTTAGGGTTCGTCAGGGTGCGTCGTTAGGGTGCGTCAGGGTGCGTCAGGGTGCGTCGTTAGGGTGCGTTATTAGGGTGCGTCAGGGTGCGTCGTTAGGGTGCGTCAGGGTGCGTCCTGTCGTTAGGGTGCGTCGTTAGGGTTCGTCAGAGTGCGTCGTTAGGGTGCGTCAGGGTGCATCATTAGGGTGCGTCAGGGTGCGTCGTTAGGGTTCGTCAGGGTGCGTCCTGTCGTTAGGGTGCGTTGTTAGGGTGCGTCAGGGTGCGTTGTGTCGTCAGGGTGCGTTGTTAGGGTGTGTTAGGGTGCGTCGTTAGGGTGCGTCAGGGTGCGTCGTTAGGGTGCATCAGGGTGCGTCGTTAGGGTGCGTCAGGGTGCGTGTTTAGGGTGCGTCAGGGTGCGTCGTTAGGGTTCGTCAGGGTGCGTTGTGTCGTCAGGGTGCGTTGTTAGGGTGCGTCAGGGTGCATCGTTAGGGTGTGTCAGGGTGCGTCGTTAGGGTGCGATAGGGTGCGTCGTTAGGGTGCATCAGGGTGCGTCGTTAAGGTTCGTCAGGTTGCGTCGTTAGGGTTCGTCAGGGTGCGTCGTTAGGGTGCGTCAGGGTGCGTTGTGTCGTCAGGGTGCGTTGTTATGGAGCGTCAGGGTGCGTCGTTAGGGTGTGTCAGGGTGCGTCGTTAGGGTGCGTTAGGGTGCGATAGGGTGCGTCGTTAGGGTGCGTCGTTAGGGTGCGATAGGTTGCGTCGTTAGGGTGCGTCGTTAGGGTTCGTCAGGGTGCGTTGTGTCGTCAGGGTGCGTTGTTAGGGTGCGTCGTTAGGGTGCGTCGTTAGGGTGCGTTGTGTCGTCAGGGTGCGTTGTTAGGGTTCGTCAGGGTGCGTCGTTAGGGTGTGTCAGGGTGCGTAGTTATGGTGCGTCACGGTGCATCGTTAGGGTGCGGCAGGGTGCGTTGTGTCGTCAGGGTGCGTTGTTAGGGTGCGTCAGGGTGCGTCGTTACGGTGCGTCAGGGTACGTCGTTAAGGTTCGTCAGGGTGCGTCGTTAGGGTTCGTCAGGGTGCGTCGTTAGGGTGCGTCAGGGTGCGTCGTTAGGGTGCATCAGGGTGCGTTGTGTCGTCAGGGTGCGTTGTTAAGGTGTGTCAGGGTGCGTCGTTAGGGTGCGATAGGGTGCGTCGTTAGGGTTCGTCAGGGTGCGTTGTGTCGTCAGGGTGCGTTGTTAGGGTGCGTCAGGGTGCGTCGTTAGGGTGCGTCAGGGTGCGTCGTTAGGGTTCGTCAGGGTGCGTTGTGTCGTCAGGGTGCGTTGTTAGGGTGTGTCAGGGTGCGTCGTTAGGGTTCGTCAGGGTGCGTCGTTAGGGTGCGCCAGGGTGCGTCGTTAGGGTGCGTCAGGGTTCGTCGTTAGGGTTCGTCAGGGTGCGTTGTGTCGTCAGGGTGCGTTGTTAGGGTGTGTCAGGGTGCGTCGTTAGGGTGCGATAGGGTGCGTCGTTAGGGTGCGTCGTTAGGGTGCGTTAGGGTGCGTTGTTAGGGTTCGTCAGGGTGCGTCGTTAGGGTGTGTCAGGGTGCGTCGTTATGGTGCGTCAGGGTGCGTCGTTAGGGTGCGGCAGGGTGCGTTGTGTCATCAGGGTGCGTTGTTAGGGTGCGTCAGGGTGCGTTGTTAGGGTGCGTCAGGGTGCGTCGTTAAGGTTCGTCAGGGTGCGTCGTTAGGGTTCGTCAGGGTGCGTCATTAGGGTGCGTCAGGGTGCGTCGTTAGGGTGCGTCAGGGTGCGTCGTTAGGGTTCGTCAGGGTGCGTTGTGTCGTCAGGGTGCGTTGTTAAGGTGTGTCAGGGTGCGTCGTTAGGGTGCGATAGGGTGCGTCGTTAGGGTTCGTCAGGGTGCGTTGTGTCGTCAGGGTGCGTTGTTAGGGTGAGTCAGGTTGCGTCGGTAGGGTGCGTCAGGGTGCGTCGTTAAGGTTCGTCAGGGTGCGTCGTTAGGGTTCGTCAGGGTGCGTCGTTAGGGTGCGTCAGGGTGCGTCAGGGTGCGTCGTTAGGGTGCGTTGTTAGGGTGCGTCAGGGTGCGTCGTTAGGGTGCGTCAGGGTGCGTCCTGTCGTTAGGGTGCGTCGTTAGGGTTCGTCAGAGTGCGTCGTTAGGGTGCGTCAGGGTGCATCATTAGGGTGCGTCAGGGTGCGTCGTTAGGGTTCGTCAGGGTGCGTCCTGTCGTTAGGGTGCGTTGTTAGGGTGCGTCAGGGTGCGTCGTTAGGGTGCGTCCGGGTGCGTCCTGTCGTTAGGGTGCGTCGTTAGGGTTCGTCAGGGTGCGTCGTTAGGGTGCGTCAGGGTGCGTTGTTAGGGTGCGTCAGGGTGCGTCGTTAGGGTTCGTCAGGGTGCGTTGTGTCGTCAGGGTGCGTTGTTAGGGTGTGTCAGGGTGCGTCGTTAGGGTGCGATAGGGTGCGTCGTTAGGGTGCGTCGTTAGGGTGCGTTAGGGTGCGTTGTTAGGGTTCGTCAGGGTGCGTCGTTAGGGTGTGTCAGGGTGCGTCGTTATGGTGCGTCAGGGTGCGTCGTTAGGGTGCGGCAGGGTGCGTCGTTAAGGTTCGTCAGGGTGCGTCGTTAGGGTTCGTCAGGGTGCGTCATTAGGGTGCGTCAGGGTGCGTCGTTAGGGTGCGTCAGGGTGCGTCGTTAGGGTTCGTCAGGGTGCGTTGTGTCGTCAGGGTGCGTTGTTAAGGTGTGTCAGGGTGCGTCGTTAGGGTGCGATAGGGTGCGTTGTGTCGTCAGGGTGCGTTGTTAGGGTTCGTCAGGGTGCGTCGTTAGGGTGTGTCAGGGTGCGTAGTTATGGTGCGTCACGGTGCATCGTTAGGGTGCGGCAGGGTGCGTTGTGTCGTCAGGGTGCGTTGTTAGGGTGCGTCAGGGTGCGTCGTTACGGTGCGTCAGGGTACGTCGTTAAGGTTCGTCAGGGTGCGTCGTTAGGGTTCGTCAGGGTGCGTCGTTAGGGTGCGTCAGGGTGCGTCGTTAGGGTGCATCAGGGTGCGTTGTGTCGTCAGGGTGCGTTGTTAAGGTGTGTCAGGGTGCGTCGTTAGGGTGCGATAGGGTGCGTCGTTAGGGTTCGTCAGGGTGCGTTGTGTCGTCAGGGTGCGTTGTTAGGGTGCGTCAGGGTGCGTCGTTAGGGTGCGTCAGGGTGCGTCGTTAGGGTTCGTCAGGGTGCGTTGTGTCGTCAGGGTGCGTTGTTAGGGTGTGTCAGGGTGCGTCGTTAGGGTTCGTCAGGGTGCGTCGTTAGGGTGCGCCAGGGTGCGTCGTTAGGGTGCGTCAGGGTTCGTCGTTAGGGTTCGTCAGGGTGCGTTGTGTCGTCAGGGTGCGTTGTTAGGGTGTGTCAGGGTGCGTCGTTAGGGTGCGATAGGGTGCGTCGTTAGGGTGCGTCGTTAGGGTGCGTTAGGGTGCGTTGTTAGGGTTCGTCAGGGTGCGTCGTTAGGGTGTGTCAGGGTGCGTCGTTATGGTGCGTCAGGGTGCGTCGTTAGGGTGCGGCAGGGTGCGTTGTGTCATCAGGGTGCGTTGTTAGGGTGCGTCAGGGTGCGTTGTTAGGGTGCGTCAGGGTGCGTCGTTAAGGTTCGTCAGGGTGCGTCGTTAGGGTTCGTCAGGGTGCGTCATTAGGGTGCGTCAGGGTGCGTCGTTAGGGTGCGTCAGGGTGCGTCGTTAGGGTTCGTCAGGGTGCGTTGTGTCGTCAGGGTGCGTTGTTAAGGTGTGTCAGGGTGCGTCGTTAGGGTGCGATAGGGTGCGTCGTTAGGGTTCGGCAGGGTGCGTTGTGTCGTCAGGGTGCGTTGTTAGGGTGAGTCAGGTTGCGTTCGTAGGGTGCGTCAGGGTGCGTCGTTAAGGTTCGTCAGGGTGCGTCGTTAGGGTTCGTCAGGGTGCGTCGTTAGGGTGCGTCAGGGTGCGTCAGGGTGCGTCGTTAGGGTGCGTTGTTAGGGTGCGTCAGGGTGCGTCGTTAGGGTGCGTCAGGGTGCGTCCTGTCGTTAGGGTGCGTCGTTAGGGTTCGTCAGAGTGCGTCGTTAGGGTGCGTCAGGGTGCATCATTAGGGTGCGTCAGGGTGCGTCGTTAGGGTTCGTCAGGGTGCGTCCTGTCGTTAGGGTGCGTTGTTAGGGTGCGTCAGGGTGCGTCGTTAGGGTGCGTCCGGGTGCGTCCTGTCGTTAGGGTGCGTCGTTAGGGTTCGTCAGGGTGCGTCGTTAGGGTGCGTCAGGGTGCGTTGTTAGGGTGCGTCAGGGTGCGTCGTTAGGGTTCGTCAGGGTGCGTTGTGTCGTCAGGGTGCGTTGTTAGGGTGTGTCAGGGTGCGTCGTTAGGGTGCGATAGGGTGCGTCGTTAGGGTGCGTCGTTAGGGTGCGTTAGGGTGCGTTGTTAGGGTTCGTCAGGGTGCGTCGTTAGGGTGTGTCAGGGTGCGTCGTTATGGTGCGTCAGGGTGCGTCGTTAGGGTGCGGCAGGGTGCGTCGTTAAGGTTCGTCAGGGTGCGTCGTTAGGGTTCGTCAGGGTGCGTCATTAGGGTGCGTCAGGGTGCGTCGTTAGGGTGCGTCAGGGTGCGTCGTTAGGGTTCGTCAGGGTGCGTTGTGTCGTCAGGGTGCGTTGTTAAGGTGTGTCAGGGTGCGTCGTTAGGGTGCGATAGGGTGCGTCGTTAGGGTTCGTCAGGGTGCGTTGTGTCGTCAGGGTGCGTTGTTAGGGTGAGTCAGGTTGCGTCGGTAGGGTGCGTCAGGGTGCGTCGTTAAGGTTCGTCAGGGTGCGTCGTTAGGGTTCGTCAGGGTGCGTCGTTAGGGTGCGTCAGGGTGCGTCAGGGTGTGTCGTTAGGGTGCGTTGTTAGGGTGCGTCAGGGTGCGTCGTTAGGGTGCGTCAGGGTGCGTCCTGTCGTTAGGGTGCGTCGTTAGGGTTCGTCAGAGTGCGTCGTTAGGGTGCGTCAGGGTGCGTCGTTAGGGTGCGTCAGGGTGCGTCGTTAGGGTTCGTCAGGGTGCGTTGTGTCGTCAGGGTGCGTTGTTAGGGTGCGTCAGGGTGCGTCGTTAGGGTGTGTCAGGGTGCGTCGTTAGGGTGCGTTAGGGTGCGATAGGGTGCGTCGTTAGGGTGCGTTAGGGTGCGTCAGGGTGCGTCGTTAGGGTGCGTCAGGGTGCGTCGTTAGGGTGCGTCAGGGTGCGTCTTTAAGGTTCGTCAGGGTGCGTCGTTAGGGTTCGTCAGGGTGCGTCGTTAGGGTGCGTCGTTAGGGTGCGTCCGGGTGCGTCGTTAGGGTTCGTCAAGGTGCGTTGTGTCGTCAGGGTGCGTTGTTAGGGTGTGTCAGGGTGCGTCGTTAGGGTTTGTCAGGGTGCGTCGTTAGGTTGCGTCAGGGTGCGTCGTTAGGGTTCGTCAGGGTGCGTCGTTAGGGTGCGTCAGGGTGCGTCGTTAGGGTGCGTCAGGGTGCGTCGTTAGGGTGCGTAAGGGTGCGTCGTTAGGGTTCGTCAGGGTGCGTCGTTAGGGTGCGTCAGGGTTCGTCGTTAGGGTTCGTCAGGGTGCGTTGTGTCGTCAGGGTGCGTTGTTAGGGTGTGTCAGGGTGCGTCGTTAGGGTGTGTCAGGGTGCGTCGTTAGGGTGCGCCAGGGTGCGTCGTTAGGGTTCGTCAGGGTGCGTCGTTAGGGTTCGTCAGGGTGCGTTGTGTCGTCAGGGTGCGTTGTTAGGGTGTGTCAGGGTGCATCGTTAGGGTGCGATAGGGTGCGTCGTTAGGGTGCGTTAGGGTGCGTTGTTAGGGTTCGTCAGGGTGCGTCGTTAGGGTGTGTCAGGGTGCGTCGTTATGGTGCGTCAGGGTGCGTCGTTAGGGTGCGGCAGGGTGCGTTGTGTCATCAGGGTGCGTTGTTAGGGTGCGTCAGGGTGCGTTGTTAGGGTGCGTCAGGGTGCGTCGTTAAGGTTCGTCAGGGTGCGTCGTTAGGGTTCGTCAGGGTGCGTCATTAGGGTGCGTCAGGGTGCGTCGTTAGGGTGCGTCAGGGTGCGTCGTTAGGGTTCGTCAGGGTGCATTGTGTCGTCAGGGTGCGTTGTTAAGGTGTGTCAGGGTGCGTCGTTAGGGTGCGATAGGGTGCGTCGTTAGGGTTCGTCAGGGTGCGTTGTGTCGTCAGGGTGCGTTGTTAGGGTGCGTCAGGGTGCATCATTAGGGTGCGTCAGGGTGCGTCGTTAGGGTTCGTCAGGGTGCGCGTCGTTAGGGTGCGTCGTTAGGGTGCGTCCGGGTGCGTCGTTAGGGTGCGTCAGGGTGCGTCGTTAGGGTGCGTCAGGGTGCGTTGTTAGGGTGCGTCAGGGTGCGTCGTTAGGGTGTCGTCAGGGTGCGTCGTTAGGGTCGTTAGGGTGCGATAGGGTGCGTCGTTAGAGTGCGTCGTTAGGGTGCGTCAGGGTGCGTGCGTTAGGGTGCGTTGTTAGGGTTCGTCAGGGTGCGTCGTTAGGGTGCGTCAGGGTGCGTCGTTATGGTGCGTCAGGGTGCGTCGTTAGGGTGCGGCAGGGTGCGTCGTTAAGGTTCGTCAGGGTGCGTCGTTAGGGTTCGTCAGGGTGCGTCATTAGGGTGCGTCAGGGTGCGTCGTTAGGGTGCGTCAGGGTGCGTCGTTAGGGTTCGTCAGGGTGCGTTGTGTCGTCAGGGTGCGTTGTTAAGGTGTGTCAGGGTGCGTCGTTAGGGTGCGATAGGGTGCGTCGTTAGGGTTCGTCAGGGTGCGTTGTGTCGTCAGGGTGCGTTGTTAGGGTGAGTCAGGTTGCGTTGGTAGGGTGCGTCAGGGTGCGTCGTTAGGGTGCGTCAGGGTGCGTCGTTAGGGTTCGTCAGGGTGCGTCGTTAGGGTGCGTCAGGGTGCGTCAGGGTGCGTCGTTAGGGTGCGTTGTTAGGGTGCGTCAGGGTGCGTCGTTAGGGTGCGTCAGGGTGCGTCCTGTCGTTAGGGTGCGTCGTTAGGGTTCGTCAGAGTGCGTCGTTAGGGTGCGTCAGGGTGCATCATTAGGGTGCGTCAGGGTGCGTCGTTAGGGTTCGTCAGGGTGCGTCCTGTCGTTAGGGTGCGTTGTTAGGGTGCGTCAGGGTGCGTTGTGTCGTTAGGGTGCGTTGTTAGGGTGTGTTAGGGTGCGTCGTTAGGGTGCGTCAGGGTGCGTCGTTAGGGTGCGTCAGGGTGCGTCGTTAGGGTGGGTCAGGGTGCGTCGTTAGGGTGCGTCAGGGTGCGTCGTTAGGGTTCGTCAGGGTGCGTTGTGTCGTCAGGGTGCGTTGTTAGGGTGCGTCAGGGTGCATCGTTAGGGTGTGTCAGGGTGCGTCGTTAGGGTGCGGTAGGGTGCGTCGTTAGGGTGCGTCAGGGTGCGTCGTTAAGGTTCGTCAGGTTGCGTCGTTAGGGTTCGTCAGGGTGCGTCGTTAGGGTGCGTCAGGGTGCGTTGTGTCGTCAGGGTGCGTTGTTATGGTGCGTCAGGGTGCGTCGTTAGGGTGTGTCAGGGTGCGTCGTTAGGGTGCGTTAGGGTGCGATAGGGTGCGTCGTTAGGGTGCGTCGTTAGGGTGCGATAGGTTGCGTCGTTAGGGTGCGTCGTTAGGGTTCGTCAGGGTACGTTGTGTCGTCAGGGTGCGTTGTTAGGGTGCGTCAGGGTTAGGGTGCGTCGTTAGGGTGCGTTGTGTCGTCAGGGTGCGTTGTTAGGGTTCGTCAGGGTGCGTCGTTAGGGTGTGTCAGGGTGCGTAGTTATGGTGCGTCACGGTGCATCGTTAGGGTGCGGCAGGGTGCGTTGTGTCGTCAGGGTGCGTTGTTAGGGTGCGTCAGGGTGCGTCGTTAGGGTGCGTCAGGGTGCGTCGTTAAGGTTCGTCAGGGTGCGTCATTAGGGTTCGTCAGGGTGCGTCGTTAGGGTGCGTCAGGGTGCGTCGTTAGGGTGCATCAGGGTGCGTTGTGTCGTCAGGGTGCGTTGTTAAGGTGTGTCAGGGTGCGTCGTTAGGGTGCGATAGGGTGCGTCGTTAGGGTTCGTCAGGGTGCGTTGTGTCGTCAGGGTGCGTTGTTAGGGTGCGTCAGGGTGCATCGTTAGGGTGCGTCAGGGTGCGTCGTTAGGGTTCGTCAGGGTGCGTTGTGTCGTCAGGGTGCGTTGTTAGGGTGCGTCAGGGTGCATCGTTAGGGTGCGTCAGGGTGCGTCGTTAGGGTTCGTCAGGGTGCGTTGTGTCGTCAGGGTGCGTTGTTAGGGTGCGTCAGGGTGCGTCGTTAGGGTTCGTCAGGGTGCGTCGTTAGGGTGCGCCAGGGTGCGTCGTTAGGGTGCGTCAGGGTTCGTCGTTAGGGTTCGTCAGGGTGCGTTGTGTCGTCAGGGTGCGTTGTTAGGGTGTGTCGTTAGGGTGCGTCGTTAGGGTGCGTTAGGGTGCGTTGTTAGGGTTCGTCAGGGTGCGTCGTTAGGGTGCGTCAGGGTGCGTCGTTATGGTGCGTCAGGGTGCGTCGTTAGGGTGCGTCAGGGTGCGTTGTGTCGTCAGGGTGCGTTGTTAGGGTGCGTCAGGGTGCGTCGTTAGGGTGCGTCAGGGTGCGTCGTTAAGGTTCGTCAGGGTGCGCCGTTAGGGTTCGTCAGGGTGCGTCATTAGGGTGCGTCAGGGTGCGTCGTTAGGGTGCGTCAGGGTGCGTCGTTAGGGTTCGTCAGGGTGCGTTGTGTCGTCAGGGTGCGTTGTTAGGGTGCGTCAGGGTGCGTCGTTACGGTGCGTCAGGGTGCGTCGTTAGGGTTCGTCAGGGTGCGTCATTAGGGTTCGTCAGGGTGCGTCGTTAGGGTGCGTCAGGGTGCGTCGTTAGGGTGCGTCAGGGTGCGTTGTGTCGTCAGGGTGCGTTGTTAAGGTGTGTCAGGGTGCGTCGTTAGGGTGCGATAGGGTGCGTCGTTAGGGTTCGTCGGGGTGCGTTGTGTCGTCAGGGTGCGTTGTTAGGGTGCGTCAGGGTGCATCGTTAGGGTGCGTCAGGGTGCGTCGTTAGGGTTCGTCAGGGTGCGTTGTGTCGTCAGGGTGCGTTAGGGTGCGTCAGGGTGCGTCGTTAGGTCAGGGTGCGTCGTTAGGGTGCGCCAGGGTGCGTCGTTAGGGTGCGTCAGGGTGCGTCGTTAGGGTTCGTCAGGGTGCGTTGTGTCGTCAGGGTGCGTTGTTAGGGTGTGTCAGGGTGCGTCGTTAGGGTGCGATAGGGTGCGTCGTTAGGGTGCGTCGTTAGGGTGCGTTAGGGTGCGTTGTTAGGGTTCGTCAGGGTGCGTCGTTAGGGTGTGTCAGGGTGCGTCGTTATGGTGCGTCAGGGTGCGTCGTTAGGGTGCGTCAGGGTGCGTTGTGTCATCAGGGTGCGTTGTTAGGGTGCGTCAGGGTGCGTTGTTAGGGTGCGTCAGGGTGCGTCGTTAAGGTTCGTCAGGGTGCGCCGTTAGGGTTCGTCAGGGTGCGTCATTAGGGTGCGTCAGGGTGCGTCGTTAGGGTGCGTCAGGGTGCGTCGTTAGGGTTCGTCAGGGTGCGTTGTGTCGTCAGGGTGCGTTGTTAAGGTGTGTCAGGGTGCGTTGTTAGGGTGCGATAGGGTGCGTCGTTAGGGTTCGTCAGGGTGCGTTGTGTCGTCAGGGTGCGTTGTTAGGGTGAGTCAGGGTGCGTCGGTAGGGTGCGTCAGGGTGCGTCGTTAGGGTTCGTCAGGGTGCGTCGTTAGGGTTCGTCAGGGTGCGTCGTTAGGGTGCGTCAGGGTGCGTCAGGGTGCGTCAGGTTGCGTCGTTAGGGTGCGTTGTTAGGGTGCGTCAGGGTGCGTCGTTAGGGTGCGTCAGGGTGCGTCCTGTCGTTAGGGTGCGTCGTTAGGGTTCGTCAGAGTGCGTCGTTAGGGTGCGTCAGGGTGCGTCGTTAGGGTGCGTCAGGGTGCGTCGTTAGGGTTCGTCAGGGTGCGTATTGTCGTTAGGGTGCGTTGTTAGGGTGCGTCAGGGTGCGTCGTTAGGGTGCGTCAGGGTGCGTCCTGTCGTTAGGGTGCGTCGTTAGGGTTCGTCAGGGTGCGTCGTTAGGGTGCGTCAGGGTGCGTTGTTAGGGTGCGTCAGGGTGCGTCGTTAGGGTTCGTCAGGGTGCGTTGTGTCGTCAGGGTGCGTTGTTAGGGTGTGTCAGGGTGCGTCGTTAGGGTGCGATAGGGTGCGTCGTTAGGGTGCGTCGTTAGGGTGCGTTAGGGTGCGTTGTTAGGGTTCGTCAGGGTGCGTCGTTAGGGTGTGTCAGGGTGCGTCGTTATGGTGCGTCAGGGTGCGTCGTTAGGGTGCGGCAGGGTGCGTCGTTAAGGTTCGTCAGGGTGCGTCGTTAGGGTTCGTCAGGGTGCGTCATTAGGGTGCGTCAGGGTGCGTCGTTAGGGTGCGTCAGGGTGCGTCGTTAGGGTTCGTCAGGGTGCGTTGTGTCGTCAGGGTGCGTTGTTAAGGTGTGTCAGGGTGCGTCGTTAGGGTGCGATAGGGTGCGTCGTTAGGGTTCGTCAGGGTGCGTTGTGTCGTCAGGGTGCGTTGTTAGGGTGAGTCAGGTTGCGTCGTTAGGGTGCGTCAGGGTGCGTCGTTAAGGTTCGTCAGGGTGCGTTGTTAGGGTTCGTCAGGGTGCGTCGTTAGGGTGCGTCAGGGTGCGTCAGGGTGCGTCGTTAGGGTGCGTTGTTAGGGTGCGTCAGGGTGCGTCGTTAGGGTGCGTCAGGGTGCGTCCTGTCGTTAGGGTGCGTCGTTAGGGTTCGTCAGAGTGCGTCGTTAGGGTGCGTCAGGGTGCATCATTAGGGTGCGTCAGGGTGCGTCGTTAGGGTTCGTCAGGGTGCGTCCTGTCGTTAGGGTGCGTTGTTAGGGTGCGTCAGGGTGCGTTGTGTCGCCAGGGTGCGTTGTTAGGGTGTGTTAGGGTGCGTCGTTAGGGTGCGTCAGGGTGCGTCGTTAGGGTGCATCAGGGTGCGTCGTTAGGGTGCGTCAGGGTGCGTGTTTAGGGTGCGTCAGGGTGCGTCGTTAGGGTTCGTCAGGGTGCGTTGTGTCGTCAGGGTGCGTTGTTAGGGTGCGTCAGGGTGCGTCGTTAGGGTGCGTCAGGGTGCGTCGTTAGGGTGCGTCAGGGTGCGTCGTTAAGGTTCGTCAGGTTGCGTCGTTAGGGTTCGTCAGGGTGCGTCGTTAGGGTGCGTCAGGGTGCGTTGTGTCGTCAGGGTGCGTTGTTATGGGTGCATCAGGGTGCATCATTAGGGTGCGTCAGGGTGCGTCGTTAGGGTGCGTCAGGGTGCGTGTTTAGGGTGCGTCAGGGTGCGTCGTTAGGGTTCGTCAGGGTGCGTTGTGTCGTCAGGGTGCGTTGTTAGGGTGCGTCAGGGTGCGTCGTTAGGGTGCGTCGTTAGGGTGCGTCGTCAGGGTGCGTCGTTAAGGTTCGTCAGGTTGCGTCGTTAGGGTTCGTCAGGGTGCGTCGTTAGGGTGCGTCAGGGTGCGTTGTGTCGTCAGGGTGCGTTGTTATGGTGCGTCAGGGTGCGTCGTTAGGGTGCGTCAGGGTGCGTCGTTAGGGTCGTTAGGGTCGTTAGGGTGCGATAGGGTGCGTCGTTAGGGTGCGTCGTTAGGGTGCGATAGGTTGCGTCGTTAGGGTGCGTCGTTAGGGTTCGTCAGGGTGCGTTGTGTCGTCAGGGTGCGTTGTTAGGGTGCGTCGTTAGGGTGCGTCGTTATGCTGCGTTGTGTCGTCAGGGTGCGTTGTTAGGGTTCGTCAGGGTGCGTCGTTAGGGTGTGTCAGGGTGCGTAGTTATGGTGCGTCACGGTGCATCGTTAGGGTGCGGCAGGGTGCGTTGTGTCATCAGGGTGCGTTGTTAGGGTGCGTCAGGGTGCGTCGTTAGGGTGCGTCAGGGTGCGTCGTTAGGGTGCATCAGGGTGCGTTGTGTCGTCAGGGTGCGTTGTTAAGGTGTGTCAGGGTGCGTCGTTAGGGTGCGATAGGGTGCGTCGTTAGGGTTCGTCAGGGTGCGTTGTGTCGTCAGGGTGCGTTGTTAGGGTGCGTCAGGGTGCGTCGTTAGGGTGCGTCAGGGTGCGTCGTTAGGGTTCGTCAGGGTGCGTCGTTAGGGTTCGTCAGGGTGCGTCGTTAGGGTGCGTAAGGGTGCGTCGTTAGGGTTCGTCAGGGTGCGTCGTTAGGGTGCGTCAGGGTTCGTCGTTAGGGTTCGTCAGAGGGCGTTGTGTCGTCAGGGTGCGTCGTTAGGGTGCGCCAGGGTGCGTCGTTAGGGTGCGTCAGGGTGCGTCGTTAGGGTTCGTCAGGGTGCGTTGTGTCGTCAGGGTGCGTTGTTAGGGTGTGTCAGGGTGCGTCGTTAGGGTGCGATAGGGTGCGTCGTTAGGGTGCGTCGTTAGGGTGCGTTAGGGTGCGTTGTTAGGGTTCGTCAGGGTGCGTCGTTAGGGTGTGTCAGGGTGCGTCGTTATGGTGCGTCAGGGTGCGTCGTTAGGGTGCGGCAGGGTGCGTTGTGTCATCAGGGTGCGTTGTTAGGGTGCGTCAGGGTGCGTTGTTAGGGTGCGTCAGGGTGCGTCGTTAAGGTTCGTCAGGGTGCGTCGTTAGGGTTCGTCAGGGTGCGTCATTAGGGTGCGTCAGGGTGCGTCGTTAGGGTGCGTCAGGGTGCGTCGTTAGGGTTCGTCAGGGTGCGTTGTGTCGTCAGGGTGCGTTGTTAAGGTGTGTCAGGGTGCGTCGTTAGGGTGCGATAGGGTGCGTCGTTAGGGTTCGTCAGGGTGCGTTGTGTCGTCAGGGTGCGTTGTTAGGGTGAGTCAGGTTGCGTCGGTAGGGTGCGTCAGGGTGCGTCGTTAAGGTTCGTCAGGGTGCCTCGTTAGGGTTCGTCAGGGTGCGTCGTTAGGGTGCGTCAGGGTGCGTCAGGGTGCGTTGTTAGGGTGCGTCAGGGTGCGTCGTTAGGGTGCGTCGTTAGGGTGCGTTGTTAGGGTGCGTCAGGGTGCGTCGTTAGGGTGCGTCAGGGTGCGTCCTGTCGTTAGGGTGCGTCGTTAGGGTTCGTCAGAGTGCGTCGTTAGGGTGCGTCAGGGTGCATCATTAGGGTGCGTCAGGGTGCGTCGTTAGGGTTCGTCAGGGTGCGTCCTGTCGTTAGGGTGCGTTGTTAGGGTGCGTCAGGGTGCGTCGTTAGGGTGCGTCCGGGTGCGTCATTAGGGTGCGTCAGGGTGCGTCGTTAGGGTGCGTCAGGGTGCGTCGTTAGGGTTCGTCAGGGTGCGTTGTGTCGTCAGGGTGCGTTGTTAAGGTGTGTCAGGGTGCGTCGTTAGGGTGCGATAGGGTGCGTCGTTAGGGTTCGTCAGGGTGCGTTGTGTCGTCAGGGTGCGTTGTTAGGGTGAGTCAGGTTGCGTCGGTAGGGTGCGTCAGGGTGCGTCGTTAAGGTTCGTCAGGGTGCGTCGTTAGGGTTCGTCAGGGTGCGTCGTTAGGGTGCGTCAGGGTGCGTCAGGGTGCGTCGTTAGGGTGCGTTGTTAGGGTGCGTCAGGGTGCGTCGTTAGGGTGCGTCGTTAGGGTGCGTTGTTAGGGTGCGTCAGGGTGCGTCGTTAGGGTGCGTCAGGGTGCGTCCTGTCGTTAGGGTGCGTCGTTAGGGTTCGTCAGAGTGCGTCGTTAGGGTGCGTCAGGGTGCATCATTAGGGTGCGTCAGGGTGCGTCGTTAGGGTTCGTCAGGGTGCGTCCTGTCGTTAGGGTGCGTTGTTAGGGTGCGTCAGGGTGCGTCGTTAGGGTGCGTCCGGGTGCGTCCTGTCGTTAGGGTGCGTCGTTAGGGTTCGTCAGGGTGCGTCGTTAGGGTGCGTCAGGGTGCGTTGTTAGGGTGCGTCAGGGTGCGTCGTTAGGGTTCGTCAGGGTGCGTTGTGTCGTCAGGGTGCGTTGTTAGGGTGTGTCAGGGTGCGTCGTTAGGGTGCGATAGGGTGCGTCGTTAGGGTGCGTCGTTAGGGTGCGTTAGGGTGCGTTGTTAGGGTTCGTCAGGGTGCGTCGTTAGGGTGTGTCAGGGTGCGTCGTTATGGTGCGTCAGGGTGCGTCGTTAGGGTGCGGCAGGGTGCGTCGTTAGGGTTCGTCAGGGTGCGTTGTGTCGTCAGGGTGCGTCGTTAGGGTGCGTCCGGGTGGGTCATTAGGGTGCGTCAGGGTGCGTCGTTAGGGTGCGTCAGGGTGCGTCGTTAGGGTTCGTCAGGGTGCGTTGTGTCGTCAGGGTGCGTTGTTAAGGTGTGTCAGGGTGCGTCGTTAGGGTGCGATAGGGTGCGTCGTTAGGGTTCGTCAGGGTGCGTTGTGTCGTCAGGGTGCGTTGTTAGGGTGAGTCAGGTTGCGTCGGTAGGGTGCGTCAGGGTGCGTCGTTAAGGTTCGTCAGGGTGCGTCGTTAGGGTTCGTCAGGGTGCGTCGTTAGGGTGCGTCAGGGTGCGTCGTTAGGGTGCGTCGTTAGGGTGCGTTGTTAGGGTGCGTCAGGGTGCGTCGTTAGGGTGCGTCGTTAGGGTGCGTTGTTAGGGTGCGTCAGGGTGCGTCGTTAGGGTGCGTCAGGGTGCGTCCTGTCGTTAGGGTGCGTCGTTAGGGTTCGTCAGAGTGCGTCGTTAGGGTGCGTCAGGGTGCATCATTAGGGTGCGTCAGGGTGCGTCGTTAGGGTTCGTCAGGGTGCGTCCTGTCGTTAGGGTGCGTTGTTAGGGTGCGTCAGGGTGCGTCGTTAGGGTGCGTCCGGGTGCGTCCTGTCGTTAGGGTGCGTCGTTAGGGTTCGTCAGGGTGCGTCGTTAGGGTGCGTCAGGGTGCGTTGTTAGGGTGCGTCAGGGTGCGTCGTTAGGGTTCGTCAGGGTGCGTTGTGTCGTCAGGGTGCGTTGTTAGGGTGTGTCAGGGTGCGTCGTTAGGGTGCGATAGGGTGCGTCGTTAGGGTGCGTCGTTAGGGTGCGTTAGGGTGCGTTGTTAGGGTTCGTCAGGGTGCGTCGTTAGGGTGTGTCAGGGTGCGTCGTTATGGTGCGTCAGGGTGCGTCGTTAGGGTGCGGCAGAGTGCGTCGTTAAGGTTCGTCAGGGTGCGTCGTTAGGGTTCGTCAGGGTGCGTCGTTAGGGTTCGTCAGGGTGCGTTGTGTCGTCAGGGTGCGTTGTTAAGGTGTGTCAGGGTGCGTCGTTAGGGTGCGATAGGGTGCGTCGTTAGGGTTCGTCAGGGTGCGTTGTGTCGTCAGGGTGCGTTGTTAGGGTGAGTCAGGTTGCGTCGGTAGGGTGCGTCAGGGTGCGTCGTTAAGGTTCGTCAGGGTGCGTCGTTAGGGTTCGTCAGGGTGCGTCGTTAGGGTGCGTCAGGGTGCGTCAGGGTGCGTCGTTAGGGTGCGTTGTTAGGGTGCGTCAGGGTGCGTCGTTAGGGTGCGTCAGGGTGCGTCCTGTCGTTAGGGTCCGTCGTTAGGGTTCGTCAGGGTGCGTCGTTAGGGTGCGTCAGGGTGCGTTATCATGGTGCGTCCTGTCGTTAGGGTGCGTCGTTAGGGTTCGTCAGGGTGCGTCGTTAGGGTGCGTCAGGGTGCGTTGTTAGGGTGCGTCAGGGTGCGTCGTTAGGGTTCGTCAGGGTGCGTTGTGTCGTCAGGGTGCGTTGTTAGGGTGTGTCAGGGTGCGTCGTTAGGGTGCGATAGGGTGCGTCGTTAGGGTGCGTCGTTAGGGTGCGTTAGGGTGCGTTGTTAGGGTTCGTCAGGGTGCGTCGTTAGGGTGCGTCAGGGTGCGTCGTTATGGTGCGTCAGGGTGCGTCGTTAGGGTGCGGCAGAGTGCGTCGTTAAGGTTCGTCAGGGTGCGTCGTTAGGGTTCGTCAGGGTGCGTCGTTAGGGTTCGTCAGGGTGCGTTGTGTCGTCAGGGTGCGTTGTTAAGGTGTGTCAGGGTGCGTCGTTAGGGTGCGATAGGGTGCGTCGTTAGGGTTCGTCAGGGTGCGTTGTGTCGTCAGGGTGCGTTGTTAGGGTGAGTCAGGTTGCGTCGGTAGGGTGCGTCAGGGTGCGTCGTTAAGGTTCGTCAGGGTGCGTCGTTAGGGTTCGTCAGGGTGCGTCGTTAGGGTGCGTCAGGGTGCGTCAGGGTGCGTCGTTAGGGTGCGTTGTTAGGGTGCGTCAGGGTGCGTCGTTAGGGTGCGTCAGGGTGCGTCCTGTCGTTAGGGTCCGTCGTTAGGGTTCGTCAGAGTGCGTCGTTAGGGTGCGTCAGGGTGCATCATTAGGGTGCGTCAGGGTGCGTCGTTAGGGTTCGTCAGGGTGCGTCCTGTCGTTAGGGTGCGTTGTTAGTGTGCGTCAGGGTGCGTCGTTAGGGTGCGTCCGGGTGCGTCCTGTCGTTAGGGTGCGTCGTTAGGGTTCGTCAGGGTGCGTCGTTAGGGTGCGTCAGGGTGCGTTGTTAGGGTGCGTCAGGGTGCGTCGTTAGGGTTCGTCAGGGTGCGTTGTGTCGTCAGGGTGCGTTGTTAGGGTGTGTCAGGGTGCGTCGTTAGGGTGCGTCAGGGTGCGTCGTTAGGGTGCGTTAGGGTGCGTCAGGGTGCGTCGTTAGGGTGCGTCAGGGTGCGTTGTTAGGGTTCGTCAGGGTGCGTTGTGTCGTCAGGGTGCGTTGTTAGGGTGCGTCAGGGTGCGTCGTTAGGGTGTGTCAGGGTGCGTCGTTAGGGTGCGTCAGGGTGCGTCGTTAAGGTTCGTCAGGGTGCGTCGTTAGGGTGCGTCAGGGTGCGTCGTTAGGGTGCGTCAGGGTGCGTCGTTAGGGTGCGTCCGGGTGCGTCGTTAGGGTTCGTCAGGGTGCGTTGTGTCGTCAGGGTGCGTTGTTAGGGTGTGTCAGGGTGCGTCGTTAGGGTTCGTCAGGGTGCGTCGTTAGGGTGCGTCAGGGTGCGTCGTTAGGGTTCGTCAGGGTGCGTCGTTAGGGTGCGTCAGGGTGCGTCGTTAGGGTTCGTCAGGGTGCGTTGTGTCGTCAGGGTGCGTTGTTAGGGTGCGTCAGGGTGCGTCGTTAGGGTGTGTCAGGGTGCGTCGTTAGGGTGCGATAGGGTGCGTCGTTAGGGTGCGTTAGGGTGCGTCAGGGTGCGTCGTTAGGGTGCGTCAGGGTGCGTCGTTAGGGTGCGTCAGGGTGCGTCGTTAAGGTTCGTCAGGGTGCGTCGTTAGGGTGCGTCAGGGTGCGTCGTTAGGGTGCGTCAGGGTGCGTCGTTAGGGTTCGTCAGGGTGCGTTGTGTCGTCAGGGTGCGTTGTTAGGGTGTGTCAGGGTGCGTCGTTAGGGTGCATCAGGGTGCGTCGTTAGGGTGCGTCAGGGTGCGTGTTTAGGGTGCGTCAGGGTGCGTCGTTAGGGTTCGTCAGGGTGCGTTGTGTCGTCAGGGTGCGTTGTTAGGGTGCGTCAGGGTGCATCGTTAGGGTGTGTCAGGGTGCGTCGTTAGGGTGCGATAGGGTGCGTCGTTAGGGTGCGTCAGGGTGCGTCGTTAGGGTTCGTCAGGTTGCGTCGTTAGGGTTCGTCAGGGTGCGTCGTTAGGGTGCGTCAGGGTGCGTTGTGTCGTCAGGGTGCGTTGTTATGGTGCGTCAGGGTGCGTCGTTAGGGTGTGTCAGGGTGCGTCGTTAGGGTGCGTTAGGGTGCGATAGGGTGCGTCGTTAGGGTTCGTCAGGGTGCGTTGTGTCGTCAGGGTGCGTTGTTAGGGTGTGTCAGGGTGCGTCGTTAGGGTGCGATAGGGTGCGTCGTTAGGGTGCGTCGTTAGGGTGCGTTAGGGTGCGTTGTTAGGGTTCGTCAGGGTGCGTCGTTAGGGTGTGTCAGGGTGCGTCGTTATGGTGTGTCAGGGTGCGTCGTTAGGGTGCGTCAGGGTGCGTCGTTAGGGTTCGTCAGGGTGCGTCGTTAGGGTTCGTCAGGGTGCGTCATTAGGGTGCGTCAGGGTGCGTCGTTAGGGTGCGTCAGGGTGCGTCGTTAGGGTTCGTCAGGGTGCGTTGTGTCGTCAGGGTGCGTTGTTAAGGTGTGTCAGGGTGCGTCGTTAGGGTGCGATAGGGTGCGTCGTTAGGGTTCGTCAGGGTGCGTTGTGTCGTCAGGGTGCGTTGTTAGGGTGAGTCAGGTTGCGTCGGTAGGGTGCGTCAGGGTGCGTCGTTAGGGTGCGTCAGGGTGCGTCGTTAGGGTTCGTCAGGGTGCGTCGTTAGGGTTCGTCAGGGTGCGTCAGGGTGCGTCAGGGTGCGTTGTTAGGGTGCGTCAGGGTGCGTCGTTAGGGTGCGTCAGGGTGCGTCCTGTCGTTAGGGTGCGTCGTTAGGGTTCGTCAGAGTGCGTCGTTAGGGTGCGTCAGGGTGCGTCAGGGTGCGTCGTTAGGGTGCGTCAGGGTGCGTCCTGTCGTTAGGGTGCGTTGTTAGGGTGCGTCAGGGTGCGTCGTTAGGGTGCGTCCGGGTGCGTCCTGTCCGGGTGCGTCGTTAGGGTTCGTCAGGGTGCGTCGTTAGGGTTAGGGTGCGTCGTTAGGGTTCGTCAGGGTGCGTTGTGTCGTCAGGGTGCGTCGTTAGGGTGCGTCAGGGTGCGTCGTTAGGGTGCGTCAGGGTGCGTCGTTAAGGTTCGTCAGGGTGCGTCGTTAGGGTGCGTCAGGGTGCGTCGTTAGGGTGCGTCAGGGTGCGTCGTTAGGGTTCGTCAGGGTGCGTTGTGTCGTCAGGGTGCGTTGTTAGGGTGTGTTAGGGTGCGTCGTTAGGGTGCGTCAGGGTGCGTCGTTAGGGTGCATCAGGGTGCGTCGTTAGGGTGCGTCAGGGTGCGTGTTTAGGGTGCGTCAGGGTGCGTCGTTAGGGTTCGTCAGGGTGCGTTGTGTCGTCAGGGTGCGTTGTTAGGGTGCGTCAGGGTGCATCGTTAGGGTGTGTCAGGGTGCGTCGTTAGGGTGCGATAGGGTGCGTCGTTAGGGTGCGTCAGGGTGCGTCGTTAGGGTTCGTCAGGTTGCGTCGTTAGGGTTCGTCAGGGTGCGTCGTTAGGGTGCGTCAGGGTGCGTTGTGTCGTCAGGGTGCGTTGTTATGGTGCGTCAGGGTGCGTCGTTAGGGTGTGTCAGGGTGCGTCGTTAGGGTGCGTTAGGGTGCGATAGGGTGCGTCGTTAGGGTTCGTCAGGGTGCGTTGTGTCGTCAGGGTGCGTTGTTAGGGTGTGTCAGGGTGCGTCGTTAGGGTGCGATAGGGTGCGTCGTTAGGGTGCGTCGTTAGGGTGCGTTAGGGTGCGTTGTTAGGGTTCGTCAGGGTGCATCGTTAGGGTGTGTCAGGGTGCGTCGTTATGGTGCGTCAGGGTGCGTCGTTAGGGTGCGGCAGGGTGCGTCGTTAAGGTTCGTCAGGGTGCGTCGTTAGGGTTCGTCAGGGTGCGTCATTAGGGTGCGTCAGGGTGCGTCGTTAGGGTGCGTCAGGGTGCGTCGTTAGGGTTCGTCAGGGTGCGTTGTGTCGTCAGGGTGCGTTGTTAAGGTGTGTCAGGGTGCGTCGTTAGGGTGCGATAGGGTGCGTCGTTAGGGTTCGTCAGGGTGCGTTGTGTCGTCAGGGTGCGTTGTTAGGGTGAGTCAGGTTGCGTCGGTAGGGTGCGTCAGGGTGCGTCGTTAAGGTTCGTCAGGGTGCGTCGTTAGGGTTCGTCAGGGTGCGTCGTTAGGGTGCGTCAGGGTGCGTCAGGGTGCGTCGTTAGGGTGCGTTGTTAGGGTGCGTCAGGGTGCGTCGTTAGGGTGCGTCAGGGTGCGTCCTGTCGTTAGGGTGCGTCGTTAGGGTTCGTCAGAGTGCGTCGTTAGGGTGCGTCAGGGTGCATCATTAGGGTGCGTCAGGGTGCGTCGTTAGGGTTCGTCAGGGTGCGTCCTGTCGTTAGGGTGCGTTGTTAGGGTGCGTCAGGGTGCGTCGTTAGGGTGCGTCCGGGTGCGTCCTGTCGTTAGGGTGCGTCGTTAGGGTTCGTCAGGGTGCGTCGTTAGGGTGCGTCGTTAGGGTTCGTCAGGGTGCGTTGTGTCGTCAGGGTGCGTTGTTAGGGTGCGTCGTTAGGGTGCGTCGTTAGGGTGCGTTGTGTCGTCAGGGTGCGTTGTTAGGGTTCGTCAGGGTGCGTCGTTAGGGTGTGTCAGGGTGCGTAGTTATGGTGCGTCACGGTGCATCGTTAGGGTGCGGCAGGGTGCGTTGTGTCGTCAGGGTGCGTTGTTAGGGTGCGTCAGGGTGCGTCGTTACGGTGCGTCAGGGTGCGTCGTTAAGGTTCGTCAGGGTGCGTCGTTAGGGTTCGTCAGGGTGCGTCGTTAGGGTGCGTCAGGGTGCGTCGTTAGGGTGCATCAGGGTGCGTTGTGTCGTCAGGGTGCGTTGTTAAGGTGTGTCAGGGTGCGTCGTTAGGGTGCGATAGGGTGCGTCGTTAGGGTTCGTCAGGGTGCGTTGTGTCGTCAGGGTGCGTTGTTAGGGTGCGTCAGGGTGCGTCGTTAGGGTGCGTCAGGGTGCGTCGTTAGAGTTCGTCAGGGTGCGTCGTTAGGGTTCGTCAGGGTGCGTAAGGGTGCGTCGTTAGGGTTCGTCAGGGTGCGTCGTTAGGGTGCGTCAGGGTTCGTCGTTAGGGTTCGTCAGGGTGCGTTGTGTCGTCAGGGTGCGTTGTTAGGGTGTGTCAGGGTGCGTCGTTAGGGTTCGTCAGGGTGCGTCGTTAGGGTGCGCCAGGGTGCGTCGTTAGGGTGCGTCAGGGTTCGTCGTTAGGGTTCGTCAGGGTGCGTTGTGTCGTCAGGGTGCGTTGTTAGGGTGTGTCAGGGTGCGTCGTTAGGGTGCGATAGGGTGCGTCGTTAGGGTGCGTCGTTAGGGTGCGTTAGGGTGCGTTGTTAGGGTTCGTCAGGGTGCGTCGTTAGGGTGTGTCAGGGTGCGTCGTTATGGTGCGTCAGGCTGCGTCATTAGGGTGCGTCAGGGTGCGTCGTTAGGGTGCGTCAGGGTGCGTTGTGTCGTCAGGGTGCGTTGTTAAGGTGTGTCAGGGTGCGTCGTTAGGGTGCGATAGGGTGCGTCGTTAGGGTTCGTCAGGGTGCGTTGTGTCGTCAGGGTGCGTTGTTAGGGTGAGTCAGGTTGCGTCGGTAGGGTGCGTCAGGGTGCGTCGTTAAGGTTCGTCAGGGTGCGTCGTTAGGGTTCGTCAGGGTGCGTCGTTAGGGTGCGTCAGGGTGCGTCAGGGTGCGTCGTTAGGGTGCGTTGTTAGGGTGCGTCAGGGTGCGTCGTTAGGGTGCGTCAGGGTGCGTCCTGTCGTTAGGGTCCGTCGTTAGGGTTCGTCAGAGTGCGTCGTTAGGGTGCGTCAGGGTGCATCATTAGGGTGCGTCAGGGTGCGTCGTTAGGGTTCGTCAGGGTGCGTCCTGTCGTTAGGGTGCGTTGTTAGTGTGCGTCAGGGTGCGTCGTTAGGGTGCGTCCGGGTGCGTCCTGTCGTTAGGGTGCGTCGTTAGGGTTCGTCAGGGTGCGTCGTTAGGGTGCGTCAGGGTGCGTTGTTAGGGTGCGTCAGGGTGCGTCGTTAGGGTTCGTCAGGGTGCGTTGTGTCGTCAGGGTGCGTTGTTAGGGTGTGTCAGGGTGCGTCGTTAGGGTGCGTCAGGGTGCGTCGTTAGGGTGCGTTAGGGTGCGTCAGGGTGCGTCGTTAGGGTGCGTCAGGGTGCGTTGTTAGGGTTCGTCAGGGTGCGTTGTGTCGTCAGGGTGCGTTGTTAGGGTGCGTCAGGGTGCGTCGTTAGGGTGTGTCAGGGTGCGTCGTTAGGGTGCGTCAGGGTGCGTCGTTAAGGTTCGTCAGGGTGCGTCGTTAGGGTGCGTCAGGGTGCGTCGTTAGGGTGCGTCAGGGTGCGTCGTTAGGGTGCGTCCGGGTGCGTCGTTAGGGTTCGTCAGGGTGCGTTGTGTCGTCAGGGTGCGTTGTTAGGGTGTGTCAGGGTGCGTCGTTAGGGTTCGTCAGGGTGCGTCGTTAGGGTGCGTCAGGGTGCGTCGTTAGGGTTCGTCAGGGTGCGTCGTTAGGGTGCGTCGTTAGGGTGCGTCAGGGTGCGTCGTTAGGGTTCGTCAGGGTGCGTTGTGTCGTCAGGGTGCGTTGTTAGGGTGCGTCAGGGTGCGTCGTTAGGGTGTGTCAGGGTGCGTCGTTAGGGTGCGATAGGGTGCGTCGTTAGGGTGCGTTAGGGTGCGTCAGGGTGCGTCGTTAGGGTGCGTCAGGGTGCGTCGTTAGGGTGCGTCAGGGTGCGTCGTTAAGGTTCGTCAGGGTGCGTCGTTAGGGTGCGTCAGGGTGCGTCGTTAGGGTGCGTCAGGGTGCGTCGTTAGGGTTCGTCAGGGTGCGTTGTGTCGTCAGGGTGCGTTGTTAGGGTGTGTTAGGGTGCGTCGTTAGGGTGCGTCAGGGTGCGTCGTTAGGGTGCATCAGGGTGCGTCGTTAGGGTGCGTCAGGGTGCGTGTTTAGGGTGCGTCAGGGTGCGTCGTTAGGGTTCGTCAGGGTGCGTTGTGTCGTCAGGGTGCGTTGTTAGGGTGCGTCAGGGTGCATCGTTAGGGTGTGTCAGGGTGCGTCGTTAGGGTGCGATAGGGTGCGTCGTTAGGGTGCGTCAGGGTGCGTCGTTAGGGTTCGTCAGGTTGCGTCGTTAGGGTTCGTCAGGGTGCGTCGTTAGGGTGCGTCAGGGTGCGTTGTGTCGTCAGGGTGCGTTGTTATGGTGCGTCAGGGTGCGTCGTTAGGGTGTGTCAGGGTGCGTCGTTAGGGTGCGTTAGGGTGCGATAGGGTGCGTCGTTAGGGTTCGTCAGGGTGCGTTGTGTCGTCAGGGTGCGTTGTTAGGGTGTGTCAGGGTGCGTCGTTAGGGTGCGATGGGTCGTTAGGGTGCGTCGTTAGGGTGCGTTAGGGTGCGTTGTTAGGGTTCGTCAAGGTGCATCGTTAGGGTGCGTCAGGGTGCGTCGTTATGGTGCGTCAGGGTGCGTCGTTAGGGTGCGGCAGGGTGCGTCGTTAAGGTTCGTCAGGGTGCGTCGTTAGGGTTCGTCAGGGTGCGTCATTAGGGTGCGTCAGGGTGCGTCGTTAGGGTGCGTCAGGGTGCGTCGTTAGGGTTCGTCAGGGTGCGTTGTGTCGTCAGGGTGCGTTGTTAAGGTGTGTCAGGGTGCGTCGTTAGGGTGCGATAGGGTGCGTCGTTAGGGTTCGTCAGGGTGCGTTGTGTCGTCAGGGTGCGTTGTTAGGGTGAGTCAGGTTGCGTCGGTAGGGTGCGTCAGGGTGCGTCGTTAAGGTTCGTCAGGGTGCGTCGTTAGGGTTCGTCAGGGTGCGTCGTTAGGGTGCGTCAGGGTGCGTCAGGGTGCGTCGTTAGGGTGCGTTGTTAGGGTGCGTCAGGGTGCGTCGTTAGGGTGCGTCAGGGTGCGTCCTGTCGTTAGGGTGCGTCGTTAGGGTTCGTCAGAGTGCGTCGTTAGGGTGCGTCAGGGTGCATCATTAGGGTGCGTCAGGGTGCGTCGTTAGGGTTCGTCAGGGTGCGTCCTGTCGTTAGGGTGCGTTGTTAGGGTGCGTCAGGGTGCGTCGTTAGGGTGCGTCCGGGTGCGTCCTGTCGTTAGGGTGCGTCGTTAGGGTTCGTCAGGGTGCGTCGTTAGGGTGCGTCGTTAGGGTTCGTCAGGGTGCGTTGTGTCGTCAGGGTGCGTTGTTAGGGTGCGTCGTTAGGGTGCGTCGTTAGGGTGCGTTGTGTCGTCAGGGTGCGTTGTTAGGGTTCGTCAGGGTGCGTCGTTAGGGTGTGTCAGGGTGCGTAGTTATGGTGCGTCACGGTGCATCGTTAGGGTGCGGCAGGGTGCGTTGTGTCGTCAGGGTGCGTTGTTAGGGTGCGTCAGGGTGCGTCGTTACGGTGCGTCAGGGTGCGTCGTTAAGGTTCGTCAGGGTGCGTCGTTAGGGTTCGTCAGGGTGCGTCGTTAGGGTGCGTCAGGGTGCGTCGTTAGGGTGCATCAGGGTGCGTTGTGTCGTCAGGGTGCGTTGTTAAGGTGTGTCAGGGTGCGTCGTTAGGGTGCGATAGGGTGCGTCGTTAGGGTTCGTCAGGGTGCGTTGTGTCGTCAGGGTGCGTTGTTAGGGTGCGTCAGGGTGCGTCGTTAGGGTGCGTCAGGGTGCGTCGTTAGAGTTCGTCAGGGTGCGTCGTTAGGGTTCGTCAGGGTGCGTAAGGGTGCGTCGTTAGGGTTCGTCAGGGTGCGTCGTTAGGGTGCGTCAGGGTTCGTCGTTAGGGTTCGTCAGGGTGCGTTGTGTCGTCAGGGTGCGTTGTTAGGGTGTGTCAGGGTGCGTCGTTAGGGTTCGTCAGGGTGCGTCGTTAGGGTGCGCCAGGGTGCGTCGTTAGGGTGCGTCAGGGTTCGTCGTTAGGGTTCGTCAGGGTGCGTTGTGTCGTCAGGGTGCGTTGTTAGGGTGTGTCAGGGTGCGTCGTTAGGGTGCGATAGGGTGCGTCGTTAGGGTGCGTCGTTAGGGTGCGTTAGGGTGCGTTGTTAGGGTTCGTCAGGGTGCGTCGTTAGGGTGTGTCAGGGTGCGTCGTTATGGTGCGTCAGGGTGCGTCATTAGGGTGCGTCAGGGTGCGTCGTTAGGGTGCGTCAGGGTGCGTCGTTAGGGTTCGTCAGGGTGCGTTGTGTCGTCAGGGTGCGTTGTTAAGGTGTGTCAGGGTGCGTCGTTAGGGTGCGATAGGGTGCGTCGTTAGGGTTCGTCAGGGTGCGTTGTGTCGTCAGGGTGCGTTGTTAGGGTGAGTCAGGTTGCGTCGGTAGGGTGCGTCAGGGTGCGTCGTTAAGGTTCGTCAGGGTGCGTCGTTAGGGTTCGTCAGGGTGCGTCGTTAGGGTGCGTCAGGGTGCGTCAGGGTGCGTCGTTAGGGTGCGTTGTTAGGGTGCGTCAGGGTGCGTCGTTAGGGTGCGTCAGGGTGCGTCCTGTCGTTAGGGTGCGTCGTTAGGGTTCGTCAGAGTGCGTCGTTAGGGTGCGTCAGGGTGCATCATTAGGGTGCGTCAGGGTGCGTCGTTAGGGTTCGTCAGGGTGCGTCCTGTCGTTAGGGTGCGTTGTTAGGGTGCGTCAGGGTGCGTCGTTAGGGTGCGTCCGGGTGCGTCCTGTCGTTAGGGTGCGTCGTTAGGGTTCGTCAGGGTGCGTCGTTAGGGTGCGTCAGGGTGCGTTGTTAGGGTGCGTCAGGGTGCGTCGTTAGGGTTCGTCAGGGTGCGTTGTGTCGTCAGGGTGCGTTGTTAGGGTGTGTCAGGGTGCGTCGTTAGGGTGCGATAGGGTGCGTCGTTAGGGTGCGTCGTTAGGGTGCGTTAGGGTGCGTTGTTAGGGTTCGTCAGGGTGCGTCGTTAGGGTGTGTCAGGGTGCGTCGTTATGGTGCGTCAGGGTGCGTCGTTAGGGTGCGGCAGGGTGCGTCGTTAAGGTTCGTCAGGGTGCGTCGTTAGGGTTCGTCAGGGTGCGTCATTAGGGTGCGTCAGGGTGCGTCGTTAGGGTGCGTCAGGGTGCGTCGTTAGGGTTCGTCAGGGTGCGTTGTGTCGTCAGGGTGCGTCGTTAAGGTGTGTCAGGGTGCGTCGTTAGGGTTCGTCAGGGTGCGTCGTTAGGGTTCGTCAGGGTGCGTTGTGTCGTCAGGGTGCGTTGTTAAGGTGTGTCAGGGTGCGTCGTTAGGGTGCGATAGGGTGCGTCGTTAGGGTTCGTCAGGGTGCGTTGTGTCGTCAGGGTGCGTTGTTAAGGTTCGTCAGGGTGCGTCGTTAGGGTTCGTCAGGGTGCGTCATTAGGGTGCGTCAGGGTGCGTCGTTAGGGTGCGTCAGGGTGCGTCGTTAGGGTTCGTCAGGGTGCGTTGTGTCGTCAGGGTGCGTTGTTAAGGTGTGTCAGGGTGCGTCGTTAGGGTGCGATAGGGTGCGTCGTTAGGGTTCGTCAGGGTGCGTTGTGTCGTCAGGGTGCGTTGTTAGGGTGAGTCAGGTTGCGTCGGTAGGGTGCGTCAGGGTGCGTCGTTAAGGTTCGTCAGGGTGCGTCGTTAGGGTTCGTCAGGGTGCGTCGTTAGGGTGCGTCAGGGTGCGTCAGGGTGCGTCGTTAGGGTGCGTTGTTAGGGTGCGTCAGGGTGCGTCGTTAGGGTGCGTCGTTAGGGTGCGTTGTTAGGGTGCGTCAGGGTGCGTCGTTAGGGTGCGTCAGGGTGCGTCCTGTCGTTAGGGTGCGTCGTTAGGGTTCGTCAGAGTGCGTCGTTAGGGTGCGTCAGGGTGCATCATTAGGGTGCGTCAGGGTGCGTCGTTAGGGTTCGTCAGGGTGCGTCCTGTCGTTAGGGTGCGTTGTTAGGGTGCGTCAGGGTGCGTCGTTAGGGTGCGTCCGGGTGCGTCATTAGGGTGCGTCAGGGTGCGTCGTTAGGGTGCGTCAGGGTGCGTCGTTAGGGTTCGTCAGGGTGCGTTGTGTCGTCAGGGTGCGTTGTTAAGGTGTGTCAGGGTGCGTCGTTAGGGTGCGATAGGGTGCGTCGTTAGGGTTCGTCAGGGTGCGTTGTGTCGTCAGGGTGCGTTGTTAGGGTGAGTCAGGTTGCGTCGGTAGGGTGCGTCAGGGTGCGTCGTTAAGGTTCGTCAGGGTGCGTCGTTAGGGTTCGTCAGGGTGCGTCGTTAGGGTGCGTCAGGGTGCGTCAGGGTGCGTCGTTAGGGTGCGTTGTTAGGGTGCGTCAGGGTGCGTCGTTAGGGTGCGTCGTTAGGGTGCGTTGTTAGGGTGCGTCAGGGTGCGTCGTTAGGGTGCGTCAGGGTGCGTCCTGTCGTTAGGGTGCGTCGTTAGGGTTCGTCAGAGTGCGTCGTTAGGGTGCGTCAGGGTGCATCATTAGGGTGCGTCAGGGTGCGTCGTTAGGGTTCGTCAGGGTGCGTCCTGTCGTTAGGGTGCGTTGTTAGGGTGCGTCAGGGTGCGTCGTTAGGGTGCGTCCGGGTGCGTCGTTAGGGTGCGTCAGGGTGCGTCGTTAGGGTGCGTCAGGGTGCGTCGTTAGGGTGCGTCAGGGTGCGTCGTTAGGGTTCGTCAGGGTGCGTTGTGTCGTCAGGGTGCGTTGTTAGGGTGTGTCAGGGTGCGTCGTTAGGGTGCGATAGGGTGCGTCGTTAGGGTGCGTCGTTAGGGTGCGTTAGGGTGCGTTGTTAGGGTTCGTCAGGGTGCGTCGTTAGGGTGTGTCAGGGTGCGTCGTTAGGGTGCGTCAGGGTGCGTCGTTAGGGTGCGGCAGGGTGCGTCGTTAGGGTTCGTCAGGGTGCGTTGTGTCGTCAGGGTGCGTCGTTAGGGTGCGTCAGGGTGCGTCGTTAGGGTGCGTCAGGGTGCGTCGTTAGGGTGCGTCAGGGTGCGTCGTTAGGGTTCGTCAGGGTGCGTTGTGTCGTCAGGGTGCGTTGTTAAGGTGTGTCAGGGTGCGTCGTTAGGGTGCGATAGGGTGCGTCGTTAGGGTTCGTCAGGGTGCGTTGTGTCGTCAGGGTGCGTTGTTAGGGTGAGTCAGGTTGCGTCGGTAGGGTGCGTCAGGGTGCGTCGTTAAGGTTCGTCAGGGTGCGTCGTTAGGGTTCGTCAGGGTGCGTCGTTAGGGTGCGTCAGGGTGCGTCGTTAGGGTGCGTCGTTAGGGTGCGTTGTTAGG
Organism: Salvelinus alpinus; assembly: GCF_045679555.1. NCBI lineage: Eukaryota > Metazoa > Chordata > Actinopteri > Salmoniformes > Salmonidae > Salvelinus > Salvelinus alpinus. The sequence continues at coordinate 192,414 of NW_027255995.1, forward strand.
GTGCGTCAGGGTGCGTCGTTAGGGTGCGTCGTTAGGGTGCGTTGTTAGGGTGCGTCAGGGTGCGTCGTTAGGGTGCGTCAGGGTGCGTCCTGTCGTTAGGGTGCGTCGTTAGGGTTCGTCAGAGTTCGTCGTTAGGGTGCGTCAGGGTGCATCATTAGGGTGCGTCAGGGTGCGTCGTTAGGGTTCGTCAGGGTGCGTCCTGTCGTTAGGGTGCGTTGTTAGGGTGCGTCAGGGTGCGTCGTTAGGGTGCGTCCGGGTGCGTCCTGTCGTTAGGGTGCGTCGTTAGGGTTCGTCAGGGTGCGTCGTTAGGGTGCGTCAGGGTGCGTTGTTAGGGTGCGTCAGGGTGCGTCGTTAGGGTTCGTCAGGGTGCGTTGTGTCGTCAGGGTGCGTTGTTAGGGTGTGTCAGGGTGCGTCGTTAGGGTGCGATAGGGTGCGTCGTTAGGGTGCGTCGTTAGGGTGCGTTAGGGTGCGTTGTTAGGGTTCGTCAGGGTGCGTCGTTAGGGTGTGTCAGGGTGCGTCGTTATGGTGCGTCAGGGTGCGTCGTTAGGGTGCGGCAGAGTGCGTCGTTAAGGTTCGTCAGGGTGCGTCGTTAGGGTTCGTCAGGGTGCGTCGTTAGGGTTCGTCAGGGTGCGTTGTGTCGTCAGGGTGCGTTGTTAAGGTGTGTCAGGGTGCGTCGTTAGGGTGCGATAGGGTGCGTCGTTAGGGTTCGTCAGGGTGCGTTGTGTCGTCAGGGTGCGTTGTTAGGGTGAGTCAGGTTGCGTCGGTAGGGTGCGTCAGGGTGCGTCGTTAAGGTTCGTCAGGGTGCGTCGTTAGGGTTCGTCAGGGTGCGTCGTTAGGGTGCGTCAGGGTGCGTCAGGGTGCGTCGTTAGGGTGCGTTGTTAGGGTGCGTCAGGGTGCGTCGTTAGGGTGCGTCAGGGTGCGTCCTGTCGTTAGGGTCCGTCGTTAGGGTTCGTCAGAGTGCGTCGTTAGGGTGCGTCAGGGTGCATCATTAGGGTGCGTCAGGGTGCGTCGTTAGGGTTCGTCAGGGTGCGTCCTGTCGTTAGGGTGCGTTGTTAGTGTGCGTCAGGGTGCGTCGTTAGGGTGCGTCCGGGTGCGTCCTGTCGTTAGGGTGCGTCGTTAGGGTTCGTCAGGGTGCGTCGTTAGGGTGCGTCAGGGTGCGTTGTTAGGGTGCGTCAGGGTGCGTCGTTAGGGTTCGTCAGGGTGCGTTGTGTCGTCAGGGTGCGTTGTTAGGGTGTGTCAGGGTGCGTCGTTAGGGTGCGTCAGGGTGCGTCGTTAGGGTGCGTTAGGGTGCGTCAGGGTGCGTCGTTAGGGTGCGTCAGGGTGCGTTGTTAGGGTTCGTCAGGGTGCGTTGTGTCGTCAGGGTGCGTTGTTAGGGTGCGTCAGGGTGCGTCGTTAGGGTGTGTCAGGGTGCGTCGTTAGGGTGCGTCAGGGTGCGTCGTTAAGGTTCGTCAGGGTGCGTCGTTAGGGTGCGTCAGGGTGCGTCGTTAGGGTGCGTCAGGGTGCGTCGTTAGGGTGCGTCCGGGTGCGTCGTTAGGGTTCGTCAGGGTGCGTTGTGTCGTCAGGGTGCGTTGTTAGGGTGTGTCAGGGTGCGTCGTTAGGGTTCGTCAGGGTGCGTCGTTAGGGTGCGTCAGGGTGCGTCGTTAGGGTTCGTCAGGGTGCGTCGTTAGGGTGCGTCGTTAGGGTGCGTCAGGGTGCGTCGTTAGGGTTCGTCAGGGTGCGTTGTGTCGTCAGGGTGCGTTGTTAGGGTGCGTCAGGGTGCGTCGTTAGGGTGTGTCAGGGTGCGTCGTTAGGGTGCGATAGGGTGCGTCGTTAGGGTGCGTTAGGGTGCGTCAGGGTGCGTCGTTAGGGTGCGTCAGGGTGCGTCGTTAGGGTGCGTCAGGGTGCGTCGTTAAGGTTCGTCAGGGTGCGTCGTTAGGGTGCGTCAGGGTGCGTCGTTAGGGTGCGTCAGGGTGCGTCGTTAGGGTTCGTCAGGGTGCGTTGTGTCGTCAGGGTGCGTTGTTAGGGTGTGTTAGGGTGCGTCGTTAGGGTGCGTCAGGGTGCGTCGTTAGGGTGCATCAGGGTGCGTCGTTAGGGTGCGTCAGGGTGCGTGTTTAGGGTGCGTCAGGGTGCGTCGTTAGGGTTCGTCAGGGTGCGTTGTGTCGTCAGGGTGCGTTGTTAGGGTGCGTCAGGGTGCATCGTTAGGGTGTGTCAGGGTGCGTCGTTAGGGTGCGATAGGGTGCGTCGTTAGGGTGCGTCAGGGTGCGTCGTTAGGGTTCGTCAGGTTGCGTCGTTAGGGTTCGTCAGGGTGCGTCGTTAGGGTGCGTCAGGGTGCGTTGTGTCGTCAGGGTGCGTTGTTATGGTGCGTCAGGGTGCGTCGTTAGGGTGTGTCAGGGTGCGTCGTTAGGGTGCGTTAGGGTGCGATAGGGTGCGTCGTTAGGGTTCGTCAGGGTGCGTTGTGTCGTCAGGGTGCGTTGTTAGGGTGTGTCAGGGTGCGTCGTTAGGGTGCGATAGGGTGCGTCGTTAGGGTGCGTCGTTAGGGTGCGTTAGGGTGCGTTGTTAGGGTTCGTCAGGGTGCATCGTTAGGGTGTGTCAGGGTGCGTCGTTATGGTGCGTCAGGGTGCGTCGTTAGGGTGCGGCAGGGTGCGTCGTTAAGGTTCGTCAGGGTGCGTCGTTAGGGTTCGTCAGGGTGCGTCATTAGGGTGCGTCAGGGTGCGTCGTTAGGGTGCGTCAGGGTGCGTCGTTAGGGTTCGTCAGGGTGCGTTGTGTCGTCAGGGTGCGTTGTTAAGGTGTGTCAGGGTGCGTCGTTAGGGTGCGATAGGGTGCGTCGTTAGGGTTCGTCAGGGTGCGTTGTGTCGTCAGGGTGCGTTGTTAGGGTGAGTCAGGTTGCGTCGGTAGGGTGCGTCAGGGTGCGTCGTTAAGGTTCGTCAGGGTGCGTCGTTAGGGTTCGTCAGGGTGCGTCGTTAGGGTGCGTCAGGGTGCGTCAGGGTGCGTCGTTAGGGTGCGTTGTTAGGGTGCGTCAGGGTGCGTCGTTAGGGTGCGTCAGGGTGCGTCCTGTCGTTAGGGTGCGTCGTTAGGGTTCGTCAGAGTGCGTCGTTAGGGTGCGTCAGGGTGCATCATTAGGGTGCGTCAGGGTGCGTCGTTAGGGTTCGTCAGGGTGCGTCCTGTCGTTAGGGTGCGTTGTTAGGGTGCGTCAGGGTGCGTCGTTAGGGTGCGTCCGGGTGCGTCCTGTCGTTAGGGTGCGTCGTTAGGGTTCGTCAGGGTGCGTCGTTAGGGTGCGTCGTTAGGGTTCGTCAGGGTGCGTTGTGTCGTCAGGGTGCGTTGTTAGGGTGCGTCGTTAGGGTGCGTCGTTAGGGTGCGTTGTGTCGTCAGGGTGCGTTGTTAGGGTTCGTCAGGGTGCGTCGTTAGGGTGTGTCAGGGTGCGTAGTTATGGTGCGTCACGGTGCATCGTTAGGGTGCGGCAGGGTGCGTTGTGTCATCAGGGTGCGTTGTTAGGGTGCGTCAGGGTGCGTCGTTACGGTGCGTCAGGGTGCGTCGTTAAGGTTCGTCAGGGTGCGTCGTTAGGGTTCGTCAGGGTGCGTCGTTAGGGTGCGTCAGGGTGCGTCGTTAGGGTGCATCAGGGTGCGTTGTGTCGTCAGGGTGCGTTGTTAAGGTGTGTCAGGGTGCGTCGTTAGGGTGCGATAGGGTGCGTCGTTAGGGTTCGTCAGGGTGCGTTGTGTCGTCAGGGTGCGTTGTTAGGGTGCGTCAGGGTGCGTCGTTAGGGTGCGTCAGGGTGCGTCGTTAGAGTTCGTCAGGGTGCGTCGTTAGGGTTCGTCAGGGTGCGTAAGGGTGCGTCGTTAGGGTTCGTCAGGGTGCGTCGTTAGGGTGCGTCAGGGTTCGTCGTTAGGGTTCGTCAGGGTGCGTTGTGTCGTCAGGGTGCGTTGTTAGGGTGTGTCAGGGTGCGTCGTTAGGGTTCGTCAGGGTGCGTCGTTAGGGTGCGCCAGGGTGCGTCGTTAGGGTGCGTCAGGGTTCGTCGTTAGGGTTCGTCAGGGTGCGTTGTGTCGTCAGGGTGCGTTGTTAGGGTGTGTCAGGGTGCGTCGTTAGGGTGCGATAGGGTGCGTCGTTAGGGTGCGTCGTTAGGGTGCGTTAGGGTGCGTTGTTAGGGTTCGTCAGGGTGCGTCGTTAGGGTGTGTCAGGGTGCGTCGTTATGGTGCGTCAGGGTGCGTCATTAGGGTGCGTCAGGGTGCGTCGTTAGGGTGCGTCAGGGTGCGTCGTTAGGGTTCGTCAGGGTGCGTTGTGTCGTCAGGGTGCGTTGTTAAGGTGTGTCAGGGTGCGTCGTTAGGGTGCGATAGGGTGCGTCGTTAGGGTTCGTCAGGGTGCGTTGTGTCGTCAGGGTGCGTTGTTAGGGTGAGTCAGGTTGCGTCGGTAGGGTGCGTCAGGGTGCGTCGTTAAGGTTCGTCAGGGTGCGTCGTTAGGGTTCGTCAGGGTGCGTCGTTAGGGTGCGTCAGGGTGCGTCAGGGTGCGTCGTTAGGGTGCGTTGTTAGGGTGCGTCAGGGTGCGTCGTTAGGGTGCGTCAGGGTGCGTCCTGTCGTTAGGGTGCGTCGTTAGGGTTCGTCAGAGTGCGTCGTTAGGGTGCGTCAGGGTGCATCATTAGGGTGCGTCAGGGTGCGTCGTTAGGGTTCGTCAGGGTGCGTCCTGTCGTTAGGGTGCGTTGTTAGGGTGCGTCAGGGTGCGTCGTTAGGGTGCGTCCGGGTGCGTCCTGTCGTTAGGGTGCGTCGTTAGGGTTCGTCAGGGTGCGTCGTTAGGGTGCGTCAGGGTGCGTTGTTAGGGTGCGTCAGGGTGCGTCGTTAGGGTTCGTCAGGGTGCGTTGTGTCGTCAGGGTGCGTTGTTAGGGTGCGTCAGGGTGCGTCGTTAGGTTGCGATAGGGTGCGTCGTTAGGGTGCGTCGTTAGGGTGCGTTAGGGTGCGTTGTTAGGGTTCGTCAGGGTGCGTCGTTAGGGTGTGTCAGGGTGCGTCGTTATGGTGCGTCAGGGTGCGTCGTTAGGGTGCGGCAGGGTGCGTCGTTAAGGTTCGTCAGGGTGCGTCGTTAGGGTTCGTCAGGGTGCGTCATTAGGGTGCGTCAGGGTGCGTCGTTAGGGTGCGTCAGGGTGCGTCGTTAGGGTTCGTCAGGGTGCGTTGTGTCGTCAGGGTGCGTTGTTAAGGTGTGTCAGGGTGCGTCGTTAGGGTGCGATAGGGTGCGTCGTTAGGGTTCGTCAGGGTGCGTTGTGTCGTCAGGGTGCGTTGTTAGGGTGTGTCAGGGTGCGTCGGTAGGGTGCGTCAGGGTGCGTCGTTAGGGTGCGTCAGGGTGCGTCGTTAGGGTTCGTCAGGGTGCGTCGTTAGGGTGCGTCAGGGTGCGTCAGGGTGCGTCGTTAGGGTGCGTTGTTAGGGTGCGTCAGGGTGCGTCGTTAGGGTGCGTCAGGGTGCGTCCTGTCGTTAGGGTGCGTCGTTAGGGTTCGTCAGAGTGCGTCGTTAGGGTGCGTTAGGGTGCGTTGTTAGGGTTCGTCAGGGTGCGTCGTTAGGGTGTGTCAGGGTGCGTCGTTATGGTGCGTCAGGGTGCGTCGTTAGGGTGCGGCAGGGTGCGTTGTGTCATCAGGGTGCGTTGTTAGGGTGCGTCAGGGTGCGTTGTTAGGGTGCGTCAGGGTGCGTCGTTAAGGTTCGTCAGGGTGCGTCGTTAGGGTTCGTCAGGGTGCGTCATTAGGGTGCGTCAGGGTGCGTCGTTAGGGTGCGTCAGGGTGCGTCGTTAGGGTTCGTCAGGGTGCGTTGTGTCGTCAGGGTGCGTTGTTAAGGTGTGTCAGGGTGCGTCGTTAGGGTGCGATAGGGTGCGTCGTTAGGGTTCGTCAGGGTGCGTTGTGTCGTCAGGGTGCGTTGTTAGGGTGAGTCAGGTTGCGTCGGTAGGGTGCGTCAGGGTGCGTCGTTAAGGTTCGTCAGGGTGCGTCGTTAGGGTTCGTCAGGGTGCGTCGTTAGGGTGCGTCAGGGTGCGTCAGGGTGCGTCGTTAGGGTGCGTTGTTAGGGTGCGTCAGGGTGCGTCGTTAGGGTGCGTCAGGGTGCGTTGTTAGGGTGCGTCAGGGTGCGTCGTTAGGGTTCGTCAGGGTGCGTTGTGTCGTCAGGGTGCGTTGTTAGGGTGTGTCAGGGTGCGTCGTTAGGGTGCGTCAGGGTGCGTCGTTAGGGTGCGTTAGGGTGCGTCAGGGTGCGTCGTTAGGGTGCGTCAGGGTGCGTTGTTAGGGTTCGTCAGGGTGCGTTGTGTCGTCAGGGTGCGTTGTTAGGGTGCGTCAGGGTGCGTCGTTAGGGTGTGTCAGGGTGCGTCGTTAGGGTGCGTCAGGGTGCGTCGTTACGGTGCGTCAGGGTGCGTCGTTAGGGTTCGTCAGGGTGCGTCGTTAGGGTTCGTCAGGGTGCGTCGTTAGGGTGCGTCAGGGTGCGTCGTTAGGGTGCATCAGGGTGCGTTGTGTCGTCAGGGTGCGTTGTTAAGGGTGTGTCAGGGTGCGTCGTTAGGGTGCGCCAGGGTGCGTCGTTAGGGTTCGTCAGGGTGCGTTGTGTCGTCAGGGTGCGTTGTTAGGGTGCGTCAGGGTGCGTCGTTAGGGTGCGTCAGGGTGCGTCGTTAGAGTTCGTCAGGGTGCGTCGTTAGGGTTCGGGTGCGTCAGGGTGCGTCGTTAGGGTTCGTCAGGGTGCGTCGTTAGGGTGCGTCAGGGTGCGTCGTTAGGGTGCGTCAGGGGCGTCGTTAGGGTCGTCAGGGTGCGTTGTTAGGGTTCGTCAGGGTGCGTTGTGTCGTCAGGGTGCGTTGTTAGGGTGCGTCAGGGTGCGTCGTTAGGGTGCGTCAGGGTGCGTCGTCAGGGGCGTTAGGGTGCGTCAGGGTGCGTCGTTAGGGTGCGTCAGGGTGCGTCGTTAGGGTTCGTCAGGGTGCGTTGTGTCGTCAGGGTGCGTTGTTAGGGTGCGTCAGGGTGCGTCGTTAGGGTGTGTCAGGGTGCGTCGTTAGGGTGCGTCAGGGTGCGTCGTTACGGTGCGTCAGGGTGCGTCGTTAGGGTTCGTCAGGGTGCGTCGTTAGGGTTCGTCAGGGTGCGTCGTTAGGGTGCGTCAGGGTGCGTCGTTAGGGTGCATCAGGGTGCGTTGTGTCGTCAGGGTGCGTTGTTAAGGTGTGTCAGGGTGCGTCGTTAGGGTGCGATAGGGTGCGTCGTTAGGGTTCGTCAGGGTGCGTTGTGTCGTCAGGGTGCGTTGTTAGGGTGCGTCAGGGTGCGTCGTTAGGGTGCGTCAGGGTGCGTCGTTAGAGTTCGTCAGGGTGCGTCGTTAGGGTTCGTCAGGGTGCGTAAGGGTGCGTCGTTAGGGTTCGTCAGGGTGCGTCGTTAGGGTGCGTCAGGGTTCGTCGTTAGGGTTCGTCAGGGTGCGTTGTGTCGTCAGGGTGCGTTGTTAGGGTGTGTCAGGGTGCGTCGTTAGGGTTCGTCAGGGTGCGTCGTTAGGGTGCGCCAGGGTGCGTCGTTAGGGTGCGTCAGGGTTCGTCGTTAGGGTTCGTCAGGGTGCGTTGTGTCGTCAGGGTGCGTTGTTAGGGTGTGTCAGGGTGCGTCGTTAGGGTGCGATAGGGTGCGTCGTTAGGGTGCGTCGTTAGGGTGCCTTAGGGTGCGTTGTTAGGGTTCGTCAGGGTGCGTCGTTAGGGTGTGTCAGGGTGCGTCGTTATGGTGCGTCAGGGTGCGTCATTAGGGTGCGTCAGGGTGCGTCGTTAGGGTGCGTCAGGGTGCGTCGTTAGGGTTCGTCAGGGTGCGTTGTGTCGTCAGGGTGCGTTGTTAAGGTGTGTCAGGGTGCGTCGTTAGGGTGCGATAGGGTGCGTCGTTAGGGTTCGTCAGGGTGCGTTGTGTCGTCAGGGTGCGTTGTTAGGGTGAGTCAGGTTGCGTCGGTAGGGTGCGTCAGGGTGCGTCGTTAAGGTTCGTCAGGGTGCGTCGTTAGGGTTCGTCAGGGTGCGTCGTTAGGGTGCGTCAGGGTGCGTCAGGGTGCGTCGTTAGGGTGCGTTGTTAGGGTGCGTCAGGGTGCGTCGTTAGGGTGCGTCAGGGTGCGTCCTGTCGTTAGGGTGCGTCGTTAGGGTTCGTCAGGGTGCGTCGTTAGGGTGCGTCAGGGTGCGTTGTGTCGTCGGTAGGGTGCGTCAGGGTGCGTCGTTAGGGTGCGTCGTTAGGGTGCGTCAGGGTGCGTCGTTAGGGTTCGTCAGGGTGCGTCGTTAGGGTGCGTCAGGGTGCGTCAGGGTGCGTCGTTAGGGTGCGTTGTTAGGGTGCGTCAGGGTGCGTCGTTAGGGTGCGTCAGGGTGCGTCCTGTCGTTAGGGTGCGTCGTTAGGGTTCGTCAGAGTGCGTCGTTAGGGTGCGTCAGGGTGCATCATTAGGGTGCGTCAGGGTGCGTCGTTAGGGTTCGTCAGGGTGCGTCCTGTCGTTAGGGTGCGTTGTTAGGGTGCGTCAGGGTGCGTCGTTAGGGTGCGTCCGGGTGCGTCCTGTCGTTAGGGTGCGTCGTTAGGGTTCGTCAGGGTGCGTCGTTAGGGTGCGTCGTTAGGGTTCGTCAGGGTGCGTTGTGTCGTCAGGGTGCGTTGTTAGGGTGCGTCGTTAGGGTGCGTCGTTAGGGTGCGTTGTGTCGTCAGGGTGCGTTGTTAGGGTTCGTCAGGGTGCGTCGTTAGGGTGTGTCAGGGTGCGTAGTTATGGTGCGTCACGGTGCATCGTTAGGGTGCGGCAGGGTGCGTTGTGTCGTCAGGGTGCGTTGTTAGGGTGCGTCAGGGTGCGTCGTTACGGTGCGTCAGGGTGCGTCGTTAAGGTTCGTCAGGGTGCGTCGTTAGGGTTCGTCAGGGTGCGTCGTTAGGGTGCGTCAGGGTGCGTCGTTAGGGTGCATCAGGGTGCGTTGTGTCGTCAGGGTGCGTTGTTAAGGTGTGTCAGGGTGCGTCGTTAGGGTGCGATAGGGTGCGTCGTTAGGGTTCGTCAGGGTGCGTTGTGTCGTCAGGGTGCGTTGTTAGGGTGCGTCAGGGTGCGTCGTTAGGGTGCGTCAGGGTGCGTCGTTAGAGTTCGTCAGGGTGCGTCGTTAGGGTTCGTCAGGGTGCGTAAGGGTGCGTCGTTAGGGTTCGTCAGGGTGCGTCGTTAGGGTGCGTCAGGGTTCGTCGTTAGGGTTCGTCAGGGTGCGTTGTGTCGTCAGGGTGCGTTGTTAGGGTGTGTCAGGGTGCGTCGTTAGGGTTCGTCAGGGTGCGTCGTTAGGGTGCGCCAGGGTGCGTCGTTAGGGTGCGTCAGGGTTCGTCGTTAGGGTTCGTCAGGGTGCGTTGTGTCGTCAGGGTGCGTTGTTAGGGTGTGTCAGGGTGCGTCGTTAGGGTGCGATAGGGTGCGTCGTTAGGGTGCGTCGTTAGGGTGCGTTAGGGTGCGTTGTTAGGGTTCGTCAGGGTGCGTCGTTAGGGTGTGTCAGGGTGCGTCGTTATGGTGCGTCAGGGTGCGTCATTAGGGTGCGTCAGGGTGCGTCGTTAGGGTGCGTCAGGGTGCGTCGTTAGGGTTCGTCAGGGTGCGTTGTGTCGTCAGGGTGCGTTGTTAAGGTGTGTCAGGGTGCGTCGTTAGGGTGCGATAGGGTGCGTCGTTAGGGTTCGTCAGGGTGCGTTGTGTCGTCAGGGTGCGTTGTTAGGGTGAGTCAGGTTGCGTCGGTAGGGTGCGTCAGGGTGCGTCGTTAAGGTTCGTCAGGGTGCGTCGTTAGGGTTCGTCAGGGTGCGTCGTTAGGGTGCGTCAGGGTGCGTCAGGGTGCGTCGTTAGGGTGCGTTGTTAGGGTGCTTCAGGGTGCGTCGTTAGGGTGCGTCAGGGTGCGTCCTGTCGTTAGGGTGCGTCGTTAGGGTTCGTCAGAGTGCGTCGTTAGGGTGCGTCAGGGTGCATCATTAGGGTGCGTCAGGGTGCGTCGTTAGGGTTCGTCAGGGTGCGTCCTGTCGTTAGGGTGCGTTGTTAGGGTGCGTCAGGGTGCGTCGTTAGGGTGCGTCCGGGTGCGTCCTGTCGTTAGGGTGCGTCGTTAGGGTTCGTCAGGGTGCGTCGTTAGGGTGCGTCAGGGTGCGTTGTTAGGGTGCGTCAGGGTGCGTCGTTAGGGTTCGTCAGGGTGCGTTGTGTCGTCAGGGTGCGTTGTTAGGGTGTGTCAGGGTGCGTCGTTAGGGTGCGATAGGGTGCGTCGTTAGGGTGCGTCGTTAGGGTGCGTTAGGGTGCGTTGTTAGGGTTCGTCAGGGTGCGTCGTTAGGGTGTGTCAGGGTGCGTCGTTATGGTGCGTCAGGGTGCGTCGTTAGGGTGCGGCAGGGTGCGTCGTTAAGGTTCGTCAGGGTGCGTCGTTAGGGTTCGTCAGGGTGCGTCATTAGGGTGCGTCAGGGTGCGTCGTTAGGGTGCGTCAGGGTGCGTCGTTAGGGTTCGTCAGGGTGCGTTGTGTCGTCAGGGTGCGTTGTTAAGGTGTGTCAGGGTGCGTCGTTAGGGTGCGATAGGGTGCGTCGTTAGGGTTCGTCAGGGTGCGTTGTGTCGTCAGGGTGCGTTGTTAGGGTGAGTCAGGTTGCGTCGGTAGGGTGCGTCAGGGTGCGTCGTTAAGGTTCGTCAGGGTGCGTCGTTAGGGTTCGTCAGGGTGCGTCGTTAGGGTGCGTCAGGGTGCGTCAGGGTGCGTCGTTAGGGTGCGTTGTTAGGGTGCGTCAGGGTGCGTCGTTAGGGTGCGTCAGGGTGCGTCCTGTCGTTAGGGTGCGTCGTTAGGGTTCGTCAGAGTGCGTCGTTAGGGTGCGTTAGGGTGCGTTGTTAGGGTTCGTCAGGGTGCGTCGTTAGGGTGTGTCAGGGTGCGTCGTTATGGTGCGTCAGGGTGCGTCGTTAGGGTGCGGCAGGGTGCGTTGTGTCATCAGGGTGCGTTGTTAGGGTGCGTCAGGGTGCGTTGTTAGGGTGCGTCAGGGTGCGTCGTTAAGGTTCGTCAGGGTGCGTCGTTAGGGTTCGTCAGGGTGCGTCATTAGGGTGCGTCAGGGTGCGTCGTTAGGGTGCGTCAGGGTGCGTCGTTAGGGTTCGTCAGGGTGCGTTGTGTCGTCAGGGTGCGTTGTTAAGGTGTGTCAGGGTGCGTCGTTAGGGTGCGATAGGGTGCGTCGTTAGGGTTCGTCAGGGTGCGTTGTGTCGTCAGGGTGCGTTGTTAGGGTGAGTCAGGTTGCGTCGGTAGGGTGCGTCAGGGTGCGTCGTTAAGGTTCGTCAGGGTGCGTCGTTAGGGTTCGTCAGGGTGCGTCGTTAGGGTGCGTCAGGGTGCGTCAGGGTGCGTCGTTAGGGTGCGTTGTTAGGGTGCGTCAGGGTGCGTCGTTAGGGTGCGTCAGGGTGCGTTGTTAGGGTGCGTCAGGGTGCGTCGTTAGGGTTCGTCAGGGTGCGTTGTGTCGTCAGGGTGCGTTGTTAGGGTGTGTCAGGGTGCGTCGTTAGGGTGCGTCAGGGTGCGTCGTTAGGGTGCGTTAGGGTGCGTCAGGGTGCGTCGTTAGGGTGCGTCAGGGTGCGTTGTTAGGGTTCGTCAGGGTGCGTTGTGTCGTCAGGGTGCGTTGTTAGGGTGCGTCAGGGTGCGTCGTTAGGGTGTGTCAGGGTGCGTCGTTAGGGTGCGTCAGGGTGCGTCGTTACGGTGCGTCAGGGTGCGTCGTTAAGGTTCGTCAGGGTGCGTCGTTAGGGTTCGTCAGGGTGCGTCGTTAGGGTGCGTCAGGGTGCGTCGTTAGGGTGCATCAGGGTGCGTTGTGTCGTCAGGGTGCGTTGTTAAGGTGTGTCAGGGTGCGTCGTTAGGGTGCGATAGGGTGCGTCGTTAGGGTTCGTCAGGGTGCGTTGTGTCGTCAGGGTGCGTTGTTAGGGTGCGTCAGGGTGCGTCGTTAGGGTGCGTCAGGGTGCGTCGTTAGAGTTCGTCAGGGTGCGTCGTTAGGGTTCGTCAGGGTGCGTAAGGGTGCGTCGTTAGGGTTCGTCAGGGTGCGTCGTTAGGGTGCGTCAGGGTTCGTCGTTAGGGTTCGTCAGGGTGCGTTGTGTCGTCAGGGTGCGTTGTTAGGGTGTGTCAGGGTGCGTCGTTAGGGTTCGTCAGGGTGCGTCGTTAGGGTGCGCCAGGGTGCGTCGTTAGGGTGCGTCAGGGTTCGTCGTTAGGGTTCGTCAGGGTGCGTTGTGTCGTCAGGGTGCGTTGTTAGGGTGTGTCAGGGTGCGTCGTTAGGGTGCGATAGGGTGCGTCGTTAGGGTGCGTCGTTAGGGTGCGTTAGGGTGCGTTGTTAGGGTTCGTCAGGGTGCGTCGTTAGGGTGTGTCAGGGTGCGTCGTTATGGTGCGTCAGGGTGCGTCATTAGGGTGCGTCAGGGTGCGTCGTTAGGGTGCGTCAGGGTGCGTCGTTAGGGTTCGTCAGGGTGCGTTGTGTCGTCAGGGTGCGTTGTTAAGGTGTGTCAGGGTGCGTCGTTAGGGTTCGTCAGGGTGCGTCGTTAGGGTTCGTCAGGGTGCGTTGTGTCGTCCTGGTGCGTTGTTAGGGTGAGTCAGGTTGCGTCGGTAGGGTGCGTCAGGGTGCGTCGTTAAGGTTCGTCAGGGTGCGTCGTTAGGGTTCGTCAGGGTGCGTCGTTAGGGTGCGTCAGGGTGCGTCAGGGTGCGTCGTTAGGGTGCGTTGTTAGGGTGCGTCAGGGTGCGTCGTTAGGGTGCGTCAGGGTGCGTCCTGTCGTTAGGGTGCGTCGTTAGGGTTCGTCAGAGTGCGTCGTTAGGGTGCGTCAGGGTGCATCATTAGGGTGCGTCAGGGTGCGTCGTTAGGGTTCGTCAGGGTGCGTCCTGTCGTTAGGGTGCGTTGTTAGGGTGCGTCAGGGTGCGTCGTTAGGGTGCGTCCGGGTGCGTCCTGTCGTTAGGGTGCGTCGTTAGGGTTCGTCAGGGTGCGTCGTTAGGGTGCGTCAGGGTGCGTTGTTAGGGTGCGTCAGGGTGCGTCGTTAGGGTTCGTCAGGGTGCGTTGTGTCGTCAGGGTGCGTTGTTAGGGTGTGTCAGGGTGCGTCGTTAGGGTGCGATAGGGTGCGTCGTTAGGGTGCGTCGTTAGGGTGCGTTAGGGTGCGTTGTTAGGGTTCGTCAGGGTGCGTCGTTAGGGTGTGTCAGGGTGCGTCGTTATGGTGCGTCAGGGTGCGTCGTTAGGGTGCGGCAGGGTGCGTCGTTAAGGTTCGTCAGGGTGCGTCGTTAGGGTTCGTCAGGGTGCGTCATTAGGGTGCGTCAGGGTGCGTCGTTAGGGTGCGTCAGGGTGCGTCGTTAGGGTTCGTCAGGGTGCGTTGTGTCGTCAGGGTGCGTTGTTAAGGTGTGTCAGGGTGCGTCGTTAGGGTGCGATAGGGTGCGTCGTTAGGGTTCGTCAGGGTGCGTTGTGTCGTCAGGGTGCGTTGTTAGGGTGAGTCAGGTTGCGTCGGTAGGGTGCGTCAGGGTGCGTCGTTAAGGTTCGTCAGGGTGCGTCGTTAGGGTTCGTCAGGGTGCGTTGTTAGGGTGCGTCAGGGTGCGTCAGGGTGCGTCGTTAGGGTGCGTTGTTAGGGTGCGTCAGGGTGCGTCGTCGTTTGCGTCGTTAGGGTTCGTCAGGGTGCGTCCTGTGCGTTAGGGTGCGTTGTTAGGGTTCGTCAGGGTGCGTCGTTAGGGTGCGTCAGGGTGCGTCGTTATGGTGCGTCAGGGTGCGTCGTTAGGGTGCGGCAGGGTGCGTTGTGTCATCAGGGTGCGTTGTTAGGGTGCGTCAGGGTGCGTTGTTAGGGTGCGATAGGGTGCGTCGTTAGGGTTCGTCAGGGTGCGTTGTGTCGTCAGGGTGCGTTGTTAGGGTGAGTCAGGTTGCGTCGGTAGGGTGCGTCAGGGTGCGTCGTTAAGGTTCGTCAGGGTGCGTCGTTAGGGTTCGTCAGGGTGCGTCGTTAGGGTGCGTCAGGGTGCGTCAGGGTGCGTCGTTAGGGTGCGTTGTTAGGGTGCGTCATGGTGCGTCGTTAGGGTGCGTCAGGGTGCGTCCTGTCGTTAGGGTGCGTCGTTAGGGTTCGTCAGAGTGCGTCGTTAGGGTGCGTCAGTGTGCATCATTAGGGTGCGTCAGGGTGCGTCGTTAGGGTTCGTCAGGGTGCGTCCTGTCGTTAGGGTGCGTTGTTAGGGTGCGTCAGGGTGCGTCGTTAGGGTGCGTCCGGGTGCGTCCTGTCGTTAGGGTGCGTCGTTAGGGTTCGTCAGGGTGCGTCGTTAGGGTGCGTCAGGGTGCGTTGTTAGGGTGCGTCAGGGTGCGTCGTTAGGGTTCGTCAGGGTGCGTTGTGTCGTCAGGGTGCGTTGTTAGGGTGTGTCAGGGTGCGTCGTTAGGGTGCGATAGGGTGCGCGTCGTTAGGGTGCGTCGTTAGGGTGCGTTAGGGTGCGTTGTTAGGGTGCGTCAGGGTGCGTCGTTAGGGTGTGTCAGGGTGCGTCGTTAGGGTGCGTCAGGGTGCGTCGTTAGGGTGCGGCAGGGTGCGTCGTTAAGGTTCGTCAGGGTGCGTCGTTAGGGTTCGTCAGGGTGCGTCATTAGGGTGCGTCAGGGTGCGTCGTTAGGGTGCGTCAGGGTGCGTCGTTAGGGTTCGTCAGGGTGCGTTGTGTCGTCAGGGTGCGTTGTTAAGGTGTGTCAGGGTGCGTCGTTAGGGTGCGATAGGGTGCGTCGTTAGGGTTCGTCAGGGTGCGTTGTGTCGTCAGGGTGCGTTGTTAGGGTGAGTCAGGTTGCGTCGTTAGGGTGCGTCAGGGTGCGTCGTTAAGGTTCGTCAGGGTGCGTCGTTAGGGTTCGTCAGGGTGCGTCGTTAGGGTGCGTCAGGGTGCGTCAGGGTGCGTCGTTAGGGTGCGTTGTTAGGGTGCGTCAGGGTGCGTCGTTAGGGTGCGTCAGGGTGCGTCCTGTCGTTAGGGTGCGTCGTTAGGGTTCGTCAGAGTGCGTCGTTAGGGTGCGTCAGGGTGCATCATTAGGGTTGCGTCAGGGTGCGTCGTTAGGGTTCGTCAGGGTGCGTCCTGTCGTTAGGGTGCGTTGTTAGGGTGCGTCAGGGTGCGTCGTTAGGGTGCGTCCGGGTGCGTCCTGTCGTTAGGTTTGCTTCGTTAGGGTTCGTCAGGGTGCGTCGTTAGGGTGCGTCAGGGTGCGTTGTTAGGGTGCGTCAGGGTGCGTCGTTAGGGTTCGTCAGGGTGCGTCGTCAGGGTGCGTCGTTAGGGTGCGTCAGGGTGCGTCGTTAGGGTGCATCAGGGTGCGTCGTTAAGGTGCGTTAGGGTGCGTCAGGGTGCGTCGTTAGGGTGCGTCAGGGTGCGTCGTTAGGGTGCGTCAGGGTGCGTTCTTAGGGTGCGTCAGGGTGCGTCGTTAGGGTGCGTCAGGGTGCGTCGTTAGGGTGCGTCAGGGTGCGTCGTTAGGGTGCGTCAGGGTGCGTCGTTAGGGTGCGTCAGGGTGCGTCGTTAGGGTGCGTCCGGGTGCGTCGTTAGGGTTCGTCAGGGTGCGTTGTGTCGTCAGGGTGCGTTGTTAGGGTGTGTCAGGGTGCGTCGTTAGGGTTCGTCAGGGTGCGTCGTTAGGGTGCGTCAGGGTGCGTCGTTAGGGTTCGTCAGGGTGCGTCGTTAGGGTGCGTCGTTAGGGTGCGTCAGGGTGCGTCGTTAGGGTTCGTCAGGGTGCGTCCTGTCGTTAGGGTGCGTTGTTAGGGTGCGTCAGGGTGCGTCGTTAGGGTGCGTCGTTAGGTGCGTCCTGTCGTTAGGGTGCGTCGTTAGGGTTCGTCAGGGTGCGTCGTTAGGGTGCGTCAGGGTGCGTTGTTAGGGTGCGTCAGGGTGCGTCGTTAGGGTTCGTCAGGGTGTCGTCAGGGTGCGTCGTTAGGGTGCGTCAGGGTGCGTCGTTAAGGTTCGTCAGGGTGCGTCGTTAGGGTTCGTCAGGGTGCGTCGTTAGGGTGCGTCAGGGTGCGTCGTTAGGGTTCGTCAGGGTGCGTCGTTAGGGTGCGTCAGGGTGCGTCGTTAAGGTTCGTCAGGGTGCGTCGTTAGGGTTCGTCAGGGTGCGTCGTTAGGGTGCGTCAGGGTGCGTCGTTAGGGTTCGTCAGGGTGCGTTGTGTCGTCAGGGTGCGTTGTTAGGGTGTGTTAGGGTGCGTCGTTAGGGTGCGTCAGGGTGCGTCGTTAGGGTGCATCAGGGTGCGTCGTTAGGGTGTGTCAGGGTGCGTCGTTAGGGTGCGATAGGGTGCGTCGTTAGGGTGCGTCAGGGTGCGTCGTTAAGGTTCGTCAGGTTGCGTCGTTAGGGTTCGTCAGGGTGCGTCGTTAGGGTGCGTCAGGGTGCGTTGTGTCGTCAGGGTGCGTTGTTATGGTGCGTCAGGGTGCGTCGTTAGGGTGTGTCAGGGTGCGTCGTTAGGGTGCGTTAGGGTGCGATAGGGTGCGTCGTTAGGGTGCGTCGTTAGGGTGCGATAGGTTGCGTCGTTAGGGTGCGTCGTTAGGGTTCGTCAGGGTGCGTTGTGTCGTCAGGGTGCGTTGTTAGGGTGCGTCGTTAGGGTGCGTCGTTAGGGTGCGTTGTGTCGTCAGGGTGCGTTGTTAGGGTTCGTCAGGGTGCGTCGTTAGGGTGTGTCAGGGTGCGTAGTTATGGTGCGTCACGGTGCATCGTTAGGGTGCGGCAGGGTGCGTTGTGTCGTCAGGGTGCGTTGTTAGGGTGCGTCAGGGTGCGTCGTTACGGTGCGTCAGGGTGCGTCGTTAAGGTTCGTCAGGGTGCGTCGTTAGGGTTCGTCAGGGTGCGTCGTTAGGGTGCGTCAGGGTGCGTCGTTAGGGTGCATCAGGGTGCGTTGTGTCGTCAGGGTGCGTTGTTAAGGTGTGTCAGGGTGCGTCGTTAGGGTGCGATAGGGTGCGTCGTTAGGGTTCGTCAGGGTGCGTTGTGTCGTCAGGGTGCGTTGTTAGGGTGCGTCAGGGTGCGTCGTTAGGGTGCGTCAGGGTGCGTCGTTAGGGTTCGTCAGGGTGCGTCGTTAGGGTGCGTCAGGGTTCGTCGTTAGGGTTCGTCAGGGTGCGTTGTGTCGTCAGGGTGCGTTGTTAGGGTGTGTCAGGGTGCGTCGTTAGGGTTCGTCAGGGTGCGTCGTTAGGGTGCGCCAGGGTGCGTCGTTAGGGTGCGTCAGGGTTCGTCGTTAGGGTTCGTCAGGGTGCGTTGTGTCGTCAGGGTGCGTTGTTAGGGTGTGTCAGGGTGCGTCGTTAGGGTGCGATAGGGTGCGTCGTTAGGGTGCGTCGTTAGGGTGCGTTAGGGTGCGTTGTTAGGGTTCGTCAGGGTGCGTCGTTAGGGTGTGTCAGGGTGCGTCGTTATGGTGCGTCAGGGTGCGTCGTTAGGGTGCGGCAGGGTGCGTTGTGTCATCAGGGTGCGTTGTTAGGGTGCGTCAGGGTGCGTTGTTAGGGTGCGTCAGGGTGCGTCGTTAAGGTTCGTCAGGGTGCGTCGTTAGGGTTCGTCAGGGTGCGTCATTAGGGTGCGTCAGGGTGCGTCGTTAGGGTGCGTCAGGGTGCGTCGTTAGGGTTCGTCAGGGTGCGTTGTGTCGTCAGGGTGCGTTGTTAAGGTGTGTCAGGGTGCGTCGTTAGGGTGCGTCGTTAGGGTGCGTTGTGTCGTCAGGGTGCGTTGTTAGGGTTCGTCAGGGTGCGTCGTTAGGGTGTGTCAGGGTGCGTAGTTATGGTGCGTCACGGTGCATTGTTAGGGTGCGGCAGGGTGCGTTGTGTCGTCAGGGTGCGTTGTTAGGGTGCGTCAGGGTGCGTCGTTACGGTGCGTCAGGGTGCGTCGTTAAGGTTCGTCAGGGTGCGTCGTTAGGGTTCGTCAGGGTGCGTCGTTAGGGTGCGTCAGGGTGCGTCGTTAGGGTGCATCAGGGTGCGTTGTGTCGTCAGGGTGCGTTGTTAAGGTGTGTCAGGGTGCGTCGTTAGGGTGCGATAGGGTGCGTCGTCAGGGTTCGTCAGGGTGCGTTGTGTCGTCAGGGTGCGTTGTTAGGGTGCGTCAGGGTGCGTCGTTAGGGTGCGTCAGGGTGCGTCGTTAGGGTTCGTCAGGGTGCGTCGTTAGGGTTCGTCAGGGTGCGTCGTTAGGGTGCGTAAGGGTGCGTCGTTAGGGTTCGTCAGGGTGCGTCGTTAGGGTGCGTCAGGGTTCGTCGTTAGGGTTCGTCAGGGTGCGTTGTGTCGTCAGGGTGCGTTGTTAGGGTGTGTCAGGGTGCGTCGTTAGGGTTCGTCAGGGTGCGTCGTTAGGGTGCGCCAGGGTGCGTCGTTAGGGTGCGTCAGGGTTCGTCGTTAGGGTTCGTCAGGGTGCGTTGTGTCGTCAGGGTGCGTTGTTAGGGTGTGTCAGGGTGCGTCGTTAGGGTTCGTCAGGGTGCGTCGTTAGGGTGCGCCAGGGTGCGTCGTTAGGGTGCGTCAGGGTGCGTCGTTAGGGTTCGTCAGGGTGCGTCGTTAGGGTGCGTCAGGGTGCGTTGTTAGGGTGCGTCAGGGTGCGTCGTTAGGGTTCGTCAGGGTGCGTTGTGTCGTCAGGGTGCGTTGTTAGGGTGTGTCAGGGTGCGTCGTTAGGGTGCGTCGTTAGGGTGCGTTAGGGTGCGTCAGGGTGCGTCGTTAGGGTGCGTCAGGGTGCGTCGTTAGGGTTCGTCAGGGTGCGTTGTGTCGTCAGGGTGCGTTGTTAGGGTGCGTCAGGGTGCGATGTTAGGGTGTGTCAGGGTGCGTCGTTAGGGTGCGTTAGGGTGCGTCGTGCGTCGTTAGGGTGCGTTAGGGTGCGTCAGGGTGCGTCGTTAGGGTGCGTCAGGGTGCGTCGTTAGGGTGCGTCAGGGTGCGTCGTTAAGGTTCGTCAGGGTGCGTCGTTAGGGTTCGTCAGGGTGCGTCGTTAGGGTGCGTCAGGGTGCGTCGTTAGGGTTCGTCAGGGTGCGTTGTGTCGTCAGGGTGCGTTGTTAGGGTGTGTTAGGGTGCGTCGTTAGGGTGCGTCAGGGTGCGTCCTGTCGTTAGGGTGCGTCGTTAGGGTGCGTCAGGGTGCGTTGTGTCGTCAGGGTGCGTTGTTATGGTGCGTCAGGGTGCGTCGTTAGGGTGTGTCAGGGTGCGTCGTTAGGGTGCGTTAGGGTGCGATAGGGTGCGTCGTTAGGGTGCGTCGTTAGGGTGCGATAGGTTGCGTCGTTAGGGTGCGTCGTTAGGGTTCGTCAGGGTGCGTTGTGTCGTCAGGGTGCGTTGTTAGGGTGCGTCGTTAGGGTGCGTCGTTAGGGTGCGTTGTGTCGTCAGGGTGCGTTGTTAGGGTTCGTCAGGGTGCGTCGTTAGGGTGTGTCAGGGTGCGTAGTTATGGTGCGTCACGGTGCATCGTTAGGGTGCGGCAGGGTGCGTTGTGTCGTCAGGGTGCGTTGTTAGGGTGCGTCAGGGTGCGTCGTTACGGTGCGTCAGGGTGCGTCGTTAAGGTTCGTCAGGGTGCGTCGTTAGGGTTCGTCAGGGTGCGTCGTTAGGGTGCGTCAGGGTGCGTCGTTAGGGTGCATCAGGGTGCGTTGTGTCGTCAGGGTGCGTTGTTAAGGTGTGTCAGGGTGCGTCGTTAGGGTGCGATAGGGTGCGTCGTTAGGGTTCGTCAGGGTGCGTTGTGTCGTCAGGGTGCGTTGTTAGGGTGCGTCAGGGTGCGTCGTTAGGGTGCGTCAGGGTGCGTCGTTAGGGTTCGTCAGGGTGCGTCGTTAGGGTGCGTCAGGGTTCGTCGTTAGGGTTCGTCAGGGTGCGTTGTGTCGTCAGGGTGCGTTGTTAGGGTGTGCGTCAGTTCGTCAGGGTGCGTCGTTAGGGTGCGCCAGGGTGCGTCGTTAGGGTGCGTCAGGGTGCGTCGTTAGGGTTCGTCAGGGTGCGTTGTGTCGTCAGGGTGCGTTGTTAGGGTGTGTCAGGGTGCGTCGTTAGGGTGCGATAGGGTGCGTCGTTAGGGTGCGTCGTTAGGGTGCGTTAGGGTGCGTTGTTAGGGTTCGTCAGGGTGCGTCGTTAGGGTGTGTCAGGGTGCGTCGTTATGGTGCGTCAGGGTGCGTCGTTAGGGTGCGGCAGGGTGCGTTGTGTCGTCAGGGTGCGTTGTTAGGGTGCGTCAGGGTGCGTTGTTAGGGTGCGTCAGGGTGCGTCGTTAAGGTTGCGTCAGGGTGCGTCGTTAGGGTTCGTCAGGGTGCGTCGTTAGGGTGCGTCAGGGTGCGTCGTTAGGGTTCGTCAGGGTGCGTTGTGTCGTCAGGGTGCGTTGTTAGGGTGCGTCAGGGTGCGTCGTTAGGGTGCGTCGTTAGGGTGCGTTGTGTAATCAGGGTGCGTTGTTAGGGTTCGTCAGGGTGCGTCGTTAGGGTGTGTCAGGGTGCGTAGTTATGGTGCGTCACGGTGCGTTGTTAGGGTGCGGCAGGGTGCGTTGTGTCGTCAGGGTGCGTTGTTAGGGTGCGTCAGGGTGCGTCGTTAGGGTGCGTCAGGGTGCGTCGTTAAGGTTCGTCAGGGTGCGTCGTTAGGGTTCGTCAGGGTGCGTCGTTAGGGTGCGTCAGGGTGCGTCGTTAGGGTGCATCAGGGTGCGTTGTGTCGTCAGGGTGCGTTGTTAAGGTGTGTCAGGGTGCGTCGTTAGGGTGCGATAGGGTGCGTCGTCAGGGTTCGTCAGGGTGCGTTGTGTCGTCAGGGTGCGTTGTTAGGGTGCGTCAGGGTGCGTCGTTAGGGTGCGTCAGGGTGCGTCGTTAGGGTTCGTCAGGGTGCGTCGTTAGGGTTCGTCAGGGTGCGTCGTTAGGGTGCGTAAGGGTGCGTCGTTAGGGTTCGTCAGGGTGCGTCGTTAGGGTGCGTCAGGGTTCGTCGTTAGGGTTCGTCAGGGTGCGTTGTGTCGTCAGGGTGCGTTGTTAGGGTGTGTCAGGGTGCGTCGTTAGGGTTCGTCAGGGTGCGTCGTTAGGGTGCGCCAGGGTGCGTCGTTAGGGTGCGTCAGGGTTCGTCGTTAGGGTTCGTCAGGGTGCGTTGTGTCGTCAGGGTGCGTCGTTAGGGTGTGTCAGGGTGCGTCGTTAGGGTTCGTCAGGGTGCGTCGTTAGGGTGCGCCAGGGTGCGTCGTTAGGGTGCGTCAGGGTGCGTCGTTAGGGTTCGTCAGGGTGCGTCGTTAGGGTGCGTCAGGGTGCGTTGTTAGGGTGCGTCAGGGTGCGTTGTTAGGGTTCGTCAGGGTGCGTTGTGTCGTCAGGGTGCGTTGTTAGGGTGTGTCAGGGTGCGTCGTTAGGGTGCGTCGTTAGGGTGCGTTAGGGTGCGTCAGGGTGCGTCGTTAGGGTGCGTCAGGGTGCGTCGTTAGGGTTCGTCAGGGTGCGTTGTGTCGTCAGGGTGCGTTGTTAGGGTGCGTCAGGGTGCGTCGTTAGGGTGTGTCAGGGTGCGTCGTTAGGGTGCGTTAGGGTGCGATAGGGTGCGTCGTTAGGGTGCGTTAGGGTGCGTCAGGGTGCGTCGTTAGGGTGCGTCAGGGTGCGTCGTTAGGGTGCGTCAGGGTGCGTCGTTAAGGTTCGTCAGGGTGCGTCGTTAGGGTTCGTCAGGGTGCGTCGTTAGGGTGCGTCAGGGTGCGTCGTTAGGGTTCGTCAGGGTGCGTTGTGTCGTCAGGGTGCGTTGTTAGGGTGTGTTAGGGTGCGTCGTTAGGGTGCGTCAGGGTGCGTCGTTAGGGTCGTCAGGGTGCGTTTGTGCGTCAGGGTGCGTTAGGGTGTCAGGGTGCTTCGTTAGGGTGTGTCAGGGTGCGTCGTTAGGGTGCGTTAGGGTGCGATAGGGTGCGTCGTTAGGGTGCGTCGTTAGGGTGCGATAGGTTGCGTCGTTAGGGTGCGTCGTTAGGGTTCGTCAGGGTGCGTTGTGTCGTCAGGGTGCGTTGTTAGGGTGCGTCGTTAGGGTGCGTCGTTAGGGTGCGTTGTGTCGTCAGGGTGCGTTGTTAGGGTTCGTCAGGGTGCGTCGTTAGGGTGTGTCAGGGTGCGTAGTTATGGTGCGTCACGGTGCATCGTTAGGGTGCGGCAGGGTGCGTTGTGTCGTCAGGGTGCGTTGTTAGGGTGCGTCAGGGTGCGTCGTTACGGTGCGTCAGGGTGCGTCGTTAAGGTTCGTCAGGGTGCGTCGTTAGGGTTCGTCAGGGTGCGTCGTTAGGGTGCGTCAGGGTGCGTCGTTAGGGTGCATCAGGGTGCGTTGTGTCGTCAGGGTGCGTTGTTAAGGTGTGTCAGGGTGCGTCGTTAGGGTGCGATAGGGTGCGTCGTTAGGGTTCGTCAGGGTGCGTTGTGTCGTCAGGGTGCGTTGTTAGGGTGCGTCAGGGTGCGTCGTTAGGGTGCGTCAGGGTGCGTCGTTAGGGTTCGTCAGGGTGCGTCGTTAGGGTGCGTCAGGGTTCGTCGTTAGGGTTCGTCAGGGTGCGTTGTGTCGTCAGGGTGCGTTGTTAGGGTGTGTCAGGGTGCGTCGTTAGGGTTCGTCAGGGTGCGTCGTTAGGGTGCGCCAGGGTGCGTCGTTAGGGTGCGTCAGGGTTCGTCGTTAGGGTTCGTCAGGGTGCGTTGTGTCGTCAGGGTGCGTTGTTAGGGTGTGTCAGGGTGCGTCGTTAGGGTGCGATAGGGTGCGTCGTTAGGGTGCGTCGTTAGGGTGCGTTAGGGTGCGTTGTTAGGGTTCGTCAGGGTGCGTCGTTAGGGTGTGTCAGGGTGCGTCGTTATGGTGCGTCAGGGTGCGTCGTTAGGGTGCGGCAGGGTGCGTTGTGTCATCAGGGTGCGTTGTTAGGGTGCGTCAGGGTGCGTTGTTAGGGTGCGTCAGGGTGCGTCGTTAAGGTTCGTCAGGGTGCGTCGTTAGGGTTCGTCAGGGTGCGTCATTAGGGTGCGTCAGGGTGCGTCGTTAGGGTGCGTCAGGGTGCGTCGTTAGGGTTCGTCAGGGTGCGTTGTGTCGTCAGGGTGCGTTGTTAAGGTGTGTCAGGGTGCGTCGTTAGGGTGCGTCGTTAGGGTGCGTTGTGTCGTCAGGGTGCGTTGTTAGGGTTCGTCAGGGTGCGTCGTTAGGGTGTGTCAGGGTGCGTAGTTATGGTGCGTCACGGTGCATTGTTAGGGTGCGGCAGGGTGCGTTGTGTCGTCAGGGTGCGTTGTTAGGGTGCGTCAGGGTGCGTCGTTACGGTGCGTCAGGGTGCGTCGTTAAGGTTCGTCAGGGTGCGTCGTTAGGGTTCGTCAGGGTGCGTCGTTAGGGTGCGTCAGGGTGCGTCGTTAGGGTGCATCAGGGTGCGTTGTGTCGTCAGGGTGCGTTGTTAAGGTGTGTCAGGGTGCGTCGTTAGGGTGCGATAGGGTGCGTCGTCAGGGTTCGTCAGGGTGCGTTGTGTCGTCAGGGTGCGTTGTTAGGGTGCGTCAGGGTGCGTCGTTAGGGTGCGTCAGGGTGCGTCGTTAGGGTTCGTCAGGGTGCGTCGTTAGGGTTCGTCAGGGTGCGTCGTTAGGGTGCGTAAGGGTGCGTCGTTAGGGTTCGTCAGGGTGCGTCGTTAGGGTGCGTCAGGGTTCGTCGTTAGGGTTCGTCAGGGTGCGTTGTGTCGTCAGGGTGCGTTGTTAGGGTGTGTCAGGGTGCGTCGTTAGGGTTCGTCAGGGTGCGTCGTTAGGGTGCGCCAGGGTGCGTCGTTAGGGTGCGTCAGGGTTCGTCGTTAGGGTTCGTCAGGGTGCGTTGTGTCGTCAGGGTGCGTTGTTAGGGTGTGTCAGGGTGCGTCGTTAGGGTTCGTCAGGGTGCGTCGTTAGGGTGCGCCAGGGTGCGTCGTTAGGGTGCGTCAGGGTGCGTCGTTAGGGTTCGTCAGGGTGCGTCGTTAGGGTGCGTCAGGGTGCGTTGTTAGGGTGCGTCAGGGTGCGTCGTTAGGGTTCGTCAGGGTGCGTTGTGTCGTCAGGGTGCGTTGTTAGGGTGTGTCAGGGTGCGTCGTTAGGGTGCGTCGTTAGGGTGCGTTAGGGTGCGTCAGGGTGCGTCGTTAGGGTGCGTCAGGGTGCGTCGTTAGGGTTCGTCAGGGTGCGTTGTGTCGTCAGGGTGCGTTGTTAGGGTGCGTCAGGGTGCGTCGTTAGGGTGTGTCAGGGTGCGTCGTTAGGGTGCGTTAGGGTGCGATAGGGTGCGTCGTTAGGGTGCGTTAGGGTGCGTCAGGGTGCGTCGTTAGGGTGCGTCAGGGTGCGTCGTTAGGGTGCGTCAGGGTGCGTCGTTAAGGTTCGTCAGGGTGCGTCGTTAGGGTTCGTCAGGGTGCGTCGTTAGGGTGCGTCAGGGTGCGTCGTTAGGGTTCGTCAGGGTGCGTTGTGTCGTCAGGGTGCGTTGTTAGGGTGTGTTAGGGTGCGTCGTTAGGGTGCGTCAGGGTGCGTCGTTAGGGTGCATCGTTAGGGTGCGTCAGGGTGCGTTGTGTCGTCAGGGTGCGTTGTTATGGTGCGTCAGGGTGCGTCGTTAGGGTGTGTCAGGGTGCGTCGTTAGGGTGCGTTAGGGTGCGATAGGGTGCGTCGTTAGGGTGCGTCGTTAGGGTGCGATAGGTTGCGTCGTTAGGGTGCGTCGTTAGGGTTCGTCAGGGTGCGTTGTGTCGTCAGGGTGCGTTGTTAGGGTGCGTCGTTAGGGTGCGTCGTTAGGGTGCGTTGTGTCGTCAGGGTGCGTTGTTAGGGTTCGTCAGGGTGCGTCGTTAGGGTGTGTCAGGGTGCGTAGTTATGGTGCGTCACGGTGCATCGTTAGGGTGCGGCAGGGTGCGTTGTGTCGTCAGGGTGCGTTGTTAGGGTGCGTCAGGGTGCGTCGTTACGGTGCGTCAGGGTGCGTCGTTAAGGTTCGTCAGGGTGCGTCGTTAGGGTTCGTCAGGGTGCGTCGTTAGGGTGCGTCAGGGTGCGTCGTTAGGGTGCATCAGGGTGCGTTGTGTCGTCAGGGTGCGTTGTTAAGGTGTGTCAGGGTGCGTCGTTAGGGTGCGATAGGGTGCGTCGTTAGGGTTCGTCAGGGTGCGTTGTGTCGTCAGGGTGCGTTGTTAGGGTGCGTCAGGGTGCGTCGTTAGGGTGCGTCAGGGTGCGTCGTTAGGGTTCGTCAGGGTGCGTCGTTAGGGTGCGTCAGGGTTCGTCGTTAGGGTTCGTCAGGGTGCGTTGTGTCGTCAGGGTGCGTTGTTAGGGTGTGTCACGGTGCGTCGTTAGGGTTCGTCAGGGTGCGTCGTTAGGGTGCGCCAGGGTGCGTCGTTAGGGTGCGTAGGGTGCGTCGTTAGGGTGCGTCAGGGTGCGTTGTGTCGTCAGGGTGCGTTGTTAGGGTGTGTCAGGGTGCGTCGTTAGGGTGCGATAGGGTGCGTCGTTAGGGTGCGTCGTTAGGGTGCGTTAGGGTGCGTTGTTAGGGTTCGTCAGGGTGCGTCGTTAGGGTGTGTCAGGGTGCGTCGTTATGGTGCGTCAGGGTGCGTCGTTAGGGTGCGGCAGGGTGCGTTGTGTCATCAGGGTGCGTTGTTAGGGTGCGTCAGGGTGCGTTGTTAGGGTGCGTCAGGGTGCGTCGTTAAGGTTCGTCAGGGTGCGTCGTTAGGGTTCGTCAGGGTGCGTCATTAGGGTGCGTCAGGGTGCGTCGTTAGGGTGCGTCAGGGTGCGTCGTTAGGGTTCGTCAGGGTGCGTTGTGTCGTCAGGGTGCGTTGTTAAGGTGTGTCAGGGTGCGTCGTTAGGGTGCGTCGTTAGGGTGCGTTGTGTCGTCAGGGTGCGTTGTTAGGGTTCGTCAGGGTGCGTCGTTAGGGTGTGTCAGGGTGCGTAGTTATGGTGCGTCACGGTGCATTGTTAGGGTGCGGCAGGGTGCGTTGTGTCGTCAGGGTGCGTTGTTAGGGTGCGTCAGGGTGCGTCGTTACGGTGCGTCAGGGTGCGTCGTTAAGGTTCGTCAGGGTGCGTCGTTAGGGTTCGTCAGGGTGCGTCGTTAGGGTGCGTCAGGGTGCGTCGTTAGGGTGCATCAGGGTGCGTTGTGTCGTCAGGGTGCGTTGTTAAGGTGTGTCAGGGTGCGTCGTTAGGGTGCGATAGGGTGCGTCGTCAGGGTTCGTCAGGGTGCGTTGTGTCGTCAGGGTGCGTTGTTAGGGTGCGTCAGGGTGCGTCGTTAGGGTGCGTCAGGGTGCGTCGTTAGGGTTCGTCAGGGTGCGTCGTTAGGGTTCGTCAGGGTGCGTCGTTAGGGTGCGTAAGGGTGCGTCGTTAGGGTTCGTCAGGGTGCGTCGTTAGGGTGCGTCAGGGTTCGTCGTTAGGGTTCGTCAGGGTGCGTTGTGTCGTCAGGGTGCGTTGTTAGGGTGTGTCAGGGTGCGTCGTTAGGGTTCGTCAGGGTGCGTCGTTAGGGTGCGCCAGGGTGCGTCGTTAGGGTGCGTCAGGGTTCGTCGTTAGGGTTCGTCAGGGTGCGTTGTGTCGTCAGGGTGCGTTGTTAGGGTGTGTCAGGGTGCGTCGTTAGGGTGCGATAGGGTGCGTCGTTAGGGTGCGTCGTTAGGGTGCGTTAGGGTGCGTTGTTAGGGTTCGTCAGGGTGCGTCGTTAGGGTGTGTCAGGGTGCGTCGTTATGGTGCGTCAGGGTGCGTCGTTAGGGTGCGGCAGGGTGCGTTGTGTCATCAGGGTGCGTTGTTAGGGTGCGTCAGGGTGCGTCGTTAGGGTGCGCCAGGGTGCGTCGTTAGGGTGCGTCAGGGTGCGTCGTTAGGGTTCGTCAGGGTGCGTTGTGTCGTCAGGGTGCGTTGTTAGGGTGTGTCAGGGTGCGTCGTTAGGGTGCGATAGGGTGCGTCGTTAGGGTGCGTCGTTAGGGTGCGTTAGGGTGCGTTGTTAGGGTTCGTCAGGGTGCGTCGTTAGGGTGTGTCAGGGTGCGTCGTTATGGTGCGTCAGGGTGCGTCGTTAGGGTGCGGCAGGGTGCGTTGTGTCATCAGGGTGCGTTGTTAGGGTGCGTCAGGGTGCGTTGTTAGGGTGCGTCAGGGTGCGTCGTTAAGGTTCGTCAGGGTGCGTCGTTAGGGTTCGTCAGGGTGCGTCATTAGGGTGCGTCAGGGTGCGTCGTTAGGGTGCGTCAGGGTGCGTCGTTAGGGTTCGTCAGGGTGCGTTGTGTCGTCAGGGTGCGTTGTTAAGGTGTGTCAGGGTGCGTCGTTAGGGTGCGTCGTTAGGGTGCGTTGTGTCGTCAGGGTGCGTTGTTAGGGTTCGTCAAGGTGCGTCGTTAGGGTGTGTCAGGGTGCGTAGTTATGGTGCGTCACGGTGCATTGTTAGGGTGCGGCAGGGTGCGTTGTGTCGTCAGGGTGCGTTGTTAGGGTGCGTCAGGGTGCGTCGTTACGGTGCGTCAGGGTGCGTCGTTAGGGTTCGTCAGGGTGCGTCGTTAGGGTTCGTCAGGGTGCGTCGTTAGGGTGCGTCAGGGTGCGTCGTTAGGGTGCATCAGGGTGCGTTGTGTCGTCAGGGTGCGTTGTTAAGGTGTGTCAGGGTGCGTCGTTAGGGTGCGATAGGGTGCGTCGTCAGGGTTCGTCAGGGTGCGTTGTGTCGTCAGGGTGCGTTGTTAGGGTGCGTCAGGGTGCGTCGTTAGGGTGCGTCAGGGTGCGTCGTTAGGGTTCGTCAGGGTGCGTCGTTAGGGTTCGTCAGGGTGCGTCGTTAGGGTGCGTAAGGGTGCGTCGTTAGGGTTCGTCAGGGTGCGTCGTTAGGGTGCGTCAGGGTTCGTCGTTAGGGTTCGTCAGGGTGCGTTGTGTCGTCAGGGTGCGTTGTTAGGGTGTGTCAGGGTGCGTCGTTAGGGTTCGTCAGGGTGCGTCGTTAGGGTGCGCCAGGGTGCGTCGTTAGGGTGCGTCAGGGTTCGTCGTTAGGGTTCGTCAGGGTGCGTTGTGTCGTCAGGGTGCGTTGTTAGGGTGTGTCAGGGTGCGTCGTTAGGGTTCGTCAGGGTGCGTCGTTAGGGTGCGCCAGGGTGCGTCGTTAGGGTGCGTCAGGGTGCGTCGTTAGGGTTCGTCAGGGTGCGTCGTTAGGGTGCGTCAGGGTGCGTTGTTAGGGTGCGTCAGGGTGCGTCGTTAGGGTTCGTCAGGGTGCGTTGTGTCGTCAGGGTGCGTTGTTAGGGTGTGTCAGGGTGCGTCGTTAGGGTGCGTCGTTAGGGTGCGTTAGGGTGCGTCAGGGTGCGTCGTTAGGGTGCGTCAGGGTGCGTCGTTAGGGTTCGTCAGGGTGCGTTGTGTCGTCAGGGTGCGTTGTTAGGGTGCGTCAGGGTGCGTCGTTAGGGTGTGTCAGGGTGCGTCGTTAGGGTGCGTTAGGGTGCGATAGGGTGCGTCGTTAGGGTGCGTTAGGGTGCGTCAGGGTGCGTCGTTAGGGTGCGTCAGGGTGCGTCGTTAGGGTGCGTCAGGGTGCGTCGTTAAGGTTCGTCAGGGTGCGTCGTTAGGGTTCGTCAGGGTGCGTCGTTAGGGTGCGTCAGGGTGCGTCGTTAGGGTTCGTCAGGGTGCGTTGTGTCGTCAGGGTGCGTTGTTAGGGTGTGTCAGGGTGCATCGTTAGGGTGTGTCAGGGTGCGTCGTTAGGGTGCGTCAGGGTGCGTCGTTAGGGTGCGTCAGGGTGCGTCGTTAGGGTTCGTCAGGGTGCGTTGTGTCGTCAGGGTGCGTTGTTAGGGTGCGTCAGGGTGCATCGTTAGGGTGTGTCAGGGTGCGTCGTTAGGGTGCGATAGGGTGCGTCGTTAGGGTGCGTCAGGGTGCGTCGTTAAGGTTCGTCAGGTTGCGTCGTTAGGGTTCGTCAGGGTGCGTCGTTAGGGTGCGTCAGGGTGCGTTGTGTCGTCAGGGTGCGTTGTTATGGTGCGTCAGGGTGCGTCGTTAGGGTGTGTCAGGGTGCGTCGTTAGGGTGCGTTAGGGTGCGATAGGGTGCGTCGTTAGGGTGCGTCGTTAGGGTGCGATAGGTTGCGTCGTTAGGGTGCGTCGTTAGGGTTCGTCAGGGTGCGTTGTGTCGTCAGGGTGCGTTGTTAGGGTGCGTCGTTAGGGTGCGTCGTTAGGGTGCGTTGTGTCGTCAGGGTGCGTTGTTAGGGTTCGTCAGGGTGCGTCGTTAGGGTGTGTCAGGGTGCGTAGTTATGGTGCGTCACGGTGCATCGTTAGGGTGCGGCAGGGTGCGTTGTGTCGTCAGGGTGCGTTGTTAGGGTGCGTCAGGGTGCGTCGTTACGGTGCGTCAGGGTGCGTCGTTAAGGTTCGTCAGGGTGCGTCGTTAGGGTTCGTCAGGGTGCGTCGTTAGGGTGCGTCAGGGTGCGTCGTTAGGGTGCATCAGGGTGCGTTGTGTCGTCAGGGTGCGTTGTTAAGGTGTGTCAGGGTGCGTCGTTAGGGTGCGATAGGGTGCGTCGTTAGGGTTCGTCAGGGTGCGTTGTGTCGTCAGGGTGCGTTGTTAGGGTGCGTCAGGGTGCGTCGTTAGGGTGCGTCAGGGTGCGTCGTTAGGGTTCGTCAGGGTGCGTCGTTAGGGTGCGTCAGGGTTCGTCGTTAGGGTTCGTCAGGGTGCGTTGTGTCGTCAGGGTGCGTTGTTAGGGTGTGTCAGGGTGCGTCGTTAGGGTTCGTCAGGGTGCGTCGTTAGGGTGCGCCAGGGTGCGTCGTTAGGGTGCGTCAGGGTTCGTCGTTAGGGTTCGTCAGGGTGCGTTGTGTCGTCAGGGTGCGTTGTTAGGGTGTGTCAGGGTGCGTCGTTAGGGTGCGTTAGGGTGCGTCGTTAGGGTGCGTTAGGGTGCGTCGTTAGGGTTCGTCAGGGTGCGTCGTTAGGGTGTGTCAGGGTGCGTTGTTATGGTGCGTCAGGGTGCGTCGTTAGGGTGCGGCAGGGTGCGTTGTGTCGTCAGGGTGCGTTGTTAGGGTGCGTCAGGGTGCGTCGTTAGGGTGCGTCAGGGTGCGTCGTTAGGGTTCGTCAGGGTGCGTCGTTAGGGTTCGTCAGGGTGCGTCATCAGGGTGCGTCAGGGTGCGTCGTTAGGGTGCGTCAGGGTGCGTCGTTAGGGTTCGTCAGGGTGCGTTGTGTCGTCAGGGTGCGTTGTTAAGGTGTGTCAGGGTGCGTCGTTAGGGTGCGTCGTTAGGGTGCGTTGTGTCGTCAGGGTGCGTTGTTAGGGTTCGTCAGGGTGCGTCGTTAGGGTGTGTCAGGGTGCGTAGTTATGGTGCGTCACGGTGCATCGTTAGGGTGCGGCAGGGTGCGTTGTGTCGTCAGGGTGCGTTGTTAGGGTGCGTCAGGGTGCGTCGTTACGGTGCGTCAGGGTGCGTCGTTAAGGTTTGTCAGGGTGCGTCGTTAGGGTTCGTCAGGGTGCGTCGTTAGGGTGCGTCAGGGTGCGTCGTTAGGGTGCGTCAGGGTGCGTTGTGTCGTCAGGGTGCGTTGTTAAGGTGTGTCAGGGTGCGTCGTTAGGGTGCGATAGGGTGCGTCGTCAGGGTTCGTCAGGGTGCGTTGTGTCGTCAGGGTGCGTTGTTAGGGTGTGTCAGGGTGCGTCGTTAGGGTGCGTCAGGGTGCGTCGTTAGGGTTCGTCAGGGTGCGTTGTGTCATCAGGGTGCGTTGTTAGGGTGCGTCAGGGTGCGTCGTTAGGGTGCGTCAGGGTGCGTCGTTAGGGTTCGTCAGGGTGCGTCGTTAGGGTTCGTCAGGGTGCGTCATTAGGGTGCGTCAGGGTGCGTCGTTAGGGTGCGTCAGGGTGCGTCGTTAGGGTTCGTCAGGGTGCGTTGTGTCGTCAGGGTGCGTTGTTAAGGTGTGTCAGGGTGCGTCGTTAGGGTGCGATAGGGTGCGTCGTTAGGGTTCGTCAGGGTGCGTTGTGTCATCAGGGTGCGTTGTTAGGGTGAGTCAGGGTGCGTCGTTAGGGTGCGTCAGGGTGCGTCGTTAAGGTCGTCAGGGTGCGTCGTTAGGGTTCGTCAGGGTGCGTCGTTAGGGTGCGTCAGGGTGCGTCGTTAGGGTGCGTTGTTAGGGTGCGTCAGGGTGCGTCGTTAGGGTGCGTCAGGGTGCGTCCTGTCGTTAGGGTGCGTCGTTAGGGTTCGTCAGAGTGCGTCGTTAGGGTGCGTCAGGGTGCATCATTAGGGTGCGTCAGGGTGCGTCGTTAGGGTTCGTCAGGGTGCGTCCTGTCGTTAGGGTGCGTTGTTAGGGTGCGTCAGGGTGCGTCGTTAGGGTGCGTCCGGGTGCGTCCTGTCGTTAGGGTGCGTCGTTAGGGTTCGTCAGGGTGCGTCGTTAGGGTGCGTCAGGGTGCGTTGTTAGGGTGCGTCAGGGTGCGTCGTTAGGGTTCGTCAGGGTGCGTTGTGTCGTCAGGGTGCGTTGTTAGGGTGTGTCAGGGTGCGTCGTTAGGGTGCGTCGTTAGGGTGCGTCGTTAGGGTGCGGCAGGGTGCGTTGTGTCGTCAGGGTGCGTTGTTAGGGTGCGTCAGGGTGCGTCGTTAGGGTGCGTCAGGGTGCGTCGTTAAGGTTCGTCAGGGTGCGTCGTTAGGGTTCGTCAGGGTGCGTCGTTAGGGTGCGTCAGGGTGCGTCGTTAGGGTGCGTCAGGGTGCGTCGTTAGGGTTCGTCAGGGTGCGTTGTGTCGTCAGGGTGCGTTGTTAAGGTGTGTCAGGGTGCGTCGTTAGGGTGCGTTGTGTCGTCAGGGTGCGTTGTTAGGGTTCGTCAGGGTGCGTTGTTAGGGTGTGTCAGGGTGCGTAGTTATGGTGCGTCACGGTGCATTGTTAGGGTGCGGCAGGGTGCGTTGTGTCGTCAGGGTGCGTTGTTAGGGTGCGTCAGGGTGCGTCGTTACGGTGCGTCAGGGTGCGTCGTTAAGGTTCGTCAGGGTGCGTCGTTAGGGTTCGTCAGGGTGCGTCGTTAGGGTGCGTCAGGGTGCGTCGTTAGGGTGCATCAGGGTGCGTTGTGTCGTCAGGGTGCGTTGTTAAGGTGTGTCAGGGTGCGTCGTTAGGGTGCGATAGGGTGCGTCGTCAGGGTTCGTCAGGGTGCGTTGTGTCGTCAGGGTGCGTTGTTAGGGTGCGTCAGGGTGCGTCGTTAGGGTGCGTCAGGGTGCGTCGTTAGGGTTCGTCAGGGTGCGTCGTTAGGGTTCGTCAGGGTGCGTCGTTAGGGTGCGTAAGGGTGCGTCGTTAGGGTTCGTCAGGGTGCGTCGTTAGGGTGCGTCAGGGTGCGTCGTTAGGGTTCGTCAGGGTGCGTTGTGTCGTCAGGGTGCGTTGTTAGGGTGTGTCAGGGTGCGTCGTTAGGGTTCGTCAGGGTGCGTCATTAGGGTGCGCCAGGGTGCGTCGTTAGGGTGCGTCAGGGTTCGTCGTTAGGGTTCGTCAGGGTGCGTTGTGTCGTCAGGGTGCGTTGTTAGGGTGTGTCAGGGTGCGTCGTTAGGGTGCGATAGGGTGCGTCGTTAGGGTGCGTCGTTAGGGTGCGTTAGGGTGCGTTGTTAGGGTTCGTCAGGGTGCGTCGTTAGGGTGTGTCAGGGTGCGTCGTTATGGTGCGTCAGGGTGCGTCGTTAGGGTGCGGCAGGGTGCGTTGTGTCATCAGGGTGCGTTGTTAGGGTGCGTCAGGGTGCGTTGTTAGGGTGCGTCAGGGTGCGTCGTTAAGGTTCGTCAGGGTGCGTCGTTAGGGTTCGTCAGGGTGCGTCATTAGGGTGCGTCAGGGTGCGTCGTTAGGGTGCGTCAGGGTGCGTCGTTAGCGTTCGTCAGGGTGCGTTGTGTCGTCAGGGTGCGTTGTTAGGGTGTGTCAGGGTGCGTCGTTAGGGTGCGATAGGGTGCGTCGTTAGGGTTCGTCAGGGTGCGTTGTGTCGTCAGGGTGCGTTGTTAGGGTGAGTCAGGTTGCGTCGGTAGGGTGCGTCAGGGTGCGTCGTTAAGGTTCGTCAGGGTGCGTCGTTAGGGTTCGTCAGGGTGCGTCGTTAGGGTGCGTCAGGGTGCGTCGTTAGGGTGCGTTGTTAGGGTGCGTCAGGGTGCGTCGTTAGGGTGCGTCAGGGTGCGTCCTGTCGTTAGGGTGCGTCGTTAGGGTTCGTCAGAGTGCGTCGTTAGGGTGCGTCAGGGTGCATCATTAGGGTGCGTCAGGGTGCGTCGTTAGGGTTCGTCAGGGTGCGTCCTGTCGTTAGGGTGCGTTGTTAGGGTGCGTCAGGGTGCGTCGTTAGGGTGCGTCCGGGTGCGTCCTGTCGTTAGGGTGCGTCGTTAGGGTTCGTCAGGGTGCGTCGTTAGGGTGCGTCAGGGTGCGTTGTTAGGGTGCGTCAGGGTGCGTCGTTAGGGTTCGTCAGGGTGCGTTGTGTCGTCAGGGTGCGTTGTTAGGGTGTGTCAGGGTGCGTCGTTAGGGTGCGATAGGGTGCGTCGTTAGGGTGCGTCGTTAGGGTGCGTTAGGGTGCGTTGTTAGGGTTCGTCAGGGTGCGTCGTTAGGGTGTGTCAGGGTGCGTCGTTATGGTGCGTCAGGGTGCGTCGTTAGGGTGCGGCAGGGTGCGTTGTGTCATCAGGGTGCGTTGTTAGGGTGCGTCAGGGTGCGTTGTTAGGGTGCGTCAGGGTGCGTCGTTAAGGTTCGTCAGGGTGCGTCGTTAGGGTTCGTCAGGGTGCGTCATTAGGGTGCGTCAGGGTGCGTCGTTAGGGTGCGTCAGGGTGCGTCGTTAGGGTTCGTCAGGGTGCGTTGTGTCGTCAGGGTGCGTTGTTAAGGTGTGTCAGGGTGCGTCGTTAGGGTGCGATAGGGTGCGTCGTTAGGGTTCGTCAGGGTGCGTTGTGTCGTCAGGGTGCGTTGTTAGGGTGAGTCAGGTTGCGTCGGTAGGGTGCGTCAGGGTGCGTCGTTAAGGTTCGTCAGGGTGCGTCGTTAGGGTTCGTCAGGGTGCGTCGTTAGGGTGCGTCAGGGTGCGTCGTTAGGGTGCGTTGTTAGGGTGCGTCAGGGTGCGTCGTTAGGGTGCGTCAGGGTGCGTCCTGTCGTTAGGGTGCGTCGTTAGGGTTCGTCAGAGTGCGTCGTTAGGGTGCGTCAGGGTGCATCATTAGGGTGCGTCAGGGTGCGTCGTTAGGGTTCGTCAGGGTGCGTCCTGTCGTTAGGGTGCGTTGTTAGGGTGCGTCAGGGTGCGTCGTTAGGGTGCGTCCGGGTGCGTCCTGTCGTTAGGGTGCGTCGTTAGGGTTCGTCAGGGTGCGTCGTTAGGGTGCGTCAGGGTGCGTTGTTAGGGTGCGTCAGGGTGCGTCGTTAGGGTTCGTCAGGGTGCGTTGTGTCGTCAGGGTGCGTTGTTAGGGTGTGTCAGGGTGCGTCGTTAGGGTGCGTCAGGGTGCGTCGTTAGGGTGCGTTAGGGTGCGTCAGGGTGCGTCGTTAGGGTGCGTCAGGGTGCGTCGTTAGGGTTCGTCAGGGTGCGTTGTGTCGTCAGGGTGCGTTGTTAGGGTGTGTCAGGGTGCGTCGTTAGGGTGCGTCAGGGTCGTTAGGGTGTGTCAGGGTGCGTCGTTAGGGTTCGTCAGGGTGCGTCGTTAGGGTGCGTCAGGGTGCGTCGTTAGGGTGCGTCAGGGTGCGTCGTTAGGGTGCGTCCGGGTGCGTCGTTAGGGTTCGTCAGGGTGCGCGTTGTGTTCGTCAGGGTGCGTCGTTAGGGTGTGTCAGGGTGCGTCGTTAGGGTTCGTCAGGGTGCGTCGTTAGGGTGCGTCAGGGTGCGTCGTTAGGGTTCGTCAGGGTGCGTCGTTAGGGTGCGTCGTTAGGGTGCGTCAGGGTGCGTCGTTAGGGTTCGTCAGGGTGCGTCGTTAGGGTGCGTCAGGGTGCGTCGTTAGGGTGCGTAAGGGTGCGTCGTTAGGGTGCGTCAGGGTGCGTCGTTAGGGTGCGTCAGGGTTCGCCGTTAGGGTTCGTCAGGGTGCGTTGTGTCGTCAGGGTGCGTTGTTAGGGTGTGTCAGGGTGCATCGTTAGGGTTCGTCAGGGTGCGTCGTTAGGGTGCGCCAGGGTGCGTCGTTAGGGTGCGTCAGGGTTCGTCGTTAGGGTTCGTCAGGGTGCGCGTTGTGTCGTCAGGGTGCGTTGTTAGGGTGTGTCAGGGTGCGTCGTTAGGGTGCGTCGTTAGGGTGCGTCGTTAGGGTGCGTTAGGGTGCGTTGTTAGGGTTCGTCAGGGTGCGTCGTTAGGGTGTGTCAGGGTGCGTCGTTATGGTGCGTCAGGGTGCGTCGTTAGGGTGCGGCAGGGTGCGTTGTGTCATCAGGGTGCGTTGTTAGGGTGCGTCAGGGTGCGTCGTTAGGGTGCGTCAGGGTGCGTCGTTAAGGTTCGTCAGGGTGCGTAGTTAGGGTTCGTCAGGGTGCGTCGTTAGGGTGCGTCAGGGTGCGTCGTTAGGGTGCGTCAGGGTGCGTCGTTAGGGTTCGTCAGGGTGCGTTGTGTCGTCAGGGTGCGTTGTTAGGGTGTGTCAGGGTGCGTCGTTAGGGTGCGTCAGGGTGCGTCGTTAGGTTTCGTCAGGTTGCGTTGTGTCGTCAGGGTGCGTTGTTAGGGTGCGTCAGGGTGCGTCGGTAGGGTGCGTCAGGGTGCGTCGTTAGGGTTCGTCAGGGTGCGGGTGGTTCGTCAGGGTGCGTCGTTAGGGTCGTCAGGGTGCGTCAGGGTGCGTCAGGGTGCGTCGTTAGGGTGCGTTGTTAGGGTGCGTCAGGGTGCGTCGTTAGGGTGCGTCAGGGTGCGTCCTGTCGTTAGGGTGCGTCGTTAGGGTTCGTCAGAGTGCGTCGTTAGGCTGCGTCAGGGTCCATCATTAGGGTGCGTCAGGGTGCGTCGTTAGGGTTCGTCAGGGTGCGTCCTGTCGTTAGGGTGCGTTGTTAGGGTGCGTCAGGGTGCGTCGTTAGGGTGCGTCCGGGTGCGTCCTGTCGTTAGGGTGCGTCGTTAGGGTTCGTCAGGGTGCGTCGTTAGGGTGCGTCAGGGTGCGTTGTTAGGGTGCGTCAGGGTGCGTCGTTAGGGTTCGTCAGGGTGCGTCGTTAGGGTGCGATAGGGTGCGTCGTTAGGGTGCGTCGTTAGGGTGCGTTAGGGTGCGTTGTTAGGGTTCGTCAGGGTGCGTCGTTAGGGTGTGTCAGGGTGCGTCGTTATGGTGCGTCAGGGTGCGTCGTTAGGGTGCGGCAGGGTGCGTTGTGTCATCAGGGTGCGTTGTTAGGGTGCGTCAGGGTGCGTTGTTAGGGTGCGTCAGGGTGCGTCGTTAAGGTTCGTCAGGGTGCGTCGTTAGGGTTCGTCAGGGTGCGTCATTAGGGTGCGTCAGGGTGCGTCGTTAGGGTGCGTCAGGGTGCGTCGTTAGGGTTCGTCAGGGTGCGTTGTGTCGTCAGGGTGCGTTGTTAAGGTGTGTCAGGGTGCGTCGTTAGGGTGCGATAGGGTGCGTCGTTAGGGTTCGTCAGGGTGCGTTGTGTCGTCAGGGTGCGTTGTTAGGGTGAGTCAGGTTGCGTCGGTAGGGTGCGTCAGGGTGCGTCGTTAAGGTTCGTCAGGGTGCGTCGTTAGGGTTCGTCAGGGTGCGTCGTTAGGGTGCGTCAGGGTGCGTCGTTAGGGTGCGTTGTTAGGGTGCGTCAGGGTGCGTCGTTAGGGTGCGTCAGGGTGCGTCCTGTCGTTAGGGTGCGTCGTTAGGGTTCGTCAGAGTGCGTCGTTAGGGTGCGTCAGGGTGCATCATTAGGGTGCGTCAGGGTGCGTCGTTAGGGTTCGTCAGGGTGCGTCCTGTCGTTAGGGTGCGTTGTTAGGGTGCGTCAGGGTGCGTCGTTAGGGTGCGTCCGGGTGCGTCCTGTCGTTAGGGTGCGTCGTTAGGGTTCGTCAGGGTGCGTCGTTAGGGTGCGTCAGGGTGCGTTGTTAGGGTGCGTCAGGGTGCGTCGTTAGGGTTCGTCAGGGTGCGTTGTGTCGTCAGGGTGCGTTGTTAGGGTGTGTCAGGGTGCGTCGTTAGGGTGCGTCAGGGTGCGTCGTTAGGGTGCGTCAGGGTGCGTCCTGTCGTTAGGGTGCGTCGTTAGGGTTCGTCAGAGTGCGTCGTTAGGCTGCGTCAGGGTCCATCATTAGGGTGCGTCAGGGTGCGTCGTTAGGGTTCGTCAGGGTGCGTCCTGTCGTTAGGGTGCGTTGTTAGGGTGCGTCAGGGTGCGTCGTTAGGGTGCGTCCGGGTGCGTCGTTAGGGTGCGTCAGGGTGCGTCGTAGGGTGCGTCGTTAGGGTTCGTCAGGGTGCGTCGTTAGGGTTCGTCAGGGTGCGTCGTTAGGGTGTGTCAGGGTGCGTCGTTATGGTGCGTCAGGGTGCGTCGTTAGGGTGCGGCAGGGTGCGTTGTGTCATCAGGGTGCGTTGTTAGGGTGCGTCAGGGTGCGTTGTTAGGGTGCGTCAGGGTGCGTCGTTAAGGTTCGTCAGGGTGCGTCGTTAGGGTTCGTCAGGGTGCGTCATTAGGGTGCGTCAGGGTGCGTCGTTAGGGTGCGTCAGGGTGCGTCGTTAGGGTTCGTCAGGGTGCGTTGTGTCGTCAGGGTGCGTTGTTAAGGTGTGTCAGGGTGCGTCGTTAGGGTGCGATAGGGTGCGTCGTTAGGGTTCGTCAGGGTGCGTTGTGTCGTCAGGGTGCGTTGTTAGGGTGAGTCAGGTTGCGTCGGTAGGGTGCGTCAGGGTGCGTCGTTAAGGTTCGTCAGGGTGCGTCGTTAGGGTTCGTCAGGGTGCGTCGTTAGGGTGCGTCAGGGTGCGTCAGGGTGCGTCGTTAGGGTGCGTTGTTAGGGTGCGTCAGGGTGCGTCGTTAGGGTGCGTCAGGGTGCGTCCTGTCGTTAGGGTGCGTCGTTAGGGTTCGTCAGAGTGCGTCGTTAGGGTGCGTCAGGGTGCGTCGTTAGGGTTCGTCAGGGTGCGTCCTGTCGTTAGGGTGCGTTGTTAGGGTGCGTCAGAGTGCGTCGTTAGGGTGCGTCAGGGTCCATCATTAGGGTGCGTCAGGGTGCGTCGTTAGGGTTCGTCAGGGTGCGTCCTGTCGTTAGGGTGCGTTGTTAGGGTGCGTCAGGGTGCGTCGTTAGGGTGCGTCCGGGTGCGTCCTGTCGTTAGGGTGCGTCGTTAGGGTTCGTCAGGGTGCGTCGTTAGGGTGCGTCAGGGTGCGTTGTTAGGGTGCGTCAGGGTGCGTCGTTAGGGTTCGTCAGGGTGCGTCGTTAGGGTGCGATAGGGTGCGTCGTTAGGGTGCGTCGTTAGGGTGCGTTAGGGTGCGTTGTTAGGGTTCGTCAGGGTGCGTCGTTAGGGTGTGTCAGGGTGCGTCGTTATGGTGCGTCAGGGTGCGTCGTTAGGGTGCGGCAGGGTGCGTTGTGTCATCAGGGTGCGTTGTTAGGGTGCGTCAGGGTGCGTTGTTAGGGTGCGTCAGGGTGCGTCGTTAAGGTTCGTCAGGGTGCGTCGTTAGGGTTCGTCAGGGTGCGTCATTAGGGTGCGTCAGGGTGCGTCGTTAGGGTGCGTCAGGGTGCGTCGTTAGGGTTCGTCAGGGTGCGTTGTGTCGTCAGGGTGCGTTGTTAAGGTGTGTCAGGGTGCGTCGTTAGGGTGCGATAGGGTGCGTCGTTAGGGTTCGTCAGGGTGCGTTGTGTCGTCAGGGTGCGTTGTTAGGGTGAGTCAGGTTGCGTCGGTAGGGTGCGTCAGGGTGCGTCGTTAAGGTTCGTCAGGGTGCGTCGTTAGGGTTCGTCAGGGTGCGTCGTTAGGGTGCGTCAGGGTGCGTCAGGGTGCGTCGTTAGGGTGCGTTGTTAGGGTGCGTCAGGGTGCGTCGTTAGGGTGCGTCAGGGTGCGTCCTGTCGTTAGGGTGCGTCGTTAGGGTTCGTCAGAGTGCGTCGTTAGGGTGCGTCAGGGTGCGTCGTTAGGGTTCGTCAGGGTGCGTCCTGTCGTTAGGGTGCGTTGTTAGGGTGCGTCAGGGTGCGTCGTTAGGGTGCGTCCGGGTGCGTCCTGTCGTTAGGGTGCGTCGTTAGGGTTCGTCAGGGTGCGTCGTTAGGGACGCACCCTGACGACGCAACCTGACTCACCCTAACAACGCACCCTGACGACACAACGCACCCTGACGAACCCTAACGACGCACCCTATCGCACCCTAACGACGCACCCTGACACACCTTAACAACGCACCCTGACGACACAACGCACCCTGACGCACCCTAACGACGCACCCTGACGCACCCTAACGACGCACCCTGACGCACCCTAACGACGCACCCTGACACACCTTAACAACGCACCCTGACGACACAACGCACCCTGACGAACCCTAACGACGCACCCTATCGCACCCTAACGACGCACCCTGACACACCCTAACAACGCACCCTGACGACACAACGCACCCTGACGAACCCTAACAACGCACCCTGACGCACCCTAACGACGCACCCTGACGCACCCTAACGACGCACCCTGACGAACCCTAACGACGCACCCTGACGAACTTTAACGACGCACCCTGACGCACCCTAACGACGCACCCTGACGCACCCTAACAACGCACCCTGACACACCCTAACGACGCACCCTGACGAACCCTAACGACGCACCCTAACGACGCACCCTATCGCACCCTAACGACGCACCCTAACGCACCCTAACGACACACCCTAACGACGCACCCTATCGCACCCTAACGACGCACCCTGACACACCCTAACAACGCACCCTGACGACACAACGCACCCTGACGAACCCTAACGACGCACCCTGACGCACCCTAACGACGCACCCTGACGCACCCTAACGACGCACCCTGACACACCCTAACAACGCACCCTGACGACACAACGCACCCTGACGCACCCTAACGACGCACCCTGGAGCACCCTAACGACGCACCCTAACGACACAACGCACCCTGACGAACCCTAACGACGCACCCTGACGCACCCTAACGACGCACCCTAACGACGCACCCTGGTGCACCCTAACGACACAACGCACCCTGACGAACCCTAACGACGCACCCTGACGAACCTTAACGACGCACCCTGACGCACCCTAATGACGCACCCTGACGCACCCTAACAACGCACCCTGACGACACAACGCACCCTGCCGCACCCTAACGACGCACCCTGACGCACCATAACGACGCACCCTGACACACCCTAACGACGCACCCTGACGAACCCTAACAACGCACCCTGACGACACAACGCACCCTAACGACGCACCCTAACGACGCACCCTAACGCACCCTAACGACGCACCCTAACGCACCCTAACGACGCACCCTAACGACGCACCCTATCGCACCCTAACGACGCACCCTGACACACCCTAACAACGCACCCTGACGACACAACGCACCCTGACGAACCCTAACGACGAACCCTGACGCACCCTAACGACGCACCCTGACGAACCCTAACGACGCACCCTGACACACCCTAACAACGCACCCTGACGACACAACGCACCCTGACGAACCCTAAAGACGAACCCTGACGCACCCTAACGACGCACCCTGACGCACCCTAACAACGCACCCTGACGACACAACGCACCCTGACGAACCCTAACTACGCACCCTAACGACGCAACCTATCGCACCCTAACGACGCACCCTAACGACGCACCCTATCGCACCCTAACGCACCCTAACGACGCACCCTGACACACCCTAACGACGCACCCTGACGCACCCTAACAACGCACCCTGACGACACAACGCACCCTGACGAACCCTAACGACGCACCCTGACGCACCCTAACGACGCACCCTGACACACCCTAACAACGCACCCTGACGACACAACGCACCCTGACGAACCCTAACGACGCACCCTGACGCACCCTAACGACGCACCCTGACGCACCCTAACGACGCACCCTGACGAACCCTAACGACGCACCCTAACGACAGGACGCACCCTGACGCACCCTAACGACGCACCCTGACGCACCCTAACAACGCACCCTAACGACAGGACGCACCCTGACGCACCCTAACGACGCACCCTGACACACCCTAACAACGCACCCTGACGACACAACGCACCCTGACGAACCCTAACGACACACCCTGACGCACCCTAACGACGCACCCTGACGCACCCTAACGACGCACTCTGACGAACCCTAACGACGCACCCTAACGACAGGACGCACCCTGACGCACCCTAATGACGCACCCTGACGCACCCTAACAACGCACCCTAACGACGCACCCTGACGCACCCTGACGCACCCTGACGCACCCTAACGACGCACCCTGACGAACCCTAACGACGCACCCTGACGAACCTTAGCGACGCACCCTGACACACCCTAACGACGCACCCTGACGACGCACCCTGACGCACCCTGACGACACAACGCACCCTGACGAACCCTAACGACGCACCCTGACGCACCCTAACGACGCACCCTGACGCACCCTAACGACGCACCCTGACGAACCCTAACGACGCACCCTAACGACAGGACGCACCCTGACGAACCCTAACGACGACAGGACGCACCCTGACTCACCCTAATGACGCACCCTGACGCACCCTAACAACGCACCCTAACGACGCACCCTGACGCACCCTGACGCACCCTAACGACGCACCCTGACGAACCCTAACGACGCACCCTGACGAACCTTAACGACGAACCCTGACGCACCCTAACGACGCAACCTGACTCACCCTAACAACGCACCCTGACGACACAACGCACCCTGACGAACCCTAACGACGCACCCTATCGCACCCTAACGACGCACCCTGACACACCTTAACAACGCACCCTGACGACACAACGCACCCTGACGAACCCTAACGACGCACCCTGACGCACCCTAACGACGCACCCTGACGCACCCTAACGACGCACCCTGACGAACCCTAACGACGCACCCTGACGAACTTTAACGACGCACCCTGACGCACCCTAACAACGCACCCTGACGCACCCTAACAACGCACCCTGACACACCCTAACGACGCACCCTGACGAACCCTAACGACGCACCCGACGCACCCTAACGACGCACCCTATCGCACCCTAACGACGCACCCTAACGCACCCTAACGACACACCCTAACGACGCACCCTATCGCACCCTAACGACGCACCCTGACACACCCTAACAACGCACCCTGACGACACAACGCACCCTGACGAACCCTAACGACGAACCCTGACGCACCCTAACGACGCACCCTGACGCACCCTAACGACGCACCCTGACACACCCTAACAACGCACCCTGACGACACAACGCACCCTGACGAACCCTAACGACGAACCCTGACGCACCCTAACGACGCACCCTGACGCACCCTAACGACGCACCCTGACACACCCTAACAACGCACCCTGACGACACAACGCACCCTGACGCACCCTAACGACGCACCCTGGTGCACCCTAACGACGCACCCTAACGACACAACGCACCCTGACGAACCCTAACGACGCACCCTGACGCACCCTAA
Organism: Salvelinus alpinus; assembly: GCF_045679555.1. Classification (NCBI taxonomy): domain Eukaryota; kingdom Metazoa; phylum Chordata; class Actinopteri; order Salmoniformes; family Salmonidae; genus Salvelinus; species Salvelinus alpinus. The sequence continues at coordinate 234,313 of NW_027255995.1, forward strand.
CGACGCACCCTGGTGCACCCTAACGACGCACCCTAACGACACAACGCACCCTGACGAACCCTAACGACGCACCCTAACGACGCACCCTATCGCACCCTAACGACGCACCCTAACGACGCACCCTGACACACCCTAACGACGCACCCTGACGCACCCTAACAACGCACCCTGACGACACAACGCACCCTGACGAACCCTAACGACGCACCCTGACGCACCATAACGACGCACCCTGACACACCCTAACGACGCACCCTGACGAACCCTAACAACGCACCCTGACGACACAACGCACCCTGACGACGCACCCTAACGACGCACCCTAACGCACCCTAACGACGCACCCTAACGCACCCTAACGACGCACCCTAACGACGCACCCTATCGCACCCTAACGACGCACCCTGACACACCCTAACAACGCACCCTGACGACACAACGCACCCTGACGAACCCTAACGACGCACCCTGACGCACCCTAACGACGCACCCTAACGACACAACGCACCCTGGCGAACCCTAACGACGCACCCTGACGCACCCTAACGACGCACCCTGACGCACCCTAACGACGCACCCTGACGAACCCTAACGACGCACCCTAACGACGCAACCTATCGCACCCTAACGCACCCTAACGACGCACCCTGACACACCCTAACGACGCACCCTGACGCACCCTAACAACGCACCCTGATGACACAACGCACCCTGACGAACCCTAACGACGCACCCTGACGCACCATAACGACGCACCCTGACACACCCTAACGACGCACCCTGACGAACCCTAACAACGCACCCTGACGACACAACGCACCCTAACGACGCACCCTAACGACGCACCCTGACGCACCCTAACGACGCACCCTAACGCACCCTAACGACACCCTAACGACGCACCCTATCGCACCCTAACGACGCACCCTGACACACCCTAACAACGCACCCTGACGACACAACGCACCCTGACGAACCCTAACGACGCACCCTGACGCACCCTAACGACGCACCCTGACGCACCCTAACGACGCACCCTAACGACGCACCCTAACGACGCACCCTGACACACCCTAACGACGCACCATGACGAACCCTAACAACGCACCCTGACGACACAACGCACCCTAACGACGCACCCTAACGACGCACCCTGACGCACCCTAACGACGCACCCTAACGCACCCTAACGACGCACCCTAACGACGCACCCTATCGCACCCTAACGACGCACCCTGACACACCCTAACAACGCACCCTGACGACACAACGCACCCTGACGAACCCTAACGACGAACCCTGACGCACCCTAACGACGCACCCTGACGCACCCTAACGACGCACCCTGACGAACCCTAACGACGCACCCTGACACACCCTAACAACGCACCCTGACGACACAACGCACCCTGACGAACCCTAAAGACGAACCCTGACGCACCCTAACGACGCACCCTGACGCACCCTAACAACGCACCCTGACGACACAACGTACCCTAACGACGCACCCTAACGACGCACCCTAACGACGCAACCTATCGCACCCTAACGACGCACCCTAACGACGCACCCTATCGCACCCTAACGCACCCTAACGACGCACCCTGACACACCCTAACGACGCACCCTGACGCACCCTAACAACGCACCCTGACGACACAACGCACCCTGACGCACCCTAACGACGCACCCTGACGCACCCTAACGACGCACCCTGACGCACCCTAACGACGCACCCTGACACACCCTAACAACGCACCCTGACGAACCCTAACGACGCACCCTGACGCACCCTAACGACGCACCCTGACGCACCCTAACGACGCACCCTGACGAACCCTAACGACGCACCCTAACGACAGGACGCACCCTGACGCACCCTAACGACGCACCCTGACGCACCCTAACAACGCACCCTAACGACAGGACGCACCCTGACGCACCCTAACGACGCACCCTGACACACCCTAACAACGCACCCTGACGACACAACGCACCCTGACGAACCCTAACGACGCACCCTGACGCACCCTAACGACGCACCCTGACGCACCCTAACGACGCACTCTGACGAACCCTAACGACGCACCCTAACGACAGGACGCACCCTGACGCACCCTAATGACGCACCCTGACGCACCCTAACAACGAACCCTAACGACGCACCCTGACGAACGACGCAACCTGACGCACCCTAACGACGCACCCTATCGCACCCTAACGACGCACCCTGACACACCCTAACAACGCACCCTGACGACACAACGCACCCTGACGAACCCTAACGACGCACCCTGACGCACCCTAACGACGCACGACACCCTGACGCACCCTGACGACCCTAACGACGCACCCTATCGCACCCTAACGACGCACCCTGACACACCCTAACAACGCACCCTGACGAACCCTAACGACGCACCCTGACGCACCCTAACGACGCACCCTGGTGCACCCTAACGACGCACCCTAACGACACACCCAATCGCACCCTAACGACGCACCCTAACGACGCACCCTATCGCACCCTAACGACGCACCCTGACACACCCTAACGACGCACCCTGACGAACCCTAACGACGCACCCTAACGACGCACCCTAACGACGCACCCTATCGCACCCTAACGACGCACCCTAACGACACACCCTAACGACGCACCCTATCGCACCCTAACGACGCACCCTGACACACCCTAACAACGCACCCTGACGACACAACGCACCCTGACGAACCCTAACGACGAACCCTGACGCACCCTAATGACGCACCCGACGCACCCTGACACACCCTAACAACGCACCCTGACGACACAACGCACCCTGACGCACCCTAACGACGCACCCTGGTGCACCCTAACGACGCACCCTAACGACACAACGCACCCTGACGAAACCTAACGACGCACCCTGACGCACCCTAACGACGCACCCTGACGCACCCTAACGACGCACCCTGACGAACCCTAACGACGCACCCTGACGAACCTTAACGACGCACCCTGACGCACCCTAACGACGCACCCTGACGCACCCTAACAACGCACCCTGACGACACAACGCACCCTGCCGCACCCTAACGACGCACCCTGACGCACCATAACGACGCACCCTGACACACCCTAACGACGCACCCTGACGAACCCTAACAACGCACCCTGACGACACAACGCACCCTAACGACGCACCCTGACGAACCCTAACGACGCACCCTGACGCACCCTAACGACGCACCCTGACGCACCCTAACGACGCACCCTGACGAACCCTAACGACGCACCCTAACGACAGGACGCACCCTGACGCACCCTAACGACGCACCCTGACGCACCCTAACGACGCACCCTGACGCACCCTAACGACGCACCCTGACACACCATAACAACGCACCCTGACGACACAACGCACCCTGACGAACCCTAACGACGCACCCTGACGCACCCTAACGACGCACCCTGACGCACCCTAACGACGCACCCTGACGAACCCTAACGACGCACCCTAACGACAGGACGCACCCTGACGCACCCTAATGACGCACCCTGACGCACCCTAACAACGCACCCTAAACGACGCACCCTGACGCACCCTGACGCACCCTGACGCACCCTAACGACGCACCCTGACGAACCCTAACGACGCACCCTGACGAACCTTAACGACGCACCCTGACGCACCCTAACGACGCAACCTGACTCACCCTAAAAACGCACCCTGACGACACAACGCACCCTGACGAACCCTAACGACGCACCCTATCGCACCCTAACGACGCACCCTGACACACCTTAACAACGCACCCTGACGACACAACGCACCCTGACGAACCCTAACGACGCACCCTGACGCACCCTAACGACGCACCCTGACGCAACCTAACGACGCACCCTGACGAACCCTAACGACGCACCCTGACGAACCTTAACGACGCACCCTGACGCACCCTAACGACGCACCCTGACGCACCCTAACAACGCACCCTGACGACACAACGCACCCTGCCGCACCCTAACGACGCACCCTGACACACCCTAACAACGCACCCTGACGACACAACGCACCCTGACGAACCCTAACGACGAACCCTGACGCACCCTAACGACGCACCCTGACGCACCCTAACGACGCACCCTGACGCACCATAACGACGCACCTTGACACACCCTAACGACGCACCCTGACGAACCCTAACAACGCACCCTGACGACACAACGCACCCTAACGACGCACCCTAACGACGCACCCTAACGCACCCTAACGACGCACCCTAACGCACCCTAACGACGCACCCTAACGACGCACCCTATCGCACCCTAACGACGCACCCTGACACACCCTAACAACGCACCCTGACGACACAACGCACCCTGACGAACCCTAACGACGAACCCTGACGCACCCTAACGACGCACCCTGACGCACCCTAACGACGCACCCTGACGAACCCTAACGACGCACCCTGACACACCCTAACAACGCACCCTGACGACACAACGCACCCTGACGAACCCTAAAGACGAACCCTGACGCACCCTAACGACGCACCCTGACGCACCCTAACAACGCACCCTGACGACACAACGCACCCTGACGAACCCTAACTACGCACCCTAACGACGCAACCAATCGCACCCTAACGACGCACCCTAACGACGCACCCTATCGCACCGTAACGCACCCTAACGACGCACCCTGACACACCCTAACGACGCACCCTGACGCACCCTAACAACGCACCCTGACGACACAACGCACCCTGACGCACCCTAACGACGCACCCTGACGCACCCTAACGACGCACCCTGACGCACCCTAACGACGCACCCTGACACACCCTAACAACGCACCCTGACGAACCCTAACGACGCACCCTGACGCACCCTAACGACGCACCCTGACGCACCCTAACGACGCACCCTGACGAACCCTAACGACGCACCCTAACGACAGGACGCACCCTGACGCACCCTAACGACGCACCCTGACGCACCCTAACAACGCACCCTAACGACAGGACGCACCCTGACGCACCCTAACGACGCACCCTGACACACCCTAACAACGCACCCTGACGACACAACGCACCCTGACGAACCCTAACGACGCACCCTGACGCACCCTAACGACGCACCCTGACGCACCCTAACGACGCACTCTGACGAACCCTAACGACGCACCCTAACGACAGGACGCACCCTGACGCACCCTAATGACGCACCCTGACGCACCCTAACAACGAACCCTAACGACGCACCCTGACGACACAACGCACCCTAACGACGCACCCTAACGACGCACCCTAACGCACCCTAACGACGCACCCTGACGCACCCTAAACGCACCCTGACGACACAACGCACCCTGCCGCACCCTAACGACGCACCCTGACGCACCATAACGACGCACCCTGAACTAACGCACCCTGACGACACAACGCACCCTGACGCACCCTAACGACGCACCCTGACGCACCATAACGACGCACCCTGACGCACCCTAACGACGCACCCTGACGAACCCTAACAACGCACCCTGACGACACAACGCACCCTAAAGACGCACCCTAACGACGCACCCTAACCTGAAACGCACCCTAACGAACCCTAACAACGCGAACCCTGACGACACAACGCACCCTAACGACGCACCCTAACGACGCACCCTATCGCACCCTAACGACGCACCCCGACACACCCTAACAACGCACCCTGACGACACAACGCACCCTGACGAACCCTAACGACGAACCCTGACGCACCCTAACGACGCACCCTGACGCACCCTAACGACGCACCCTGACGAACCCTAACGACGCACCCTGACACACCCTAACAACGCACCCTGACGACACAACGCACCCTGACGAACCCTAACGACGAACCCTGACGCACCCTAACGACGCACCCTGACGCACCCTAACAACGCACCCTGACGACACAACGCACCCTGACATACCCTAACTACGCACCCTAACGACGCAACCTATCGCACCCTAACGACGCACCCTAACGACGCACCCTAACGCACCCTAACGACGCACCCTGACACACCCTAACGACGCACCCTGACGAACCCTAACAACGCACCCTGACGACACAACGCACCCTAACGACGCACCCTGACGAACCCTAACGACGCACCCTGACGCACCCTAACGACGCACCCTGACGCACCCTAACGACGCACCCTGACGAACCCTAACGACGCACCCTAACGACAGGAAGCACCCTGACGCACCCTAACGACGCACCCTGACGCACCCTAACAACGCACCCTAACGACAGGACGCACCCTGACGCACCCTAACGACGCACCCTGACACACCCTAACAACGCACCCTGACGACACAACGCACCCTGACGAACCCTAACGACGCACCCTGACGCACCCTAACGACGCACCCTGACGCACCCTAACGACGCACTCTGACGAACCCTAACGACGCACCCTAACGACAGGACGCACCCTGACGCACCCTAATGACGCACCCTGACGCACCCTAACAACGCACCCTAACGACGCACCCTGACGCACCCTGACGCACCCTGACGCACCCTAACGACGCACCCTGACGAACCCTAACGACGCACCCTGACGAACCTTAACGACGCACCCTGACGCACCCTAACGACGCAACCTGACTCACCCTAACAACGCACCCTGACGACACAACGCACCCTGACGAACCCTAACGACGCACCCTATCGCACCCTAACGACGCACCCTGACACACCTTAACAACGCACCCTGACGACACAACGACGACACCCTAACGACGCACCCTGACACACCCTAACGACGCACCCTGCACCCTAACGACGCACCCTGACGCAACCTAACGACGCACCCTGACGAACCCTAACGACGCACCCTGACGAACCCTAACGACGCACCCTGACGCACCCTAACGACGCACCCTGACGCACCCTAACAACGCACCCTGACGACACAACGCACCCTGCCGCACCCTAACGACGCACCCTGACGCACCCTAACAACGCACCCTGACGACACAACGCACCCTAACGACGCACCCTAACGACGCACCCTAACGCACCCTAACGACGCACCCTGACGCACCCTAACAACGCACCCTGACGACACAACGCACCCTGCCGCACCCTGACGACGCACCCTGACACACCCTAACAACGCACCCTGACGACACAACGCACCCTAACGACGCACCCTAACGACGCACCCTGACGCACCCTAACGACGCACCCTGACGCACCCTAACGACGCACCCTGACACACCCTAACAACGCACCCTGACGACACAACGCACCCTGACGAACCCTAACGACGCACCCTGACGCACCCTAACGACGCACCCTGACGCACCCTAACAACGCACCCTGACGACACAACGCACCCTGACGAACCCTAACTACGCACCCTAACGACGACGCACCCTAACACCCTAACGACGCACCCTAACGCACCCTAACGACGCACCCTGACACACCCTAACGACGCACCCTGACGAACCCTAACAACGCACCCTGACGAACAACGCACCCTGACGACGCACCCTAACTAACGACGCACCCTGACGCACCCTAACGAGGCACCCTGACGCACCCTAACGCACCCTAACGACGCACCCTAACGACAGGACGCACCCTGACGCACCCTAACGACGCACCCTGACGCACCCTAACAACGCACCCTGACGAACCCTAACGACGCACCCTATCGCACCCTAACGACGCACCCTGACACACCCTAACAACGCACCCTAACGACGCACCCTGACGCACCCTAACTAACGACGCACCATAAACGACGCACCCTGACGCAACCTAACGACGCACCCTGACGAACCCTAACGACGCACCCTGACGAACCCTAACGACGCACCCTGACGCACCCTAACGACGCACCCTGACGCACCCTAACAACGCACCCTGACGACACAACGCACCCTGCCGCACCCTAACGACGCACCCTGACGCACCCTAACGACGCACCCTGACGACACCCTGACGCACCCTAACGACGCACCCTAACGCACCCTAACGACGCACCCTGACGCACCCTAACAACGCACCCTGACGACACAACGCACCCTAACGACGCACCCTGATGCACCCTAACAACGCACCCTGACGACACAACGCACCCTGCCGCACCCTAACGACGCACCCTGACGCACCATAACGACGCACCCTGACACACCCTAACGACGCACCCTGACGAACCCTAACAACGCACCCTGACGACACAACGCACCCTAACGACGCACCCTAACGACGCACCCTGACACACCCTAACGACGCACCCTGACGAACCCTAACAACGCACCCTGACGACACAACGCACCCTAACGACGCACCCTAACGACGCACCCTATCGCACCCTAACGACGCACCCCGCCACACCCTAACAACGCACCCTGACGACACAACGCACCCTGACGAACCCTAACGACGACGCACCCTGACGCACCCTAACGACGCACCCTGACGCACCCTAACAACGCACCCTGACGAACCCTAACGACGCACCCTGACGCACCCTAACGACGCACCCTGACGCACCCTAACAACGCACCCTGACGTCACAACGCACCCTGACGAACCCTAACGACGCACCCTAACGACAACCTATCGCACCCTAACGACGCACCCTAACGACGCACCCTACGCACCCTAACGACGCACCCTGACACACCCTAACGACGCACCCTGACGAACCCTAACAACGCACCCTGACGACACAACGCACCCTAACGACGCACCCTGACGAACCCTAACGACGCACCCTGACGCACCCTAACGACGCACCCTGACGCACCCTAACGACGCACCCTGACGAACCCTAACGACGCACCCTAACGACAGGACGCACCCTGACGCACCCTAACGACGCACCCTGACGCACCCTAACAACGCACCCTAACGACGCACCCTGACGCACCCTAACGACGCAACCTGACACACCCTAACAACGCACCCTGACGACACAACGCACCCTGACGAACCCTAACGACGCACCCTGACGCACCCTAACGACGCACCCTGACGCACCCTAACGACGCACTCTGACGAACCCTAACGACGCACCCTAACGACAGGACGCACCCTGACGCACCCTAATGACGCACCCTGACGCACCCTAACAACGCACCCTAACGACGCACCCTGACGCACCCTGACGCACCCTGACGCACCCTAACGACGCACCCTGACGAACCCTAACGACGCACCCTGACGAACCTTAACGACGCACCCTGACGCACCCTAACGACGCAACCTGACTCACCCTAACAACGCACCCTGACGACACAACGCACCCTGACGAACCCTAACGACGCACCCTATCGCACCCTAACGACGCACCCTGACACACCTTAACAACGCACCCTGACGACACAACGCACCCTGACGAACCCTAACGACGCACCCTGACGCACCCTAACGACGCACCCTGACGCAACCTAACGACGCACCCTGACGAACCCTAACGACGCACCCTGACGAACCCTAACGACGCACCCTGACGCACCCTAACGACGCACCCTGACGCACCCTAACAACGCACCCTAACGACACGACGCACCCTGACGCACCCTAACGACGCACCCTGACACACCCTAACAACGTACCCTGACGACACAACGCACCCTGACGAACCCTAACGACGCACCCTGACGCACCCTAACGACGCACCCTGACGCACCCTAACAACGCACCCTGACGACACAACGCACCCTGACGCACCCTAACGACGCACCCTGACGCACCATAACGACGCACCCTGACGCACCCTAACAACGCACCCTGACGACACAACGCACCCTGCCGAACCCTAACGACGCACCCTGACGCACCATAACGACGCACCCTGACACACCCTAACGACGCACCCTGACGAACCCTAACAACGCACCCTGACGACACAACGCACCCTAACGACGCACCCTGACGCTAACCCTAACTGACGCACCCTGACGACACAACGCACCCTAACGACGCACCCTAACGACGCACCCTAACGACGCACCCTATCGCACCCTAACGACGCACCCTGACACACCCTAACAACGCACCCTGACGACACAACGCACCCTGACGAACCCTAACGACGAACCCTGACGCACCCTAACGACGCACCCTGACGCACCCTAACGACGCACCCTGACGAACCCTAACGACGCACCCTGACACACCCTAACAACGCACCCTGACGACACAACGCACCCTGACGAACCCTAACGACGCACCCTGACGCACCCTAACGACGCACCCTGACGCACCCTAACAACGCACCCTGACGACACAACGCACCCTGACGAACCCTAACGACGCACCCTAACGACGCACCCTGACGCACCCTAACGACGCACCCTAACGCACCCTAACGACGCACCCTGACGCACCCTAACGACGCACCCTGACGCACCCTAACAACGCACCCTGACGACACAACGCACCCTGACGAACCCTAACGACGCACCCTGACGCACCCTAACGACGCACCCTGACGCACCCTAACGACGCACCCTGACGCACCCTAACGACGCACCCTGACACACCCTAACAACGCACCCTGACGACACAACGCACCCTGACGAACCCTAACGACGCACCCTGACGCACCCTAACGACGCACCCTGACGAACCCTAACGACGCACCCTGACGCACCCTAACGACGCACCCTGACACACCCTAACAACGCACCTTGACGACACAACGCACCCTGACGAACCCTAACGACGCACCCTGACGCACCCTAACGACGCACCCTGACGCACCCTAACGACGCACCCTGACGAACCCTAACGACGCACCCTGACGAACCCTAACGACGCACCCTGACGCACCCTAACGACGCACCCTGACGCACCCTAACAACGCACCCTGACGACACAACGCACCCTGCCGCACCCTAACGACGCACCCTGACACACCCTAACAACGCACCCTGACGACACAACGCACCCTAACGACGCACCCTGACGCACCCTAACGACGCACCCTGACGCACCCTAACGACGCACCCTGACGCACCCTAACAACGCACCCTGACGACACAACGCACCCTGCCGCACCCTAACGACGCACCCTGACGCACCCTAACAACGCACCCTGACGACACAACGCACCCTGCCGCACCCTAACGACGCACCCTGACGCACCATAACGACGCACCCTGACGCACCCTAACGACGCACCCTGACGAACCCTAACAACGCACCCTGACGACAAAACGCACCCTGACGCACCCTAACGACGCACCCTGACGAACCCTAACAACGCACCCTGACGACACAACGCACCCTAACGACGCACCCTAACGACGCACCCTTTCGCACCCTAACGACGCACCCTGACACACCCTAACAACGCACCCTGACGACACAACGCACCCTGACGAACCCTAACGACGAACCCTGACGCACCCTAACGACGCACCCTGACGCACCCTAACGACGCACCCTGACGAACCCTAACGACGCACCCTGACACACCCTAACAACGCACCCTGACGACACAACGCACCCTGACGAACCCTAACGACGAACCCTGACGCACCCTAACGACGCACCCTGACGCACCCTAACAACGCACCCTGACGACACAACGCACCCTGACGAACCCTAACTACGCACCCTAACGACGCAACCTATCGCACCCTAACGACGCACCCTAACGACGCACCCTAACGCACCCTAACGACGCACCCTGACACACCCTAACGACGCACCCTGACGAACCCTAACAACGCACCCTGACGACACAACGCACCCTAACGACGCACCCTGACGAACCCTAACGACGCACCCTGACGCACCCTAACGACGCACCCTGACGCACCCTAACGACGCACCCTGACGAACCCTAACGACGCACCCTAACGACAGGACGCACCCTGACGCACCCTAACGACGCACCCTGACGCACCCTAACAACGCACCCTAACGACAGGACGCACCCTGACGCACCCTAACGACGCACCCTGACACACCCTAACAACGCACCCTGACGACACAACGCACCCTGACGAACCCTAACGACGCACCCTGACGCACCCTAACGACGCACCCTGACGCACCCTAACGACGCACTCTGACGAACCCTAACGACGCACCCTAACGACAGGACGCACCATGACGCACCCTAACGACGCACCCTGACGCACCCTAACAACGCACCCTAACGACAGAACGCACCCTGACGCACCCTGACGCACCCTGACGCACCCTAACGACGCACCCTGACGAACCCTAACGACGCACCCTGACGAACCTTAACGACGCACCCTGACGCACCCTAACGACGCAACCTGACTCACCCTAGCAACGCACCCTGACGACACAACGCACCCTGACGAACCCTAACGACGCACCCTATCGCACCCTAACGACGCACCCTGACACACCTTAACAACGCACCCTAACGACACAACGCACCCTGACGAACCCTAACGACGCACCCTGACGCACCCTAACGACGCACCCTAACACCCTAACGACGCACCCTGACGCAACCTAACGACGCACCCTGACGAACCCTAACGACGCACCCTGACGAACCTTAACGACGCACCCTGACGCACCCTAACGACGCACCCTGACGCACCCTAACAACGCACCCTGACGACACAACGCACCCTGCCGCACCCTAACGACGCACCCTGACACACCTTAACAACGCACCCTGACGACACAACGCACCCTAACAACGCACCCTAACGACGCACCCTAACGCACCCTAACGACGCACCCTGACGCACCCTAACAACGCACCCTGACGACACAACGCACCCTGACGCACCCTAACGACGCACCCTGACGCACCCTAACAACGCACCCTGACGACACAACGCACCCTGCCGCACCCTAACGACGCACCCTGACGCACCATAACGACGCACCCTGACACACCCTAACGACGCACCCTGACGAACCCTAACAACGCACCCTGACGACACAACGCACCCTAACGACGCACCCTAACGACGCACCCTGACGAACCCTAACAACGCACCCTGACGACACAACGCACCCTAACGACGCACCCTAACGACGCACCCTAACAACGCACCCTGACGACACAACGCACCCTGACGAACCCTAACGACGAACCCTGACGCACCCTAACGACGCACCCTGACGCACCCTAACGACGCACCCTGACGAACCCTAACGACGCACCCTGACACACCCTAACAACGCACCCTGACGACACAACGCACCCTGACGAACCCTAACGACGCACCCTGACGCACCCTAACAACGCACCCTGACGACACAACGCACCCTGACGAACCCTAACGACGCACCCTAACGACGCAACCTATCGCACCCTAACGACGCACCCTAACGACGCACCCTAACGCACCCTAACGACGCACCCTGACACACCCTAACGACGCACCATGACGCACCCTAACAACGCACCCTGACGACACAACGCACCCTGACGAACCCTAACGACGCACCCTGACGCACCCTAACGACGCACCCTGACGCACCCTAACGACGCACCCTGACGCACCCTAACGACGCACCCTGACACACCCTAACAACGCACCCTGACGACACAACGCACCCTGACGAACCCTAACGACGCACCCTGACGCACCCTAACGACGCACCCTGACGAACCCTAACGACGCACCCTAACGACAGGACGCACCCTGACGCACCCTAACGACGCACCCTGACACACCCTAACAACGCACCCTGACGACACAACGCACCCTGACGAACCCTAACGACGCACCCTGACGCACCCTAACGACGCACCCTGACGCACCCTAACGACGCACTCTGACGAACCCTAACGACGCACCCTAACGACAGGACGCACCCTGACGCACCCTAACGACGCACCCTGACACACCCTAACAACGCACCCTGACGACACAACGCACCCTGACGAACCCTAACGACGCACCCTGACGCACCCTAACGACGCACCCTGACGCACCCTAACGACGCACTCTGACGAACCCTAACGACGCACCCTAACGACAGGACGCACCCTGACGCACCCTAATGACGCACCCTGACGCACCCTAACAACGCACCCTAACGACGCACCCTGACGCACCCTGACGCACCCTAACGACGCACCCTGACGAACCCTAACGACGCACCCTGACGAACCTTAACGACGCACCCTGACGCACCCTAACGACGCACCCTGACACACCCTAACAACGCACCCTGACGACACAACGCACCCTGACGAACCCTAACGACGCACCCTGACGCACCCTAACGACGCACCCTGACGCACCCTAACGACACCCTGACGCACCCTGACGCACCCTAACGACGCACCCTGACGCACCCTAACGACGCACCCTGCCGCACCCTAACGACGCACCCTGACGCACCCTAACGACGCACCCTGACGACACAACGCACCCTGACGCACCCTAACGACGCACCCTAACGCACCCTAACGACGCACCCTGACGCACCCTAACGACGCACCCTGACGAACCCTAACGACGAACCCTGACGCACCCTAACGACGCACCCTGACGCACCCTAACGACGCACCCTGACGCACCCTAACGACGCACCCTGACACACCCTAACAACGCACCCTGACGACACAACGCACCCTGACGAACCCTAACGACGAACCCTGACGCACCCTAACGACGCACCCTGACGCACCCTAACGACGCACCCTGACGCACCCTAACGACGCACCCTGACGCACCCTAACGACGCACCCTGACAAACCCTAACGACGCACCCTGACGCACCCTAACGACGCACCCTGACGCACCCTAACGACGCACCCTGACGAACCCTAACGATGCACCCTAACGACAGGACGCACCCTGACGCACCCTAACGACGCACCCTGACACACCCTAACAACGCACCCTGACGACACAACGCACCCTGACGAACCCTAACGACGCACCCAAGCGCACCCTAACGACGCACCTTGACGCACCCTAACGACGCACCCTGACGAACCCTAACGACGCACCCTAACGACAGGACGCACCCTGACGCACCCTAACGACGCACCCTGACGAACCCTAACGACGCGCCCTGACACACCCTAACGACGCACCCTGACGAATCCTAACGACGCACCCTAACGACGCACCCTGACGCACCCTAACGACGCACCCTGACACACCCTAACGACGCACCCTGACGCACCCTAACAACGCACCCTGACGACACAACGCACCCTGACGAACCCTAACGACGCACCCTGACGCACCCTAACGACGCACCCTGACGCACCCTAACGACGCACCCTGACGCACCCTAACGACGCACCCTGACACACCCTAACAACGCACCCTGACGACACAACGCACCCTGACGAACCCTAACGACGCACCCTGACGCACCCTAACGACGCACCCTGACGAACCCTAACGACGCACCCTAACGACAGGACGCACCCTGACGCACCCTAACGACGCACCCTGACACACCCTAACAACGCACCCTGACGACACAACGCACCCTGACGAACCCTAACGACGCACCCTGACGCACCCTAACGACGCACCCTGACGCACCCTAACGACGCACTCTGACGAACCCTAACGACGCACCCTAACGACAGGACGCACCCTGACGCACCCTAATGACGCACCCTGACGCACCCTAACAACGCACCCTAACGACGCACCCTGACGCACCCTAACGACGCACCCTGACGAACCCTAACGACGCACCCTGACGAACCTTAACGATGCACCCTGACGCACCCTAACGACGCACCCTGACACACCCTAACAACGCACCCTGACGACACAACGCACCCTGACGAACCCTAACGACGCACCCTATCGCACCCTAACGACGCACCCTGACACACCTTAACAACGCACCCTGACGACACAACGCACCCTGACGCACCCTAACGACGCACCCTGACGCACCCTAACGACGCACCCTGCCGCACCCTAACGACGCACCCTGACGCACCCTAACAACGCACCCTGACGACCTAACGACGCACCCTGACGCACCCTAACTAACGACGCACCCTGACGCACCCTAACAACACACCCTGACGACCCAACTAACGACGCACCCTGACGAACCCTAACGACGAACCCTGACGCACCCTAACGACGCACCCTGACGCACCCTAACGACGCACCCTGACGAACCCTAACGACGCACCCTGACACACCCTAACAACGCACCCTGACGACACAACGCACCCTGACGAACCCTAACGACGAACCCTGACGCACCCTAACGACGCACCCTGACGAACCCTAACGACGCACCCTGACGCACCCTAACGACGCACCCTGACGCACCCTAACGACGCACCCTGACAAACCCTAACGACGCACCCTGACGCACCCTAACGACGCACCCTGACGCACCCTAACGACGCACCCTGACGAACCCTAACGATGCACCCTAACGACAGGACGCACCCTGACGCACCCTAACGACGCACCCTGACACACCCTAACAACGCACCCTGACGACACAACGCACCCTGACGAACCCTAACGACGCACCCTGGCGCACCCTAACGACGCACCCTGACGCACCCTAACGACGCACCCTGACGAACCCTAACGACGCACCCTAACGACAGGACGCACCCTGACGCACCCTAACGACGCACCCTGACGAACCCTAACGACGCGCCCTGACGCACCCTAACGACGCACCCTGACGAATCCTAACAACGCACCCTAACGACACAACGCACCCTAACGACGCACCCTAACGACGCACCCTAACGCACCCTAACGACGCACCCTGACGCACCCTAACAACGCACCCTGACGACACAACGCACCCTGCCGCACCCTAACGACGCACCCTGACGCACCCTAACAACGCACCCTGACGACACAACGCACCCTGCCGCACCCTAACGACGCACCCTGACGCACCATAACGAAGCACCCTGACACACCCTAACGACGCACCCTGACGAACCCTAACAACGCACCCTGACGACACAACGCACCCTAACGACGCACCCTAACGACGCACCCTGACACACCCTAACGACGCACCCTGACGAACCCTAACAACGCACCCTGACGACACAACGCACCCTAACGACGCACCCTAACGACGCACCCTATCGCACCCTAACGACGCACCCTGACACACCCTAACAACGCACCCTGATGACACAACGCACCCTGACGAACCCTAACGACGAACCCTGACGCACCCTAACGACGCACCCTGACGCACCCTAACGACGCACCCTGACGAACCCTAACGACGCACCCTGACACACCCTAACAACGCACCCTGACGACACAACGCACCCTGACGAACCCTAACGACGAACCCTGACGCACCCTAACGACGCACCCTGACGCACCCTAACGACGCACCCTGACGCAACCTATCGCACCCTAACGACGCACCCTAACGACGCACCCTAACACACCCTAACGACGCACCCTGACACACCCTAACGACGCACCCTGACGCACCCTAACAACGCACCCTGACGACACAACGCACCCTGACGAACCCTAACGACGCACCCTGACGCACCCTAACGACGCACCCTGACGCACCCTAACGACGCACCCTGACGCACCCTAACGACGCACCCTGACACACCCTAACAACGCACCCTGACGACACAACGCACCCTGACGAACCCTAACGACGCACCCTGACGCACCCTAACGACGCACCCTGACGAACCCTAACGACGCACCCTAACGACGCACCCTGACGCACCCTAACGACGCACCCTGACACACCCTAACAACGCACCCTGACGACACAACGCACCCTGACGAACCCTAAAGACGCACCCTGACGCACCCTAACGACGCACCCTGACGCACCCTAACGACGCACCCTGACGAACCCTAACGATGCACCCTAACGACAGGACGCACCCTGACGCACCCTAACGACGCACCCTGACGCACCCTAACAACGCACCCTGACGACACAACGCACCCTGACGAACCCTAACGACGCACCCTGACGCACCCTAACGACGCACCCTAACGACGCACCCTGACGAACCCTAACGACGCACCCTGACGCACCCTAACGACGCACCCTGACGCACCCTAACGACGCACCCTGACGAACCCTAACGACGCACCCTAACGACGCACCCTGACGAATCCTAACAACGCACCCTAACGACACAACGCACCCTAACGACGCACCCTAACGACGCACCCTAACGCACCCTAACGACGCACCCTGACGCACCCTAACAACGCACCCTGACGACACAACGCACCCTGCCGCACCCTAACGACGCACCCTGACGCACCCTAACAACGCACCCTGACGACACAACGCACCCTGCCGCACCCTAACGACGCACCCTGACGCACCATAACGAAGCACCCTGACACACCCTAACGACGCACCCTGACGAACCCTAACAACGCACCCTGACGACACAACGCACCCTAACGACGCACCCTAACGACGCACCCTGACACACCCTAACGACGCACCCTGACGAACCCTAACAACGCACCCTGACGACACAACGCACCCTAACGACGCACCCTAACGACGCACCCTATCGCACCCTAACGACGCACCCTGACACACCCTAACAACGCACCCTGATGACACAACGCACCCTGACGAACCCTAACGACGAACCCTGACGCACCCTAACGACGCACCCTGACGCACCCTAACGACGCACCCTGACGAACCCTAACGACGCACCCTGACACACCCTAACAACGCACCCTGACGACACAACGCACCCTGACGAACCCTAACGACGAACCCTGACGCACCCTAACGACGCACCCTGACGCACCCTAACAACGCACCCTGACGACACAACGCACCCTGACGAACCCTAACTACGCACCCTAACTACGGACGCACCCTAACGACGCACCCTAACACACCCTAACGACGCACCCTAACAAACCCTACGACGCACCCTGACGCACCCTAACAACGCACCCTGACGACACAACGCACCCTGACGAACCCTAACGACGCACCCTGACGCACCCTAACGACGCACCCTGACGCACCCTAACGACGCACCCTGACGCACCCTAACGACGCACCCTGACACACCCTAACAACGCACCCTGACGACACAACGCACCCTGACGAACCCTAACGACGCACCCTGACGCACCCTAACGACGCACCCTGACGAACCCTAACGACGCACCCTAACGACAGGACGCACCCTGACGCACCCTAACGACGCACCCTGACACACCCTAACAACGCACCCTGACGACACAACGCACCCTGACGAACCCTAAAGACGCACCCTGACGCACCCTAACGACGCACCCTGACGCACCCTAACGACGCACTCTGACGAACCCTAACGACGCACCCTAACGACAGGACGCACCCTGACGCACCCTAACAACGCACCCTGACACCCTAACAACGCACCCTAACGACGCACCCTAACGACGCACCCTGACGCACCCTAAGGACGCACCCTGACGCACCCTAACAACGCACCCTGACGACACAACGCACCCTGACGCACCCTAACGACGCACCCTGACGCACCCTAACAACGCACCCTGACGACACAACGCACCCTGCCGCACCCTAACGACGCACCCTGACGCACCATAACGACGCACCCTGACACACCCTAACGACGCACCCTGACGAGCCCTAACAACGCACCCTGACGACACAACGCACCCTAACGACGCACCCTAACGACGCACCCTGACACACCCTAACGACGCACCCTGACGAACCCTAACAACGCACCCTGACGACACAACGCACCCTAACGACGCACCCTAACGACGCACCCTATCGCACCCTAACGACGCACCCTGACACACCCTAACAACGCACCCTGACGACACAACGCACCCTGACGAACCCTAACGACGAACCCTGACGCACCCTAACGACGCACCCTGACGCACCCTAACGACGCACCCTGACGAACCCTAACGACGCACCCTGACACACCCTAACAACGCACCCTGACGACACAACGCACCCTGACGAACCCTAACGACGAACCCTGACGCACCCTAACGACGCACCCTGACGCACCCTAACAACGCACCCTGACGACACAACGCACCCTGACGAACCCTAACTACGCACCCTAACTACGCAACCTATCGCACCCTAACGACGCACCCTAACGACGCACCCTAACACACCCTAACGACGCACCCTGACACACCCTAACGACGCACCCTGACGCACCCTAACAACGCACCCTGACGACACAACGCACCCTGACGAACCCTAACGACGCACCCTGACGCACCCTAACGACGCACCCTGACGCACCCTAACGACGCACCCTGACGCACCCTAACGACGCACCCTGACACACCCTAACAACGCACCCTGACGACACAACGCACCCTGACGAACCCTAACGACGCACCCTGACGCACCCTAACGACGCACCCTGACGAACCCTAACGACGCACCCTAACGACAGGACGCACCCTGACGCACCCTAACGACGCACCCTGACACACCCTAACAACGCACCCTGACGACACAACGCACCCTGACGAACCCTAACGACGCACCCTGACGCACCCTAACGACGCACCCTGACGCACCCTAACGACGCACTCTGACGAACCCTAACGACGCACCCTAACGACAGGACGCACCCTGACGCACCCTAATGACGCACCCTGACGCACCCTAACAACGCACCCTAACGACGCACCCTGACGCACCCTGACGCACCCTAACGACGCACCCTGACGAACCCTAACGACGCACCCTGACGAACCTTAACGACGCACCCTGACGCACCCTAACGACGCACCCTGACACACCCTAACAACGCACCCTGACGACACAACGCACCCTGACGAACCCTAACGACGCACCCTATCGCACCCTAACGACGCACCCTGACACACCTTAACAACGCACCCTGACGACACAACGCACCCTGACGAACCCTAACGACGCACCCTGACGCACCCTAACGACGCACCCTGACGCACCCTAACGACGCACCCTGACGAACCCAAACGACGCACCCTGACGAACCTTAACGACGCACCCTGACGCACCCTAACGACGCACCCTGACGCACCCTAACAACGCACCCTGACGACACAACGCACCCTGCCGCACCCTAACGACGCACCCTGACGCACCCTAACGACGCACCCTGACGACGCACCCTAACGCACCACCCTAACGACGCACCCTGACGCACCCTAACAACGCACCCTGACGACATAACGCACCCTAACGCACCCTAACAACGCACCCTGACGAACCCTAACGACGAACCCTGACGCACCCTAACGACGCACCCTGACGCACCCTAACGACGCACCCTGACGAACCCTGACGCACCCTAACGACGCACCCTGACGCACCCTACACAACGCACCCTGACGAACCCTAACGACGCACCCTGACGCACCCTAACGACGCACCCTGACGCACCCTAACGACGCACCCTGACGAACCCTAACGACGCACCCTGACGCACCCTAACGACGCACCCTGACAAACCCTAACGACGCACCCTGACGCACCCTAACGACGCACCCTGACGCACCCTAACGACGCACCCTGACGAACCCTAACGACGCACCCTAACGACAGGACGCACCCTGACGCACCCTGACGCACCCTAACAACGCACCCTGACGAACCCTAACGACGCACCCTGGCGCACCCTAACGACGCACCTTGACGCACCCTAACGACGCACCCTGACGAACCCTAACGACGCACCCTAACGACAGGACGCACCCTGACGCACCCTAACGACGCACCCTGACGAACCCTAACGACGCGCCCTGACACACCCTAACGACGCACCCTGACGAACCCTAACAACGCACCCTAACGACACAACGCACCCTAACGACGCACCCTAACAACGCACCCTATCGCACCCTAACGACGCACCCTGACACACCCTAACGACGCACCCTGACGCACCCTAACAACGCACCCTGACGACACAACGCACCCTGACAAACCCTAATGACGCACCCTAACGACGCACCCTATCGCACCCTAACGACGCACCCTAACGACGCACCCTATCGCACCCTAACGATGCACCCTGACACACCCTAACGACGCACCCTGACGCACCCTAACAACGCACCCTGAAGACACAACGCACCCTGACGAACCCTAACGACGCACCCTGACGCACCCTAAACACGCACCCTGACGCACCCTAATGACGCACCCTGATGCAGCTTAACGACGCACCCTGACGCACCCTAACGACGCACCTTGACACACCCTAACAACGCACCCTGACGACACAACGCACCCTGACGAACCCTAACGACGCACCCTAACGACGCACCCTATCGCACCCTAACGACGCAGCCTAACGCACCGTAACGACGCACCCTGACACACCCTAACAACGCACCCTGACGACACGCACCCTGACGCACCCTAACGACGCACCCTGACGCACCCTAACGACGCACCCTGACACACCCTAACAACGCACCCTGACGACACAACGCACCCTGACGAACCCTAACGACGCACCCTGACGCACCCTAACGACGCACCCTGACGCACCCTAACGACGCACCCTGACGAACCTTAACGACGCACCCTGACGCACCCTAACGACGCAACCTGACTCACCCTAACAACGCACCCTGACGACACAACGCACCCTGACGAACCCTAACGACGCACCCTAACGACGCACCCTATTGCACCCTATCGCACCCTAACGACGCACCCTGACACACCCTAACGACGCACCCTAACAACGCACCCTGACGACACAACGCACCCTGACGAACCCTAACGACGCACCCTGACGCACCCTAAACACGCACCCTGACGCACCCTAACGACGCACCCTGATGCAGCTTAACGACGCACCCTGACGCACCCTAACGACGCACCCTGACACACCCTAACAACGCACCCTGACGACACAACACACCCTGACGAACCCTAACGACGCACCCTGACGCACCCTAACGACGCACCCTGACGCACCCTAACGACGCACCCTGACGAACCCTAACGACGCACCCTAACGACAGGACGCACCCTGACGCACCCTAACGACGCACCCTGACACACTCTAACAACGCACCCTGACGACACAACGCACCCTAACGACGCACCCTAACGACGCACCCTAACAACGCACCCTGACGACACAACGCACCCTGACGAACCCTAACTACGCACCCTAACGACGCAACCTATCGCACCCTAACGACGCACCCTAACGACGCACCCTATCGCACCCTAACGCACCCTAACGACGCACCCTGACGCACCCTAACAACGCACCCTGACGACACAACGCACCCTGACGAACCCTAACGACGCACCCTGACGCACCCTAACGACGCACCCTGACGCACCCTAACGACGCACCCTGACGAACCCTAACGACGCACCCTGACGCACCCTAACGACGCACCCTGACGCACCCTAACGACGCACCCTGACACAACCGAACAACGCACCCTGACCCTAACAACGCACCCTGACGAACCCTAACGACGCACCCTGACGCACCCTAACGACGCACCCTGACGAACCCTAACGACGCACCCTGACGAACCTTAACGACGCACCCTGACGCACCCTAACGACGCACCCTGACGCACCCTAACAACGCACCCTGACGACACAACGCACCCTGACGAACCCTAACGACGCACCCTGACGCACCCTAACGACGCACCCTGACGCACCCTAACGACGCACCCTGACGCACCCTAACGACGCACCCTGACACACCCTAACAACGCACCCTGACGACACAACGCACCCTGACGAACCCTAACGACGCACCCTGACGCACCCTAACGACGCACCCTGACGAACCCTAACGACGCACCCTAACGACAGGACGCGCCCTGACGCACCCTAACGACGCACCCTGACGCACCCTAACGACGCACCCTGACGACACAACGCACCCTGACGCACCCTGACGCACCCTGACGCACCCTAACGACGCACCCTGACGAACCCTAACGACGCACCCTAACGACAGGACGCACCCTGACGCACCCTAACGACGCACCCTGACACACCCTAACAACGCACCCTGACGACACAACGCACCCTGACGAACCGTAACGACGCACCCTGACGCACCCCGACGCACGACGCACCCTGACGACGCACTCTGACGAACCCTAACGACGCACCCTAACGACAGGACGCACCCTGACGCACCCTAATGACGCACCCTGACGCACCCTAACAACGCACCCTAACGACGCACCCTGACGCACCCTGACGCACCCTAACGACGCACCCTGACGAACCCTAACGACGCACCCTGACGAACCTTAACGACGCACCCTAACGACGCACCCTGACGCACCCTAACAACGCACCCTGACGACACAACGCACCCTGACGAACCCTAACGACGCACCCTATCGCACCCTAACGACGCACCCTGACACACCTTAACAACGCACCCTGACGACACAACGCACCCTGACGAACCCTAACGACGCACCCTGACGCACCCTAACGACGCACCCTGACGCACCCTAACGACGCACTGACGAACCCAAACGAAGCACCCTGACGAACCCTAACGACGCACCCTGACGCACCCGAACGACGCACCCTGACGCACCCTAACGACGCACCCTGACGACACAACGCACCCTAACGACATGACGCACCCTGACGCACCCTAACGACGCACCCTGACGCACCCTAACAACGCACCCTGACGCACCCTGACGCACCCTAACGACGCACCCTAACGCACCCTAACCCGACGCACCCTGCCGCACCCTAACGACGCACCCTGACGCACCCTAACAACGCACCCTGACGAACCCTAACGACGAACCCTGACGCACCCTAACGACGCACCCTGACGCACCCTAACGACGCACCCTGACGAACCCTAACGACGCACCCTGACGAACCCTAACGATGCACCCTAACGACAGGACGCACCCTGACGCACCCTAACGACGCACCCTGACACACCCTAACAACGCACCCTGACGACACAACGCACCCTGACGAACCCTAACGACGCACCCTGGCGCACCCTAACGACGCACCTTGACCCACCCTAACGACGCACCCTGACGAACCCTAACGACGCACCCTAACGACAGGACGCACCCTGACGCACCCTAACGACGCACCCTGACGAACCCTAACGACGCGCCCTGACACACCCTAACGACGCACCCTGACGAATCCTAACAACGCACCCTAACGACACAACGCACCCTAACGACGCACCCTAACAACGCACCCTATCGCACCCTAACGACGCACCCTGACACACCCTAACGACGCACCCTGACGCACCCTAACAACGCACCCTGACGACACAACGCACCCTGACAAACCCTAATGACGCACCCTAACGACGCACCCTATCGCACCCTAACGACGCACCCTAACGACGCACCCTATCGCACCCTAACGATGCACCCTGACACACCCTAACGACGCACCCTGACGCACCCTAACAACGCACCCTGACGATACAACGCACCCTGACGAACCCTAACGACGCATCCTGACGCACCCTAAACACGCACCCTGACGCACCCTAACGACGCACCCTGATGCACCCTAACGACGCACCCTGACGCACCCTAACGACGCACCCTGACACACCCTAACAACGCACCCTGACGACACAACACACCCTGACGAACCCTAACGACGCACCCTGACGTACCCTAACGACGCACCCTGACGCACCCTAACGACGCACCCTGACGAACCCTAACGACGCACCCTAACGACAGGACGCACCCTAACGACGCACCCTGACGCACCCTAACAACGCACCCTGACGACACAACGCACCCTGACGAACCCTAACGACGCACCCTGACGCACCCTAACGACGCACCCTGACGCACCCTAACGACGCACCCTGACGAACCCTAACGACGCACCCTGACGACACAACGCACCCTGACGAACCCTAACGACGCACCCTGACGCACCCTAACGACGCACCCTGACGCACCCTAACGACGCACCCTGACGAACCCTAACGACGCACCCTAACGACAGGACGCACCCTGACGCACCCTAACGACGCACCCTGACGCACCCTAACAACGCACCCTAACGACAGGACGCACCCTGACGCACCCTAACGACGCACCCTGACACACCCTAACAACGCACCCTGACGACACAACGCACCCTGACGAACCCTAACGACGCACCCTGGCGCACCCTAACGACGCACCCTGACGCACCCTAACGACGCACCCTGACGAACCCTAACGACGCACCCTAACGACAGGACGCACCCTGACGCACCCTAACGACGCACCCTGACACACCCTAACGACGCACCCTGACGAACCCTAACAACGCACCCTAACGACACAACGCACCCTAACAACGCACCCTATCGCACCCTAACGACGCACCCTGACACACCCTAACGACGCACCCTGACGCACCCTAACAACGCACCCTGACGACACAACGCACCCTGACAAACCCTAATGACGCACCCTAACGACGCACCCTATCGCACCCTAATGACGCACCCTAACGACGCACCCTATCGCACCCTAACGACGCACCCTAACGACGCACCCTATCGCACCCTAACGACGCACCCTGACGCACCCTAACGACGCACCCTGACGAACCCTAACGACGCGCCCTGACACACCCTAACGACGCACCCTGACGAACCCTAACAACGCACCCTAACGACACAACGCACCCTAACAACGCACCCTATCGCACCCTAACGACGCACCCTGACACACCCTAACGACGCACCCTGACGCACCCTAACAACGCACCCTGACGACACAACGCACCCTGACAAACCCTAATGACGCACCCTAACGACGCACCCTATCGCACCCTAACGACGCACCCTAACGACGCACCCTATCGCACCCTAACGACGCACCCTGACACACCCTAACGACGCACCCTGACGCACCCTAACAACGCACCCTGACGACACAACGCACCCTGACGAACCCTAACGACGCACCCTGACGCACCCTAAACACGCACCCTGACGCACCCTAACGACACACCTTGATGCAGCTTAACGACGCACCCTGACGCACCCTAACGACGCACCCTGACACACCCTAACAACGCACCCTGACGACACAACACACCCTGACGAACCCTAACGACGCACCCTGACGCACCCTAACGACGCACCCTGACGCACCCTAACGACGCAACCTGACGAACCCTAACGACGCACCCTAACGACAGGACGCACCCTGACGCACCCTAACGACGCACCCTGACGAACCCTAACGACGCACCCTGACGCACCCTAATGACGCACCCTGACGCACCCTAACGATGCACCCTAACGACGCACCCTATCGCACCCTAACGACGCACCCTAACGACGCACCCTATCGCACCCTAACGACGCACCCTAACGACGCACCCTAACGACGCACCCTATCGCACCCTAACGACGCACCCTAACGACGCACCCTATCGCACCCTATCGACGCACCCTAACGACGCACCCTATCGCACCCTAACGACGCACCCTGATACACCCTAACGACGCACCCTGACGCACCCTAACAACGCACCCTGACGCACCCTAACGACGCACCCTGACACACCCTAACAACGCACCCTGACGACACAACGCACCCTGACGAACCCTAACGACGCACCCTAACGATGCACCCTATCGCACCCTAACGACGCAGCCTAACGCACCGTAACGACGCACCCTGACACACCCTAACAACGCACCCTGACGACACAACGCACCCTGACGAACCCTAACGACGCACCCTGACGCACCCTAACGACGCACCCTGACGCACCCTAACGACGCACCCTGACGAACCCTAACGACGCACCCTGACGCACCCTAACGACGCACCCTGACGAACCCTAACGACGCGCGCTGACACACCCTAACGACGCACCCTGACGAACCCTAACAACGCACCCTAACGACACAACGCACCCTAACAACGCACCCTATCGCACCCTAACGACGCACCCTGACACACCCTAACGACGCACCCTGACGCACCCTAACAACGCACCCTGACGACACAACGCACCCTGACAAACCCTAATGACGCACCCTAACGACGCACCCTATCGCACCCTAACGACGCACCCTAACGACGCACCCTATCGCACCCTAACGACGCACCCTGACACACCCTAACAACGCACCCTGACGACACAACACACCCTGACGAACCCTAACGACGCACCCTGACGCACCCTAACGACGCACCCTGACGCACCCTAACGACGCACCCTGACGAACCCTAACGACGCACCCTAACGACAGGACGCACCCTGACGCACCCTAACGACGCACCCTGACGAACCCTAACGACGCACCCTGACGCACCCTAATGACGCACCCTGACGCACCCTAACGATGCACCCTAACGACGCACCCTATCGCACCCTAACGACGCACCCTAACGACGCACCCTATCGCACCCTAACGACGCACCCTAACGACGCACCCTAACGACGCACCCTATCGCACCCTAACGACGCACCCTAACGACGCACCCTAACAACGCACCCTATCGCACCCTATCGACGCACCCTAACGACGCACCCTATCGCACCCTAACGACGCACCCTGATACACCCTAACGACGCACCCTGACGCACCCTAACAACGCACCCTGACGCACCCTAACGACGCACCCTGACACACCCTAACAACGCACCCTGACGACACAACGCACCCTGACGAACCCTAACGACGCACCCTAACGATGCACCCTATCGCACCCTAACGACGCAGCCTAACGCACCGTAACGACGCACCCTGACACACCCTAACAACGCACCCTGACGACACAACGCACCCTGACGAACCCTAACGACGCACCCTGACGCACCCTAACGACGCACCCTGACGCACCCTAACGACGCACCCTGACGAACCCTAACGACGCACCCTGACGCACCCTAATGACGCACCCTGATGAACCCTAACGACGCACCCTGACACACCCTAACAAAACACCCTGACGACACAACGCACCCTGACGAACCCTAACGACGCACCCTGACGCACCCTAACGACGCACCCTGACGCACCCTAACGACGCACCCTGACGAACCTTAACGACGCACCCTGACGCACCCTAACGACGCAACCTGACTCACCCTAACAACGCACCCTGACGACACAACGCACCCTGACGAACCCTAACAACGCACCCTAACGACGCACCCTATTGCACCCTATCGCACCCTAACGACGCACCCTGACACACCCTAACGACGCACCCTGACGCACCCTAACAACGCACCCTGACGACACAACGCACCCTGACGAACCCTAACGACGCACCCTGACGCACCCTAAACACGCACCCTGATGCAGCTTAACGACGCACCCTGACGCACCCTAACGACGCACCCTGACACACCCTAACAACGCACCCTGACGACACAACGCACCCTGACGAACCCTAACGACGCACCCTAACGACGCACCCTATCGCACCCTAACGACGCAGCCTAACGCACCGTAACGACGCACCCTGACACACCCTAACAACGCACCCTGACGACACAACGCACCCTGACGAACCCTAACGACGCACCCTGACGCACCCTAACGACGCACCCTGACGAACCCTAACGACGCACCCTGACACACCCTAACAACGCACCCTGACGACACAACGCACCCTGACGAACCCTAACGACGCACCCTGACGCACCCTAACGACGCACCCTGACGCACCCTAACGACGCACCCTGACGAACCTTAACGACGCACCCTGACGCACCCTAACGACGCAACCTGACTCACCCTAACAACGCACCCTGACGACACAACGCACCCTGACGAACCCTAACGACGCACCCTAACGACGCACCCTATTGCACCCTATCGCACCCTAACGACGCACCCTGACACACCATAACGACGCACCCTAACAACGCACCCTGACGACACAACGCACCCTGACGAACCCTAACGACGCACCCTGACGCACCCTAAACACGCACCCTGACGCACCCTAACGACGCACCCTGATGCAGCTTAACGACGCACCCTGACGCACCCTAACGACGCACCCTGACACACCCTAACAACGCACCCTGACGACACAACACACCCTGACGAACCCTAACGACGCACCCTGACGCACCCTAACGACGCAGCCTAACGCACCGTAACGACGCACCCTGACACACCCTAACAACGCACCCTGACGACACAACGCACCCTGACGAACCCTAACGACGCACCCTGACGCACCCTAACGACGCACCCTGACGCACCCTAACGACGCACCCTGACGAACCCTAACGACGCACCCTGACGCACCCTAATGACGCACCCTGATGAACCCTAACGACGCACCCTGACACACCCTAACAACGCACCCTGACGACACAACGCACCCTGACGAACCCTAACGACGCACCCTGACGCACCCTAACGACGCACCCTGACGCACCCTAACGACGCACCCTGACGAACCTTAACGACGCACCCTGACGCACCCTAACGACGCAACCTGACTCACCCTAACAACGCACCCTGACGACACAACGCACCCTGACGAACCCTAACAACGCACCCTAACGACGCACCCTATTGCACCCTATCGCACCCTAACGACGCACCCTGACACACCCTAACGACGCACCCTGACGCACCCTAACAACGCACCCTGACGACACAACGCACCCTGACGAACCCTAACGACGCACCCTGACGCACCCTAAACACGCACCCTGACGCACCCTAACGACGACGCACCCTAACGACGCACCCTGACGCACCCTAACAACGCACCCTGACGACACAACGCACCCTGACGAACCCTAACGACGCACCCTAACGACGCACCCTATCGCACCCTAACGACGCAGCCTGACGCACCCTAACGACGCACCCTGACACACCCTAACAACGCACCCTGACGACACAACGCACCCTAACGACGACGACGCACCCTAACGACGCACCCTGACGAACCCACGACGCACCCTGACGAACCTTAACGACGCACCCTGACGCACCCGAACGACGCACCCTGACGCACCCTAACAACGCACCCTGACGACACAACGCACCCTGACGCACCCTAACGACGCACCCTGACGCACCCTAACGACGCACCCTGACGACACAACGCACCCTGACGCACCCTAACGACGCACCCTAACAACGCACCCTGACGCACCCTAACGACGCACCCTGACGCACCCTAACGACGCACCCTGACGCACCCTAACAACGCACCCTGACGACATAACGCACCCTAACGACGCACCCTAACAACGCACCCTGACGAACCCTAACGACGAACCCTGACGCACCCTAACGACGCACCCTGACGCACCCTAACGACGCACCCTGACGAACCCTAACGACGCACCCTGACGAACCCTAACGATGCACCCTAACGACAGGACGCACCCTGACGCACCCTAACGACGCACCCTGACACACCCTAACAACGCACCCTGACGACACAACGCACCCTGACGAACCCTAACGACGCACCCTGGCGCACCCTAACGACGCACCTTGACCCACCCTAACGACGCACCCTGACGAACCCTAACGACGCACCCTAACGACAGGACGCACCCTGACGCACCCTAACGACGCACCCTGACGAACCCTAACGACGCGCCCTGACACACCCTAACGACGCACCCTGACGAATCCTAACAACGCACCCTAACGACACAACGCACCCTAACGACGCACCCTAACAACGCACCCTATCGCACCCTAACGACGCACCCTGACACACCCTAACGACGCACCCTGACGCACCCTAACAACGCACCCTGACGACACAACGCACCCTGACAAACCCTAATGACGCACCCTAACGACGCACCCTATCGCACCCTAACGACGCACCCTAACGACGCACCCTATCGCACCCTAACGATGCACCCTGACACACCCTAACGACGCACCCTGACGCACCCTAACAACGCACCCTGACGATACAACGCACCCTGACGAACCCTAACGACGCATCCTGACGCACCCTAAACACGCACCCTGACGCACCCTAACGACGCACCCTGATGCACCCTAACGACGCACCCTGACGCACCCTAACGACGCACCCTGACACACCCTAACAACGCACCCTGACGACACAACACACCCTGACGAACCCTAACGACGCACCCTGACGTACCCTAACGACGCACCCTGACGCACCCTAACGACGCACCCTGACGAACCCTAACGACGCACCCTAACGACAGGACGCACCCTAACGACGCACCCTGACGCACCCTAACAACGCACCCTGACGACACAACGCACCCTGACGAACCCTAACGACGCACCCTGACGCACCCTAACGACGCACCCTGACGCACCCTAACGACGCACCCTGACGAACCCTAACGACGCACCCTGACGACACAACGCACCCTGACGAACCCTAACGACGCACCCTGACGCACCCTAACGACGCACCCTGACGCACCCTAACGACGCACCCTGACGAACCCTAACGACGCACCCTAACGACAGGACGCACCCTGACGCACCCTAACGACGCACCCTGACGCACCCTAACAACGCACCCTAACGACAGGACGCACCCTGACGCACCCTAACGACGCACCCTGACACACCCTAACAACGCACCCTGACGACACAACGCACCCTGACGAACCCTAACGACGCACCCTGGCGCACCCTAACGACGCACCCTGACGCACCCTAACGACGCACCCTGACGAACCCTAACGACGCACCCTAACGACAGGACGCACCCTGACGCACCCTAACGACGCACCCTGACACACCCTAACGACGCACCCTGACGAACCCTAACAACGCACCCTAACGACACAACGCACCCTAACAACGCACCCTATCGCACCCTAACGACGCACCCTGACACACCCTAACGACGCACCCTGACGCACCCTAACAACGCACCCTGACGACACAACGCACCCTGACAAACCCTAATGACGCACCCTAACGACGCACCCTATCGCACCCTAATGACGCACCCTAACGACGCACCCTATCGCACCCTAACGACGCACCCTAACGACGCACCCTATCGCACCCTAACGACGCACCCTGACGCACCCTAACGACGCACCCTGACGAACCCTAACGACGCGCCCTGACACACCCTAACGACGCACCCTGACGAACCCTAACAACGCACCCTAACGACACAACGCACCCTAACAACGCACCCTATCGCACCCTAACGACGCACCCTGACACACCCTAACGACGCACCCTGACGCACCCTAACAACGCACCCTGACGACACAACGCACCCTGACAAACCCTAATGACGCACCCTAACGACGCACCCTATCGCACCCTAACGACGCACCCTAACGACGCACCCTATCGCACCCTAACGACGCACCCTGACACACCCTAACGACGCACCCTGACGCACCCTAACAACGCACCCTGACGACACAACGCACCCTGACGAACCCTAACGACGCACCCTGACGCACCCTAAACACGCACCCTGACGCACCCTAACGACACACCTTGATGCAGCTTAACGACGCACCCTGACGCACCCTAACGACGCACCCTGACACACCCTAACAACGCACCCTGACGACACAACACACCCTGACGAACCCTAACGACGCACCCTGACGCACCCTAACGACGCACCCTGACGCACCCTAACGACGCAACCTGACGAACCCTAACGACGCACCCTAACGACAGGACGCACCCTGACGCACCCTAACGACGCACCCTGACGAACCCTAACGACGCACCCTGACGCACCCTAATGACGCACCCTGACGCACCCTAACGATGCACCCTAACGACGCACCCTATCGCACCCTAACGACGCACCCTAACGACGCACCCTATCGCACCCTAACGACGCACCCTAACGACGCACCCTAACGACGCACCCTATCGCACCCTAACGACGCACCCTAACGACGCACCCTATCGCACCCTATCGACGCACCCTAACGACGCACCCTATCGCACCCTAACGACGCACCCTGATACACCCTAACGACGCACCCTGACGCACCCTAACAACGCACCCTGACGCACCCTAACGACGCACCCTGACACACCCTAACAACGCACCCTGACGACACAACGCACCCTGACGAACCCTAACGACGCACCCTAACGATGCACCCTATCGCACCCTAACGACGCAGCCTAACGCACCGTAACGACGCACCCTGACACACCCTAACAACGCACCCTGACGACACAACGCACCCTGACGAACCCTAACGACGCACCCTGACGCACCCTAACGACGCACCCTGACGCACCCTAACGACGCACCCTGACGAACCCTAACGACGCACCCTGACGCACCCTAACGACGCACCCTGACGAACCCTAACGACGCGCGCTGACACACCCTAACGACGCACCCTGACGAACCCTAACAACGCACCCTAACGACACAACGCACCCTAACAACGCACCCTATCGCACCCTAACGACGCACCCTGACACACCCTAACGACGCACCCTGACGCACCCTAACAACGCACCCTGACGACACAACGCACCCTGACAAACCCTAATGACGCACCCTAACGACGCACCCTATCGCACCCTAACGACGCACCCTAACGACGCACCCTATCGCACCCTAACGACGCACCCTGACACACCCTAACAACGCACCCTGACGACACAACACACCCTGACGAACCCTAACGACGCACCCTGACGCACCCTAACGACGCACCCTGACGCACCCTAACGACGCACCCTGACGAACCCTAACGACGCACCCTAACGACAGGACGCACCCTGACGCACCCTAACGACGCACCCTGACGAACCCTAACGACGCACCCTGACGCACCCTAATGACGCACCCTGACGCACCCTAACGATGCACCCTAACGACGCACCCTATCGCACCCTAACGACGCACCCTAACGACGCACCCTATCGCACCCTAACGACGCACCCTAACGACGCACCCTAACGACGCACCCTATCGCACCCTAACGACGCACCCTAACGACGCACCCTAACAACGCACCCTATCGCACCCTATCGACGCACCCTAACGACGCACCCTATCGCACCCTAACGACGCACCCTGATACACCCTAACGACGCACCCTGACGCACCCTAACAACGCACCCTGACGCACCCTAACGACGCACCCTGACACACCCTAACAACGCACCCTGACGACACAACGCACCCTGACGAACCCTAACGACGCACCCTAACGATGCACCCTATCGCACCCTAACGACGCAGCCTAACGCACCGTAACGACGCACCCTGACACACCCTAACAACGCACCCTGACGACACAACGCACCCTGACGAACCCTAACGACGCACCCTGACGCACCCTAACGACGCACCCTGACGCACCCTAACGACGCACCCTGACGAACCCTAACGACGCACCCTGACGCACCCTAATGACGCACCCTGATGAACCCTAACGACGCACCCTGACACACCCTAACAAAACACCCTGACGACACAACGCACCCTGACGAACCCTAACGACGCACCCTGACGCACCCTAACGACGCACCCTGACGCACCCTAACGACGCACCCTGACGAACCTTAACGACGCACCCTGACGCACCCTAACGACGCAACCTGACTCACCCTAACAACGCACCCTGACGACACAACGCACCCTGACGAACCCTAACAACGCACCCTAACGACGCACCCTATTGCACCCTATCGCACCCTAACGACGCACCCTGACACACCCTAACGACGCACCCTGACGCACCCTAACAACGCACCCTGACGACACAACGCACCCTGACGAACCCTAACGACGCACCCTGACGCACCCTAAACACGCACCCTGATGCAGCTTAACGACGCACCCTGACGCACCCTAACGACGCACCCTGACACACCCTAACAACGCACCCTGACGACACAACGCACCCTGACGAACCCTAACGACGCACCCTAACGACGCACCCTATCGCACCCTAACGACGCAGCCTAACGCACCGTAACGACGCACCCTGACACACCCTAACAACGCACCCTGACGACACAACGCACCCTGACGAACCCTAACGACGCACCCTGACGCACCCTAACGACGCACCCTGACGAACCCTAACGACGCACCCTGACACACCCTAACAACGCACCCTGACGACACAACGCACCCTGACGAACCCTAACGACGCACCCTGACGCACCCTAACGACGCACCCTGACGCACCCTAACGACGCACCCTGACGAACCTTAACGACGCACCCTGACGCACCCTAACGACGCAACCTGACTCACCCTAACAACGCACCCTGACGACACAACGCACCCTGACGAACCCTAACGACGCACCCTAACGACGCACCCTATTGCACCCTATCGCACCCTAACGACGCACCCTGACACACCCTAACGACGCACCCTAACAACGCACCCTGACGACACAACGCACCCTGACGAACCCTAACGACGCACCCTGACGCACCCTAAACACGCACCCTGACGCACCCTAACGACGCACCCTGATGCAGCTTAACGACGCACCCTGACGCACCCTAACGACGCACCCTGACACACCCTAACAACGCACCCTGACGACACAACACACCCTGACGAACCCTAACGACGCACCCTGACGCACCCTAACGACGCACCCTGACGCACCCTAACGACGCACCCTGACGAACCCTAACGACGCACCCTAACGACAGGACGCACCCTGACGCACCCTAACGACGCACCCTGACACACTCTAACAACGCACCCTGACGACACAACGCACCCTAACGACGCACCCTAACGACGCACCCTAACAACGCACCCTGACGACACAACGCACCCTGACGAACCCTAACTACGCACCCTAACGACGCAACCTATCGCACCCTAACGACGCACCCTAACGCACCCTATCGCACCCTAACGCACCCTAACGACGCACCCTGACGCACCCTAACAACGCACCCTGACGACACAACGCACCCTGACGAACCCTAACGACGCACCCTGACGACACAACGCACCCTGACGAACCCTAACTACGCACCCTAACGACGCAACCTATCGCACCCTAACGACGCACCCTAACGACGCACCCTAACCCGACGCACTAACGACCACCCTGACACACCCTAACAACGCACCCTGACGACACAACGCACCCTGACGAACCCTAACGACGCACCCTGACGCACCCTAACGACGCACCCTGACGCACCCTAACGACGCACCCTGACACACCCTAACAACGCACCCTGACGACACAACGCACCCTGACGAACCCTAACGACGCACCCTGACGCACCCTAACGACGCACCCTGACGCACCCTAACGACGCACCCTGACGAACCCTAACGACGCACCCTAACGACAGGACGCACCCTGACGCACCCTAACGACGCACCCTGACGCACCCTAACAACGCACCCTAACGACAGGACGCACCCTGACGCACCCTAACGACGCACCCTGACACACCCTAACAACGCACCCTGACGACACAACGCACCCTGACGAACCCTAACAACGCACCCTGGCGCACCCTAACGACGCACCCTGACGCACCCTAACGACGCACCCTGACGAACCCTAACGACGCACCCTAACGACAGGACGCACCCTGACGCACCCTAACGACGCACCCTGATGCACCCTAACAACGCACCCTAACGACAGGACGCACCCTGACGCACCCTAACAACGCACCCTAACGACACAACGCACCCTAACGACGCACCCTAACAACGCACCCTATCGCACCCTAACGACGCACCCTGACACACCCTAACGACGCACCCTGACGCACCAAAACAACGCACCCTGACGACACAACGCACCCTGACTAATGACGCACCCTAACGACGCACCCTATCGCACCCTAACGACGCACCCTAACGACGCACCCTAACGACGCACCCTGACGCACCCTAACGACGCACCCTGACGCACCCTAACAACGCACCCTGACGACACAACGCACCCTGACGAACCCTAACGACGCACCCTGACGCACCCTAAACACGCACCCTGACGCACCCTAACGACGCTCCCTGATGCACCCTAACGACGCACCCTGACGCACCCTAACGACGCACCCTGACGCACCCTAACAACGCACCCTGACGACACAACACACCCTGACGAACCCTAACGACGCACCCTGGCGCACCCTAACGACGCACCCTGACGCACCCTAACGACGCACCCTGACGAACCCTAACGATGCACCCTGACGCACCCTAACGACGCACCCTGACGAACCCTAACGACGCACCCTGACGAACCCTAACGACGCACCCTGACGAACCCTAACGACGCACCCTGACACACCCTAACAACGCACCCTGACGACACAACACACCCTGACGAACCCTAACGACGCACCCTGACGCACCCTAACGACGCACCCTAACGACGCACCCTGACGAACCCTAACGACGCACCCTGACGCACCCTAACGACGCACCCTGACGAACCCTAACGACGCACCCTGACACACCCTAACAACGCACCCTGACGACACAACGCACCCTGACGAACCCTAACGACGCACCCTGACGCACCCTAACGACGCACCCTGACGCACCCTAACGACGCACCCTGACGAACCTTAACGACGCACCCTGACGCACCCTAACGACGCAACCTGACTCACCCTAACAACGCACCCTGACGACACAACGCACCCTGACACCCTAACGACGCACCCTAACGACGCACCCTATTGCACCCTATCGCACCCTAACGACGCACCCTGACACACCCTAACGACGCACCCTGACGCACCCTAACAACGCACCCTGACGACACAACGCACCCTGACGAACCCTAACGACGCACCCTGACGCACCCTAAACACGCACCCTGACGCACCCTAACGACGCACCTTGATGCAGCTTAACGACGCACCCTGACGCACCCTAACGACGCACCCTGACACACCCTAACAACGCACCCTGACGACACAACACACCCTGACGAACCCTAACGACGCACCCTGACGCACCCTAACTACGCACCCTGACGCACCCTAACGACGCACCCTGACACACCCTAACAACGCACCCTGACGACACAACGCACCCTGACGAACCCTAACGACGCACCCTGGCGCACCCTAACGACGCACCCTGACGCACCCTAACGACGCACCCTGACGAACCCTAACGACGCACCCTAACGACAGGACGCACCCTGACGCACCCTAACGACGCACCCTGACACACTCTAACAACGCACCCTGACGACACAACGCACCCTAACGACGCACCCTAACGACGCACCCTAACAACGCACCCTGACGACACAACGCACCCTGACGAACCCTAACTACGCACCCTAACGACGCAACCTATCGCACCCTAACGACGCACCCTAACGACGCACCCTATCGCACCCTAACGCACCCTAACGACGCACCCTGACGCACCCTAACAACGCACCCTGACGACACAACGCACCCTGACGAACCCTAACGACGCACCCTGACGCACCCTAACGACGCACCCTGACGCACCCTAACGACGCACCCTGACACACCCTAACAACGCACCCTGACGACACAACGCACCCTGACGAACCCTAACGACGCACCCTGACGCACCCTAACGACGCACCCTGACGCACCCTAACGACGCACCCTGACGAACCCTAACGACGCACCCTAACGACAGGACGCACCCTGACGCACCCTAACGACGCACCCTGACGCACCCTAACAACGCACCCTAACGACAGGACGCACCCTGACGCACCCTAACGACGCACCCTGACGAACCCTAACGACGCACCCTAACGACAGGACGCACCCTGACGCACCCTAACGACGCACCCTGACGCACCCTAACAACGCACCCTAACGACAGGACGCACCCTGACGCACCCTAACGACGCACCCTGACGAACCCTAACGACGCACCCTGACACACCCTAACGACGCACCCTGACGAACCCTAACAACGCACCCTAACGACACAACGCACCCTAACGACGCACCCTAACGACGCACCCTATCGCACCCTAACGACGCACCCTGACACACCCTAACGACGCACCCTGACGCACCCTAACAACGCACCCTGACGCACCCTAACGACGCACCCTGACACACCCTAACAACGCACC
The DNA here is from genome assembly GCF_045679555.1 of Salvelinus alpinus. Classification (NCBI taxonomy): domain Eukaryota; kingdom Metazoa; phylum Chordata; class Actinopteri; order Salmoniformes; family Salmonidae; genus Salvelinus; species Salvelinus alpinus. The sequence continues at coordinate 274,319 of NW_027255995.1, forward strand.
CTGACGACACAACGCACCCTGACGAACCCTAACGACGCACCCTGACGCACCCTAACGACGCACCCTGAACCCTAACGACGCACCCTTACGCACCCTAACGACGCACCCTGACGAACCCTAACGACGCACCCTGACGAACCCTAACGACGCACCCTGACGCACCCTAACGACGCACCCTGACGCACCCTAACAACGCACCCTGACGACACAACGCACCCTGACGAACCCTAACGACGCACCCTATCGCACCCTAACGACGCACCCTGACGCACCCTAACAACGCACCCTGACGCACCCTAACGACGACGCACCCTAACGCACCCTAACGACGCACCCTAACGACGCACCCTAACAACGCACCCTATCGCACCCTAACGACGCACCCTGACACACCCTAACAACGCACCCTGACGACACAACGCACCCTGACGAACCCTAACGACGCACCCTGACGCACCCTAACGACGCACCCTAACGACGCACCCTGGCGAACCCTAACGACGCACCCTGACACACCCTAACAACGCACCCTGACGACACAACGCACCCTGACGAACCCTAACGACGAACCCTGACGCACCCTAACGACGCACCCTGACGCACCCTAACGACGCACCCTGGCGAACCCTAACGACGCACCCTGACGCACCCTAACGACGCACCCTGACGAACCCTAACGACGCACCCTGACGACGCACCCTGCACCCTAACGACGCACCCTGACACCCTAACGACGCACCCTGACGCACCCTAACAACGCATCCTGACGACACAACGCACCCTGACGAACCCTAACGACGCACCCTATCGCACCCTAACGACGCACCCTGACACACCCTAACAACGCACCCTGACGACACAACGCACCCTGACGAACCCGAACGACGCACCCTGACGCACCCTAACGACGCACCCTGACGCACCCTAACGACGCACCCTGACGAACCCTAACGACGCACCCTAACGACAGGACGCACCCTGACGCACCCTAACGACGCACCCTGACGAACCCTAACGACGCGCCCTGACACACCCTAACGACGCACCCTGACGCACCCTAACGACGCACCCTGACGAACCCTAACGACGCACCCTGACGAACCCTAACGACGCACCCTGACGCACCCTAACGACGCACCCTGACGAACCCTAACGACGCACCCTGACGACTAACAACGCACCCTAACGACGCACCCTAACGACGCACCATAACGCACCCTAACAACGCACCCTAACGACGCACCCTAACGACGCACCCTATCGCACCCTAACGACGCACCCTGACACACCCTAACAACGCACCCTGACGACACAACGCACCCTGACGAACCCTAACGACGCACCCTGAAGCACCCTAACGACGCACCCTGACGCACCCTAACGACGCACCCTGACGCACCCTAACGACGCACCCTGACACACCCTAACAACGCACCCTGACGACACAACGCACCCTGACGAACCCTAACGACGCACCCTGACGCACCCTAACGACGCACCCTGACGCACCCTAACGACGCACCCTGACGCACCCTAACGACGCACCCTTACGCACCCTAACGACGCACCCTGACGAACCCTAACGACGCACCCTGACGCACCCTAACGACGCACCCTGACGCACCCTAACGACGCACCCTGACGCACCCTAACAACGCACCCTGACGAACCCTAACGACGCACCCTATCGCACCCTAACGACGCACCCTGACACACCCTAACAACGCACCCTGACGACACAACGCACCCTGACGAACCCGAACGACGCACCCTGACGCACCCTAACGACGCACCCTGACGCACCCTAACGACGCACCCTGACGCACCCTAACGACGCACCCTGACGAACCCTAACGACGCACCCTGACGCACCCTAACGACGCACCCTGACGCACCCTAACGACGCGCCCTGACGCACCCTAACGACGCACCCTGACGCACCCTAACGACGCACCCTGACGAACCCTAACGACGCACCCTGACGCACCCTAACGACGCACCCTGACGCACCCTAACAACGCACCCTGACGACACAACGCACCCTGACGCACCCTAACGACGCACCCTAACGCACCCTAACGACGCACCCTAACGCACCCTAACGACGCACCCTGACGACCCTGACGCACCCTAACAACGCACCCTGACGACACAACGCACCCTAACGACGCACCCTAACGACGCACCATAACGCACCCTAACGACGCACCCTAACGCACCCTAACGACGCACCCTAACGACGCACCCTATCGCACCCTAACGACGCACCCTGACACACCCTAACAACGCACCCTGACGACACAACGCACCCTGACGAACCCTAACGACGCACCCTGACGCACCCTAACGACGCACCCTGGCGCACCCTAACGACGCACCCTGACGCACCCTAACGACGCACCCTTACGCACCCTAACGACGCACCCTGACGAACCCTAACGACGCACCCTGACGAACCCTAACGACGCACCCTGACGCACCCTAACGACGCACCCTGACGCACCCTAACAACGCACCCTGACGACACAACGCACCCTGACGAACCCTAACGACGCACCCTATCGCACCCTAACGACGCACCCTGACACACCTTAACAACGCACCCTGACGACACAACGCACCCTGACGAACCCGAACGACGCACCCTGACGCACCCTAACGACGCACCCTGACGCACCCTAACGACGCACCCTGACGCACCCTAACGACGCACCCTGACGCACCCTAACGACGCACCCTGACGAACCCTAACGACGCGCCCTGACACACCCTAACGACGCACCCTGACGCACCCTAACGACGCACCCTGACGAACCCTAACGACGCAACCTGACGAACCTTAACGACGCACCCTGACGCACCCTAACGACGCACCCTGACGCACCCTAACAACGCACCCTGACGACACAACGCACCCTAACGACGCACCCTAACGACGCACCCTAACACCCTAACGACGCACCCTAACGACGCACCCTAACAACGCACCCTATCGCACCCTAACGACGCACCCTGACACACCCTAACAACGCACCCTGACGACACAACGCACCCTGACGAACCCTAACGACGAACCCTGACGCACCCTAACGACGCACCCTGGCGCACCCTAACGACGCACCCTGACGAACCCTAACGACGCACCCTGACACACCCTAACAACGCACCCTGACGACACAACGCACCCTGACGAACCCTAACGACGCACCCTGACGCACCCTAACGACGCACCCTGACGCACCCTAACGACGCACCCTAACGCACCCTAACGACGCACCCTGACGCACCCTAACGACGCACCCTGACGCACCCTAACAACGCACCCTGACGACACAACGCACCCTGACGAACCCTAACGACGCACCCTATCGCACCCTAACGACGCACCCTGACGCACCCTAACGACGCACCCTGACGACACAACGCACCCTAACGACGCACCCTGACGCACCCTAACGACGCACCCTGGCGCACCCTAACGACGCACCCTGACACACCCTAACAACGCACCCTGCACCCTGAACAACGCACCCTGACGAACCCTAACGACGAACCCTGACGCACCCTAACGACGCACCCTGACGCACCCTAACGACGCACCCTGACGAACCCTAACGACGCACCCTGACGCACCCTAACGACGCACCCTGACGCACCCTAACAACGCACCCTGACGACACAACGCACCCTGACGAACCCTAACGACGCACCCTATCGCACCCTAACGACGCACCCTGACACACCTTAACAACGCACCCTGACGACACAACGCACCCTGACGAACCCGAACGACGCACCCTGACGCACCCTAACGACGCACCCTGACGCACCCTAACGACGCACCCTGACGAACCCTAACGACGCACCCTGACGCACCCTAACGACGCACCCTGACGAACCCTAACGACGCGCCCTGACACACCCTAACGACGCACCCTGACGCACCCTAACGACGCACCCTGACGAACCCTAACGACGCACCCTGACGAACCCTAACGACGCACCCTGACGCACCCTAACGACGCACCCTAACGCACCCTAACGACGCACCCTAACAACGCACCCTATCGCACCCTAACGACGCACCCTGACACACCCTAACAACACACCCTGACGACACAACGCACCCTGACGAACCCTAACGACGAACCCTGACGCACCCTAACGACGCACCCTGACGCACCCTAACGACGCACCCTGATGAACCCTAACGACGCACCCTGACGCACCCTAACGACGCACCCTGACGACGCACCCTGACGCACCCTAACAACGCACCCTGACGACACAACGCACCCTGACGAACCCTAACGACGCACCCTCGCACCCTAACGACGCACCCTGACACACCTTAACAACGCACCCTGACGACACAACGCACCCTGACGAATCCTAACGACGAACCCTGACGCACCCTAACGACGCACCCTGACGCACCCTAACGACGCACCCTGACGAACCCTAACGACGCACCCTGACGCACCCTAACGACGCACCCTGATGAACCCTAACGACGCACCCTGACACACCCTAACAACGCACCCTGACGACACAACGCACCCTGACGAACCCTAACGACGCACCCTAACGACGCACCCTATTGCACCCTATCGCACCCTAACGACGCACCCTGACACACCCTAACGACGCACCCTGACAACGCACCCTGACGACACAACGCACCCTGACGAACCCTAACGACGCACCCTGACGCACCCTAAACACGCACCCTGACGCACCCTAATGACGCACCCTGATGCAGCTTAACGACGCACCCTGACGCACCCTAACGACGCACCCTGACACACCCTAACAACGCACCCTGACGACACAACACACCCTGACGAACCCTAACGACGCACCCTGACGCACCCTAACTACGCACCCTGACGCACCCTAACGACGCACCCTGACACACCTTAACAACGCACCCTGACGACACAACGCACCCTGACGAACCCTAACGACGCACCCTGGCGCACCCTAACGACGCACCCTGACGCACCCTAACGACGCACCCTGACGAACCCTAACGACGCACCCTGACGCACCCTAACGACGCACCCTGACACACTCTAACAACGCACCCTGACGACACAACGCACCCTAACGACGCACCCTAACGACGCACCCTAACAACGCACCCTGACGACACAACGCACCCTGACGAACCCTAACTACGCACCCTAACGACGCAACCTATCGCACCCTAACGACGCACCCTAACGACGCACCCTATCGCACCCTAACGCACCCTAACGACGCACCCTGACACACCCTAACGACGCACCCTGACGCACCCTAACAACGCACCCTGACGACACAACGCACCCTGACGAACCCTAACGACGCACCCTGATGCACCCTAACGACGCACCCTGACGCACCCTAACGACGCACCCTGACGCACCCTAACGACGCACCCTGACGCACCCTAACGACGCACCCTGACGCACCCTAACGACGCACCCTAACGCACCCTAACGACGCACCCTAACAACGCACCCTATCGCACCCTAACGACGCACCCTGACCCTAACGACGCACCCTGACGCACCCTAACGACGCACCCTGGCGCACCCTAACGACGCACCCTGACGCACCCTAACGACGCACCCTGACGCACCCTAACAACGCACCCTGACGACACAACGCACCCTGACGAACCCTAACGACGAACCCTGACGCACCCTAACGACGCACCCTGACGCACCCTAACGACGCACCCTGACGAACCCTAACGACGCACCCTGACGCACCCTAACGACGCACCCTGACGCACCCTAACAACGCACCCTGACGACACAACGCACCCTGACGAACCCTAACGACGCACCCTGACGCACCCTAACGACGCACCCTGACACACCTTAACAACGCACCCTGACGACACAACGCACCCTGACGAACCCGAACGACGCACCCTGACGCACCCTAACGACGCACCCTGACGCACCCTAATGACGCACCCTGACGAACCCTAACGACGCACCCTGACGAACCTTAACGACGCACCCTGACGCACCCTAACAACGCACCCTGACGCACCCTAACAACGCACCCTGATGACACAACGCACCCTGCCGCACCCTAACGACGCACCCTGACGCACCATAACGACGCACCCTGACACACCCTAACGACGCACCCTGACGAACCCTAACAACGCACCCTGACGACACAACGCACCCTAACGACGCACCCTAACGACGCACCATAACGCACCCTAACGACGCAACGCACCCTAACGACGCACCCTGACGCACCCTAACGACGCACCCTGACACACCCTAACAACGCACCCTGACGACACAACGCACCCTGACGAACCCTAACGACGCACCCTGACGCACCCTAACGACGCACCCTGGCGCACTCTAACGACGCACCCTGACGAACCCTAACGACGCACCCTGACACACCCTAACAACGCACCCTGACGACACAACGCACCCTGACGAACCCTAACGACGAACCCTGACGCACCCTAACGACGCACCCTGACGCACCCTAACGACGCACCCTGACGAACCCTAACGACGCACCCTTACGCACCCTAACGACGCACCCTGACGAACCCTAACGACGCACCCTGACGAACCCTAACGACGCACCCTGACGCACCCTAACAACGCACCCTGACGACACAACGCACCCTGACGAACCCTAACGACGCACCCTGACGCACCCTAACGACGCACCCTGACGCACCCTAACGACGCACCCTTACGCACCCTAACGACGCACCCTGACGAACCCGAACGACGCACCCTGACGCACCCTAACGACGCACCCTGACGCACCCTAACGACGCACCCTGACGAACCCTAACGACGCACCCTAACGACAGGACGCACCCTGACGCACCCTAACGACGCACCCTGACGAACCCTAACGACGCGCCCTGACACACCCTAACGACGCACCCTGACGCACCCTAACGACGCACCCTGACGAACCCTAACGACGCACCCTGACGAACCTTAACGACGCACCCTGACGCACCCTAACGACGCACCCTGACGAACCCTAACAACGCACCCTGACGACACGACGCACCCTGACGCACCCTAACGACGCACCATAACGCACCCTAACGACGCACCCTAACGCACCCTAACGACGCACCCTATCGCACCCTAACGACGCACCCTGACACACCCTAACAACGCACCCTGACGACACAACGCACCCTGACGAACCCTAACGACGCACCCTGACGCACCCTAACGACGCACCCTGGCGCACCCTAACGACGCACCCTGACGCACCCTAACGACTCACCCTGACGCACCCTAACAACGCACCCTGACGACACAACGCACCCTGACGAACCCTAACGACGCACCCTATCGCACCCTAACGACGCACCCTGACACACCTTAACAACGCACCCTGACGACACAACGCACCCTGACGAACCCGAACGACGCACCCTGACGCACCCTAACGACGCACCCTGACGCACCCTAACGACGCACCCTGACGCACCCTAACGACGCACCCTAACGACAGGACGCACCCTGACGCACCCTAACGACGCACCCTGACACACCCTAACGACGCACCCTGACGCACCCTAACGACGCACCCTGACGAACCCTAACGACGCACCCTGACGAACCTTAACGACGCACCCTGACGCACCCTAACGACGCACCCTGACGAACCCTAACGAACGCACCCTGACGCACCCTAACGACGCACCATAACGCACCCTAACGACGCACCCTAACGCACCCTAACGACGCACCCTAACACCCTAACGACGCACCCTATCGCACCCTAACGACGCACCCTGACACACCCTAACAACGCACCCTGACGACACAACGCACCCTGACGAACCCTAACGACGAACCCTGACGCACCCTAACGACGCACCCTGGCGCACCCTAACGACGCACCCTGACGAACCCTAACGACGCACCCTGACACACCCTAACAACGCACCCTGACGACACAACGCACCCTGACGAACCCTAACGACGAACCCTGACGCACCCTAACGACGCACCCTGACGCACCCTAACGACGCACCCTGACGAACCCTAACGACGCACCCTGACGCACCCTAACGACGCACCCTGATGAACCCTAACGACGCACCCTGACGAACCCTAACGACGCACCCTGACGCACCCTAACGACGCACCCTGACGCACCCTAACAACGCACCCTGACGACACAACGCACCCTGACGAACCCTAACGACGCACCCTATCGCACCCTAACGACGCACCCTGACACACCTTAACAACGCACCCTGACGACACAACGCACCCTGACGAATCCTAACGACGCACCCTGATGCACCCTAACGACGCACCCTGACGCACCCTAACGACGCACCCTGACGAACCCTAACGACGCACCCTAACGACAGGACGCACCCTGACGAACCCTAACGACGCACCCTGACGCACCCTAACGACGCGCCCTGACACACCCTAACGACGCACCCTGACGAACCCTAACAACGCACCCTAACGACACAACGCACCCTAACGACGCACCCTAACAACGCACCCTATCGCACCCTAACGACGCACCCTGACACACCCTAACGACGCACCCTGACGCACCCTAACGACGCACCCTGACGAACCCTAACGACGCACCCTGACGCACCCTAACAACGCACCCTGACGAACCCTAACGACGCACCCTGACGAACCCTAACGAAGCACCCTGACGCACCCTAACGACGCACCCTGACGAACCCTAACGACGCACCCTGACGCACCCTAACGACGCACCCTGACGCACCCTAACGACGCACCCTGACGAACCCTAACGACGCTCCCTGACGAACCCTAACGACGCACCCTGACGCACCCTAACGACGCACCCTGACGAACCCTAACGACGCACCCTGACGAACCCTAACAACGCACCCTGACGAACCCTAACGACGCACCCTGACGCACCCTAACGACGCACCCTGACGAACCCTAACGACGCACCCTGACGCACCCTAACGACGCACCCTGACGAACCCTAACGACGCACCCTGACGAACCCTAACGACGCACCCCAGCTTTCTCAGGGACACTTACCACTTTATGGAGAGGATTGGACCCATAGTTGTTCCCTCCCACACACACATATTCACGATAGATATTGATAGCTTATACACTAATATAAATACAGCAACAGGAATACAAGCAATTAGAAATATCTTTAAGAGATACCCAGACAACACTAGACCGGACATAGAAATATTACAATTATTAGAAATCAGCCTTACTAGCAATGACTTTTTATTCAACGATCACTATTACCTGCAGGTGGAGGGAACAGCTATGGGCAAAAAATTCGCACCTGCTTACGCCAATATATACATGGCTGAATGGGAGAGAGAGGCACTGGCCAAGTGTCCATATCAACCCACTTTTTATTACCGCTTTTTAGACGACATAATAGGAGCCTGGCCCCACGACATCCAATTATTCACAGATTTCATAAACATTCTCAACAGTCATCATTCATCCATTAAGGTTAAATACACAATTCATCCGCAAGAAGTCAACTTCTTAGACACAACTGTTTTTTTCAGTAATAACAATCAATCACAGAAAACACTACACACTAGAGTCTACTTCAAACCAACAGACACACATGCTTTACTTCATAAACACAGTTACCATCCTAAACATACATTTAAGGGAATAATAAAATCACAAATCATACGGTTCTACAGGATATCATCTTGCAAGCAAGACCTGGATTATGCAATAAATACACTATTCAATGCACTTAGAAGAAGAGGATATTCAAAACGATTTTTAAGAACCATTAAAAACAACACATTGGCCGCCCTCCCTCCCATTCATCCAACACTCATAGACCACATCAAATCACCCACCTCTCTTAACCTTAACCTCAATCCTACTCCTAACCTTAACCTCTCCCTAAACCCCACGCCTAACCTTAACCTCTCCCCAAACCCCACGGCTAACCTTAACCTCTCCCCAAACCCCACGGCTAACCTTAACCTCTCCCCAAACCCCACGCCTAACCTTAACCTCTCCCCAAACCCCACGCCTAACCTTAACCTCTCCCCAAACCCCACGCCTAACCTTAACCTCTCCCCAAACCCCACGCCTAACCTTAACCTCTCCCCAAACCCCACGCCTAACCTTAACCTCTCCCCAAACCCCACGCCTAACCTTAACCTCTCCCCAAACCCCACGCCTAACCTTAACCTCTCCCCAAACCCCACGCCTAACCTTAATGTTTACCATTACCCTAATCAGGGTTCTCATCCTAACTTAATCTCTACCTCCCTCCTTCACCCTAATCCTGACTCCCCTATGGAAAGTGATCTGCACCAATCACTAAACCGCAACACTTCCTCTGTCTCTTCTCCTTTGTCATCAATACTCAATCAACAGACAATTATCATCCCCCTAGTAACCACATTTTCACATAGAATCAGATCCCTACATCAATCAATCAAACACAACTTCTCTACAGTTCAGCACACTTACATACCACTCAAACCATACAGAATAATTTCAGCATTCAGAAAGAACAACAATTTAAAGGACCTCCTCACCAAAGCAAGATTCAGTAGTAAGCCACCACAAGACCCCAAATCTCACAATTTCCATTTTCGACAGATAAAGTTCATTACAAACATACACAGCCATACATCAGCACCAGTACAAGAATCCTATTCATTGAACACCCATAACGCCATTTATATCATTACATGCACACTCTGCAATAAACAATACATCGGAGAAACCAAACACACCATAGAAACCAGACTCAAACAACACCTGTATAACATTAAAAGGGCACACCTACAAACGGCACTCATAACCCACTTCCAGGAGCACCCCATCACCCACCTTACCATATCAGGGTTACAGTCACACATAGGCTGGACCTGTGGGCAGCGAAAGAGGGTAGAACGGGAGTGGATCCAGCACCTACAGACAATAACGCCAAATGGCCTGAACGAGAGGTTTTAGAAAATGGGTTTTAACAGACAGGAAAATGGATGGAGAAGAACATGGTTTTATTTATATTTTATCTATACTCTATATATTTATGTTTTGTTCAGTTTTAGTTTGGCATTTCCTTTTCTTAGGTCTTTCCTTTCTTTTAATATGATAAAACAATAAAACCAACTAAATGCACAATATTGCTTTTATGTTCATATTTAACAACATCATGGTTGAATGAATCTTTCACCACATCGGCTCCTGCACTGTCACCCAGAAAAAGAGCCATTTTAGAACTTACTTCAGTTTAATTTATGATCTTAGGAGGACACCTACGGGCCTTTTTAAGTACTACACCTAATATAAAAGATCATCAGAAGAGGGATAAACAGGAGATTGGCCTGTGCACCGTAAAACAAACTAGCTGAAACGAAACACAATTATATTCAAAACCTAACCCTAGCCCGTGCCATCCCTGGGTTGTCCCTCTTCAAGTATAGTACTGCTTTCAGGTGCTGGTTTCTGCTCCTCGTGTGGCGTGTTGCTGCTCCGCTGTCCACGGGTCATCCACGTCCAGACCCACCGGGAGAGCAACAGCGCTTATGAATTACAGCAATATATTACATTGAATCACTCTTCTTTTCCCCAACACTTATTCTTTTTATTTTCTTTGATTTGTCTCATTGTGCTAGAGGGATTGCATTGGACCCATATACAGAACCACACACAACAACTAAGAAATAAAAAAGTACAGGATAATAGAAAATGTAACTGAACTGAACAGAATAACAATATAGGGACAGAATAGGGAGGGAAAGTTAGGGAAGTAAAGGATCAGAGAGGGAAATACTGGGACAAATGAAGGACTATCAGGACAAAGGATATTTAATGGATAGAAGGTATGACTTGGGATATTGCTAGGTTCATTTATAACACAGTCTGGAAACTGAACTAAAAAGCACACCGAAGAAAGAGGAGCTTAGTATATAAGCCCTTGTAATGCCATAACTTTCCCGCCTTTGAGTATCTCCAGCTGGCAAATTGAACCAATAGGGTAACAGAAAGATAGAAACGCCCAATTTGGGCGCAGTGGCTGGGTCTCTCCCTCCTAATTGCGCTCATTTTAAAAGGTACGGGGTTCTCAGTCGAGGAAAAGATCCCTCTGATGAAGCAGAAAACTCTGCGAAACGTTAGGGTTTTGCAAACAGGACTTCACAGTGGATTTTAACATTGCTTGGCTTTTAGTCACCTTTTTGATTTTAAACAATATAATTAAAAGTTACGTTTTAGAGTTAAGATGTGGAGGGGTAAGGGGGAGCTCATTGACTAAAGTGCACAGACATTTGGGGAAGCAATCGAGATTTTAACCTGTGGAACCAGATCTTTTTAACAGGATTGGACTCAAAGAACAACGGATTACTGCCCCAGCCCTGGAACGTTAAGAAACAATCTTTAACCTCATCTCTATCTCCATATCGCAATAACCCAAAAGAACAACGGATCACAGCCCCAGCCCTGGAACTTGGAAACGCAAAGAAACAAATCGGTCACCTCACTTCCACCTCCATATTTCAAGAACCCGGCCGACAAAATACCAAGGGGGTAAGGACTGGTCCTGAGCAGCACAAAAAGTATCGTGCTGTTCAGGCCTTCACATCTTCTATTCTAAATGTAGTATTGCCCTGCTTTTTTTATTTACACTGTCCGGTCCTCCTCGACTGAGAACAACCTGGTTGTATTATATTAACTAGGAAACGTAGTATTTAGGTATTTTAGCATCAGGGTTTTGTAACAATGCAGGCATTAATGAATTTGAAGACCAAGTCACATGACAGGATAGCACAACCCCAAACCCAACCTTACGCATACAGACAGCCTGGCCTATACGACCCCCCAGATGAAGAGACAAGGCAGACTGCAAAACTGTACTTTAAATTAATACAGGCAACCCACCACATGGAGGTGGTGGAGAAGGCACTTAAAAACCATGCATTCCCTACTGGTATGATGAGACAGGTGCATCGTGTCACCAACTTTATCAAACCATCTTCACCCACAGACTACACCACAACAAAATTATCACAGAACACACACCAGTGGATGCAAAACAACATGAACATACTACAGACACATTACCGATCAACCACCTACACCATTACACAACAAATAAACACACCCAACACTTTGGCACTGACAATCGCAATAGGCTGGGCACATAAGAGATACAAACATAAATTGACACCCACCACCATCATTAGAGTCGAAACCACCTTGAAACTCCCTCAGGCCTCTTCCTCTCCCCAACAGACAACTATACAGACCAACACAATACGAGACCAACCACATACACTTCCAGCAATAGAACACACCCCACTACAGATTTCCCCACCAACGATACTAAATTCAATTCCAAACCCAGTGCCCCCTCTCTCCTCAGCAGAGGAATTTCCACCCTTGTCAAAACCTCGCCCCCTGCCAAAAAGACAACCATCATACCTACGGACACTATCACTGGGAAAACAACCGACCCTGAGTGAAACCTATAACCTTCGCATACAGACTCCTTCCAAAACACATCTTCACTCCCTACCCTCAACATCCACCCTCACTGATTCTTCCCTTTCCAATCAAAAAGGAGAGGCAAGAATAGCAACCCCTACAACTGGAAAGGAGAAATGGAAAAGTCCAATGGGTCCCCCTACTCCCAAAGCAGCCACTCCTATCATAGCCCAGGTTCACCACACAGTCAACAGTCAACCAGAAACTTGTACACCTACAGCTACACCCATTAAACAAAACACTAACTGCAAAAGAGCACAGGGTAATGTAGCAATATTACTAAGAGACATCATTACATCTGCTCCTCTTTCACCCACAGGAGGCGCCAGGAAAGGGGTACAGACAAGGACAGGGCAACTCAAGGGGCATATGACGATGACTAAAGGGCAAGACAATGGGCAACACCCCAAAGCTCCCAAACCTGAACCCCCACAAAAAACAAATATCGCTGTGCCTCTGCCTGTCCAGGGCCCCTGTATAACTGGCGCCTCAAAATACCCACCATCATCCCTACCACAACCCCATCTTCAACCCCAACCACAGCCTAAACCCACACATCCCCCCCCAAAAACCCTTCTATCACAAGGCTAGGCCGAATTACAAGGTGGCAGATTGGAACATTGAGGGACACACACCAACACTCATCATAGGAGACTCAAACCTCAACCGGATCCCACCATTCAATAACCCCAACATCCAGGTAGACAGTTACCCAGGGGCAACATTCTATCATTTCACAAAGATACTGGAGAAAACCCCCATACAT